>NC_138771.1:237004814-237344814 GCF_965119305.1 Pelophylax lessonae
GTTTGTGATATTACAAATACTAACATGTCAGAATGATCTAGTCATCTATTTATATATATTTTTTTGTAAGCCATGTTAGTAGTCGAAATAAAAACTGTACTGTCGCTATATGAATGTGTACATTCTTTGCACTTGAATGATTTTCTCAGCAGGAAGTTGCCCCTCTTGACACAAATCCCATTTTATGTGAGATTGATTTTTTCTCCCTTGAATGGAGCTAGGTATTCATTGCTTCCAAAAGGTAGAAATATGTTTTATTTAATGGTATATCAAAAATGCATTACAATTTGTCACATTTTGCTGCTAAAAACAGATTCAAGCTAGGGGGCACTTGCAAGAGGGACACATATTAACCTTGCTTCTCAACAACTGAGCATATTAGCCAGGTAAAAAGCACCTCAGAGACTTTTTTATACCCTCAAACCCCACATTGCTGTTCCCTGGAACTCTTCATCCCACTATAGGGAAAAAAATCACTAGCAGTACATAACTCCATTTTCCGGAACACAGGTCCCACTCGAACTACGCCCTACATTCTCAATATGGCAGCAATAACATCAGCCACCTGTACCACACACTCAAAAGCCTCTATTGGGGCTCTGATTTCTCCTGAGGCAACTAGAGTAGCTCAATTTCTCCGCCTGCTCTACAGGTTCTCTCAAAAATCATGGACAAATTGAAATCTGTGCTTCAGAAAGAGCTCAAAGCGACCACCAATAAACTCACCACTTATCTCACAAAAGAGATTAGAATGCTGGGCAGCCTCACTGACACCTTAGAGGGCCATGAACAGGACCTGGAGGTCCTAAGAAATTAAGTTGACCAAGCTCTCCTGTGCCTGGAAGATCACAAAAACTTGGTTTGATGCACTGGACACTGAGCCCCAAAAAACAGAAGACCCTCCATGTGGTATCATCAATAAATCTATATTCTCTGTCACTAAAAACTACCAAACTTCCTTTGACAAATCATATTTTAAATTTCAAGGTCACCAATATCAACGGTTTGCAGATTTGGCACCAAATACAATACAAACTGTTGACAAATGAATCACTTTACCATAATTCTCCTCTCCAACCAGATTAATTACAAACAGGATTCCTCCTTTAAGTTGTTTTTTGCTTACAAGGGCCAGCCCCCTTGTTCTTCGCACCAAAAGAAGCCACAGAAAACGTGGAATCCCTGCAACTACTTCTCTGCACAAGACCACAAGGAAATTAAGCCAAGTTACCCTCTTCTAGACCTCAACCTTATGTATGAAACTACTGTGGAAAAGGCCTAACACCTGCTTCAGACATCATCGCTTGTTCCTCACAATTTGGTTGATTGACAGGATGGGTTAGATCAACCAAGCTAACCTTACTCTCTGTGATAAGAGAAGATCCCTACACACTCCACTAGTTGGAGACGTTCAGGTTCTACTGTTGCCTGCATGTTGGGGGGCTCACTGTGCCTTTTTGACTTAGAATGCTATTTGAAGTTGCATTTTTATTAACTCCAGCATGCAGATAGCCCAACTAAGAGAATAGGGTCTAACAATGTCCGAATACCACAAAGCTTCATGGAGGTGACCTCCAACTCTCCTATCCTATCCACTGACATGTATATTAAACGTCTGATAATACCACATAGCATAGGGGGATTGTCCTTTGTTCCCCTCAGAATGTTGCTGGACATTAGGGATACTCCTTTTTCTATTACTCAATATCCAGTTTTATATACTTCATACTTAATCTGTTTAGTGTTTATGATGCCTTGTCTCAAATATGGTTTATCTCCTCTACGTAGATTTGCAGGAGACATAGCACACTTTTCACACTCCTGCTCTTTCAAAAACACACTTGTCCTGTCAATACCCATCTCAAATTATGCCCTGAATAACCCTACCCTGTACCCTTCCTTATCTCCCTAACATTCCAATTCATTAAGTTCTCCTACATCCAGCCTCTCCTCCGAACTTACACAGTCCACAGAAGCTATACACCTTTTGATTGTGATTCACTGAACTCTTTGTCAATGATTATGACCAATCCTCTTAGGCATGACTTTTTTATGAAGTTCTTACTTTTCTTATCTTTACCACTCTCTCTTCTTCACCTCATAAAAGATCTAAGGCCTTTCCACTATTTTAAATCTCATAAAGTCGACAACTTGTCTAGAAGAAACAAGATTTTCATGTGCCTTCTGTCACACATTCCTGACCAAAGACTACCCCACCTTTTACACAACATGTGCTTAATTAAAGGTTAGGGGAATTCCTATGCCTTCTGTTGTGATATTCCCTTTGCCTGTTCCTTGGCGAAAACTGACCCCACAGACAGATACTTTTTCAGTGTAAGATATACAACATTATGATAACAATTTTTTCTCATCTTCCAAAAATAATATACAACATAAAAAGGAGTGCTAATAGTAGCTGGAGACTCAAATCTAGTCCTAGACACTTCCCTAGTCTGGCAACACTGCAACCTAAATTACTGCTCAAGAATCCCAGATGCTCACCCTCCTTCAATCATTAGTTTTAATTTGCACAAAAAGAAGAAGCGTAGTTCCTTGAGTGCTAAAAACTTTGGATCATCTAGTAATGTGTGGCAACCAAAAAAAAAAAAAAAGAAGTTCTGACATATCCAGAGCCAGTGAAGCTGACCAAAAACATGGGGAAAGATGTGACATAAAAGAAGGATACTGATGGACAGCGCTCAATGGACTATACATGGAGTCATAGATAAAAGAATAAATTAACATAAAAAAGAGAGCCAACGATATCTCTCTGGATCCCAAGGGCATAGAAGGGCTAACAAGATCCGAAGGGCTGGTTGGTGAAGCATAGGGGGCACCACTGTCCATGCTGTGAAGGATGGAGATCTGGTCCTGGGTAAAAAACCTGATGGCTGGAGGCAAAAGGCACAGGCGTGTGCGGGGGGTTGCACTGCCGCAAATTGCGGGATGGTATGTTGCTATCCGGGAACCCAGCTAGGAGATCCTAGTGTCTCTGCCTAAGGGTGTCACTGCTGATTGTGGTGGAAAGGTTGAGCCAAACAGGAAGCAAAGCTGGAGACCAGGGGAGCCGAGCCAAGCAGGGTCCTTTTTAAAAGGAACTTTGAAAAAGCGCATGCATGCGAAATGCCTTGTCATGGCAACAAATGAGCCTGCATTCCACGCTGGTTCACAGGCTTCCTTCTTTCCTTCACACCTCCAGGCAGTGCCGCATGCCATACAGGCGCGCCCGCCACCCTGGCTTGGCTCGGACTTTACTTACTTTACTTGGTGGACTAAGCATCAACTTTCCCACATCTATCATTTACTCACTCCATGCCACTTCTTCTCTTGGCCAGAAATGCAGGAACATTATGAAGCTCTTCAGGCAGAATATTATTGATCATTTCAGATAAAACACCGGATCAGTTCTTTAACCAGGATCTGAGACTACCTCTTTCACAAATGTTTTTGAACACATCTGCCTCTACAGTCCTGGCACCCCTAGACTAATATTCATTTTATGTTTCATTGTAAACACATCCCATACCTATTGCACATACAGTATATCATAAAATGTGACCAATCCTATAACAACTGGGGTTTGGGGGAGGATCTGATCCAGTGTAGTTAAAGGCTCATTCAAATCAACAATAGTGAAATTAGCTTACTTACTGAGGTGGTACTAGGTTCCAGCATGTATTGTGAAAGCCAATGCTTCAGACATTTATATCTAGTTTAGGGCTTATAGTCATCAAAGTGATATCATGCACGTGTGGTGGTCCTGTCCAAAATTAATTCTGCTTTGGTTGATCATTTTGGGTCTAATGCAAATCCTTTTCCACATCCTTATTCCTAAAGACCCCTCATTATGTCTTCTTCGCCATTATCCCAGTACTGCCCTCAACCCAACAAAAATTGTCCACTCGTCTGTTTCTGCCTGCTAAACAAACTGTGTCCAAGGTTAAGCATGAGCACATTCCAGGTAATGAGAAATGAACCAATGTTCTCATTGACTCCCAGCCTAATATTCTAAAAATATGGGAACTTTGGCTACATTATACATTACATTACACTCTAAATCTATCCAGCCTTAGATATCTGTGAAAGCAATAACGTATGCCTTTGAGGCAACCCCTCTCCAACAATATATTTGTTTCCCTCTCACCCTTTTCCGGAACCCACTCCCATATCATCTATACCGTCCGCTTCACATTTGCTTTTCAACAGTAGTGGAAGTTCCCTGATATCCATTAAAATGTACATCGCCTCCTCCTACCATGTCAAAGCTTACATTTTACTGTCTATTATTTTGCCAGCCTTTGGAAAACTATACTGTAGGCTTTCTGCCTATATATGGCCTCTTCTTGGAGGAATTATTGTTAATACGTTTTACTGGAAAAATAAAAACCTCTTGAAACTTAAAGATACCAGCTAGATCCCTTAATATTCCACTTTCAGGATAAGAAACAAGAACAAAACTCTAAATCCTTTTCTCCTGTGTTGTAGTAGTAAATATTTTTGTATTTGTTATCTATAATTATTTGCATGGGTTGATGGATTATATTCCCTAAATGCATATACATACCTGAAATCTAAAATACCCATACTTAGAAAAGATATTCTCTGCTTCTTCCCTCACTTCCTCCAACTACTGTAACAAAGAGCACTGCAGTGAAAAGATAGTGTTACTATATACAGTCCTGACTCTTCTGTACCCCATACAATGTACCTCCCATAATGTCCTGCCCTTCTTCTCCCCCCAACATTGCTGCCCTTTTCTGCCACATTTACTGCCCACCACAACTCAGAAAGCACATCTGCCACATCTGGCAACCCTTTCAACAGCAGGGACAGAGTTTGCAATCTCGATTCTTCTTATAGGTGATATTGACACTATGTCCATGTCTGCTGTCCTCTAAATTTACCTAAACTTTTCCAGCTCCATTGCCTCACACCTGCTGTTGACCTGATCCAGCATCAGAAAGCACTACAGCTGATCTGCAAGTGGAGCTGGTTGGACTGGGAGAAGCTGAACATTATGCAGCTCTACTGGCAGCTGTAGGCTGCAATGTGCCAAAAGGCCTCCTGCTCCTCATGCCTTGAATCAGTGAGAATATGGGAGAGGGTGTGCAGATAAAATATAAATATTTAACATCACATACTGAAACCACATTTTTAATGGTCAGGCAGAAACTTTTTGTTGAGGAATACCTGTCTACCCTGGAGACCTGCTAACCTTTTTGATTTTGATTGAGTCTCCAGTCAAAATCAAGAGGTTTTTAAGATATGTTCATATAGCAACAAATGTTATGGTAAAGTGTGTTGTCATGTGTTTTTACTTGTGTTACTCTGCATTTTTTGAGAAAAAATGTCTTTTAACTTTAATGGGACAGAGCAGCATAATGCATTAAAATTTGTACTGCTGGACTTTTTCACCCAGAGCTGTAATACAGTTTGGTTGTGGGAAATGGTCTAATTATTCTTTCTATGGTCATCAGGACCACGTTATCACCTATCCCCTTGAGCAATTCTTTTGATCTTGCATTATTTAGACAGTTTCCTTTGCCTCCTCCCTATCCATTCTTGAAATTTACACAGCTTTGTCAAACAGCAGAGTTAAGTTTGTGACATGGCCTATCTCTCCTGCAGTAAAGGTATATGCCTAGGTCACCTCCAGAACCCCAGCATGTGACTTACCAGTAACGGAGCTACAGAAGATGGATGAGTAAATCTCTTTGCTCTCTCCTTCTTTCACCACGTTGCATGTCCACATATTTGGATACACCACACCTGATTGGTTCCTTAGTTCTTTACTTTCCATCACTTATTCTGTATTCTACTATAAAGAGAATTTCAAGGGGCTGATGCCAATAATTTTTTCTCCATGAATAAAGGACTGCATACATTGTTTTCTGTTCATCTTTAGGCTTGCTTGCATTTAAATACACACTACACAGTCAACACTTGTCACTTATGTTAGCAGCGTAGTGCATTTTAAGTGGTGGCTTATCATGTATACTGAAGTTACTGGTTAATTCTATTTATGCAACAAATGGACATCCCTGTGTTTATTTAATGCTTCTAAATAGGCCTAGATGAGATCTAGTGTTTGACAGAATTGGACATCCCAGAGACTTTACTAACTACTTATTGATTTTTAAAAGCAAATAAAAACTACTGTTTAAAGGGTATTTTAAAATCAGAAGGTCATGCCATCTATCACCTTATCGACTTAGTATTTTGTCTTCTTTTCACAAAAGGTAAAAAGATCACGGCTTAATGTATGCAAGTGACATCAATCAATTGTTTAAATATACTGTTCATTAATTTTGGTAAGTGTTTTACAGTCACCAATCTATGACTGTGCTGTTATGAGGACAGTGCTGTTGAAGGTCTTATTTTTATGGTGTACAGTGTTAAAATAGGAGATCATGTATATGTTTGTATCTGTGTAATTCAAATACAATGCCTGTTCTTCAAATTAGTGCTTCTACGCTAGATCTCAGTTCACCAATGTACCAAGGTTGGGTATGTAGGCTGCCAATGCTAATCTCTCTTTCTGAAGATGGTGGTTATCTGGTCTTCATACTGATTCCATGGCTTTGTTGATTAGGTGTTCCAGCTTCCTTGCTGCCTACCTGTTCCAGATCATTGGCTCAAAGTATAGACATTATACAGCCAGGTAACTGGGATTTTCAGAAAAAAGGTCAGCAATGTCCTTTTTTCTTTTTACTGGTGTCCTTTTATGTTACTTGTGGCCACTTTTCTAGTACTGGGTTCCTGTCCCTGAGAACATTTTACACTTCTCATAGATGTGCAATTGGAATTGTGTCATTTATGTCATTTTTAGAAAGAAGTTAACATTTATAATTTTCATGTTCTATTTTTCACATTCTTCTGTAAATGTTTTGTTTTCCATACTGACAAATGAAAACTGGCTTGTGTTTTAATTCCAATGGTACTCTGGGCATGGAATGGTCTCAAGTATATCCCAATCCATTAAATTGATCTATTGTGATATTAACAGCAGGAAAACTCATCTACTGAATGAGACTAAAATATATTGAAAGCCAAACACATCATTTAGTTTGTGACAAAAAGCAAAGATTATGCTACAGAAATAATAGCTTATTTTTGTTTACCTATAGATAAATGGTATATTTTTTTCACCAGGATACTGTATATGTAATGGTAAAGGTACTTGAGTATGGTGAAAGAAATCATGAGAAGCATGGCACTGTGCATATATGTACTATATATCAATACAATTAAAAATGCTTTGTTTTTATAATTGAATAGTTATGTAATGTATATTATTTTATTTTTATTGCTTTGTTTTTATCGTTGTACAGTGTCCTTGGGTGTCCTGAAAGGCGCTTATAGATAAAATGTATTATTAAAAGGTTACATTCCAGGTTTTTAGTTCTTGTTTCACATTTTCTTTCCTTTGCCATTTGCTGTAAAACCAAATAAACATATAAGGCTTAATTTATCAAGGTTTCAAAGCAAGGTTATGGATCGTTATTATAGCCAGGAGGTGTACTTTTTAAATTCCATTAGACTCAGCTGCAAAATACCTGTATTTTTTTTTTTTTAAAAAAAAGGACCTTTATGTTTTATGCTTATATTGTCAATTTGTAGGTTGAATGTTGTCTGTTACACTACCATTGGCTTTATAATTCTAGTGCTGAAACAGGGAATCCCAATGGTGGTAATTCTTGCCCACCTCTTCCTGATATAGCATCCTGATCTTCTAGAAATGAGTAACCATAAATTTTGTTAAAGTGTTACTAAATCCACAACTGTAAAATCAGTCTGTATATGCAGTAAAGCATGCTTGTCATACTCGCTGTGGAACCTAAGGGGTTAATCCTCTGCATTGGGTAAAAAGGCTGCTTGATCTTGTATGCACAGATCCTTCTCTTCTTCCACTGACTCCAGAACATGTCTGAATAAGACAGAGCTTTTGAAGTCAAGCATGCTCAGTTTGATGTGTATTATTAGAAAGTTTTTATTATTTTTTTTTCTTGGGAGGGTGCATGTGATCAGCACAGGGCCAATCAGCCCTGTCCAGACAGAGGATCAGGGGTCAGGGATCCTGATAGGAAAGCTCAATGCAGTATAAAAACTCCTCCTACAAGCTTCACTAGGAACTTATAGCAGTCACAAAGCTGCTATACACTGCTGATGAGAAAAGGTATTAAGCTGTTTATATTTACTAAAATAATTGCATTTCCATGTTCTGTTTACTGTGAGAGACAGATATAGTGACTGCAGGCTTCTGAGTTTAGTAACACTTTACCTACATAATCCGACCCAAAAAACTTGCTAAAGACAGCGATAGATTGTGGCATAGATGAATGGTGTGGTGTCAGGACTGTTAGGCTGGCCATAGATGGCTCTGGCTGAACAAAAAAAAAACTGAACCAATTCCCCCATCTACAAAATCGAAGTGAACGGAGGAATCCTCCACACTGCATTATTGTATTTTGACAATGGAGAGCAGTGGCTACACGTAAATCAAAATTCTGTTGGTCCCTGCTTAACCGGCCAACTCTCTGGGGCTAGCTGTAGATACCTCTACACTGGTGCTGTTTAGAGATCTAGCTAAATGGTGTGTTTTGTAATGGCCTGGCATTCTTTTTATTGCTTACATATTTCTTATAGTTTTTTTTTTTTAAGTGCTGTAATGTGAAAGAGCCTGCAATAGAAGTATAAGGTTGGCAGCTGTGAAATGAAGGTTAATATATTTTTAGAGCAATTTAGACAATATCTGTTTTAATAATAGAAATGTAAAACTAAGAAATGTTAGGAAATGTATTCTACTTTTAAAAACACTGTATATCTATTAGGGATCGACCGATTATCGGCACCACTGATATATCGGGGGCTGATATGCACTTTCCCCCAATATATCGGAATCGGCCCCTGAGCATTCCGAAATTGCCGATATTTTGGGAAAGTGCTTGTACCAGAGTGATGCCTGCAGCTAGAGGCATCACCCCAGTACCGGCATCCATAGCCAACGGTCGGCTGTCTTGTAATGACAACCGATGCGGCTGAGAAGCCACTCGGCTGTCATTACAAGGGGCACGAGGGGAAGTCCCCCCTCCCGCCGCCTTCCGTGGCTGGCCCGGGTCTCCCGTCCCATCAGGAGACCTGGGCATCTTACCTGCACGGCCACCGAAGAGAAGACCTGATCAAAGCTGCATTCGTCTCTGATCGGGTCTCCATGTAAAAAACCCGGAAGTGATGTCTTGACATCACTTCCGGGTGCTCGGTGCCGAATTAAAAAAACTGACAGCATTCAAAACAGCCAAACTTGGCGTTTTGAATGCTTTTCAGTGCCGAGGAGGGGTTTGGGGTCTTTTAGACCCCCAGATCCCTCCACAAGGAGTACCTGTGAAAAAAAAAAAAAACATTTTTTTTTACATGTCCGAAAATATCGGCCAATACCGATATCCCATGACCAAAATATCGGTATAGGCATTAAAAAAAATTACATTGGTCGATCATTAACATCTATATCTTCTGTATATAATCATTTTCTGTACCATATTCTAACAGCATAGACTTTTACATTGAAGGAGAGAGGTATATTGTGCAAGAATGTGGAAATCTTTTGTTCTGCTTGGGGTGGGTTGGTGGAAAGACATTCTAATACCCAAATAACAATTGCATTTATAACATGCAACATAATAAATTGCAGCTACTGTATCATCATTATTCAATGGGTCATCTGCTTTAAGAAAATATTTAATGTTAAGAATAAATGTTAAAAGTAGGATAATAGAAACCGAGTCTGCGCCAAATTACATACAGTATGTGGAAAATTGATGCAGACAATTCACATCCTTCTCTCTGCCTGTGCAGTGATTGGACAACACAGAGACTGCAGATTTAACAACCATCCTCTGAGCTGAGCAGGGGTTGGGGACAGGCATAGAGATCGGAGCATGCAGGTCCAGTTCACCATTCTTTGTTCTTTATCTGTCACAGCGGAACAGAGAACTGTTAGTTAGAACCAGCATCTGCTCCATTTTTATGACTAGAGGAGTGGTGTAAGTGCTTGCACCACCCTTTGCTAATTCCCCCTAACAAACTGATTCAGAGTTATTAAAAAAAAAAAAAAAAGACAGTATAAAGTTGATTTTAAACTGTCAGGTTTTAACTGTTGTAAGCAGTCCTTTAACTACTACAATACAGTGCACTTTCACCCCCTCCCTGCCCAGGCTAATTTTCAACTTTCAGCGCTGTCACATTTTGAATGACAATTGCGCGGTCATGCTACACTGTACCCATATGAAATTTTCACATAGATTCACAATAGAGCTTTCTTTTGGTGGTATTTAATCACCGCTGGGTTTTTTAATTATTGCAAAAAAGAAAAAAGACAGAAAATTTTGGAAAAAAAAGTTTTTCTTATTTTCTGTGAGTAAATTTTGAAAATAAGTAATTTTTCTCCTTCACTGATGTGCACTGATGAGGCGGCACTGATGGGCACTGATAGGCTGCACTGATGGGCACTGATGAGGTGGCACTTATGGGCACTGATGAGGTGGCACTGATGATGTACTAATATGCTGCACTGATGGGCACTGATAGGCGGCACTGATAGGCAGCACTGATGAGCACTGATAGGTGGCACTGATGAGCACTGAGAGGTGGCACTGATGGGCACTGATAGGCAGCACTGACGGGCAGCACTGATGAGCATTGATGGGTGGCACTGATGGGCATTGACGGGCGGCCCTTATGGTCACTGACTGGTGGCACTGATGGACACTGTCGGGCGGCACTGATGAGCACTGACGGGCTGCACTGATGGACATTGATGAGCAACACAGATGAGCAGACACTGACTGGCAACACTATAGGCACTGATGGTGGGCACTGTGGGCACTGATTGTGGGCACTGTTTTTTAGCTTTTCTGTAATCAGGGCACTGATGATCAGTGCCCTGATTACCTTTCCTATGTTCCCCTTTGAGGAGGAGCCGCTGATCGGCTCTCCTCGCCACGCACTCTGACAGTGTGAGGCGAGGAGAGACAATAAATGGCACTTCCTGGTTTACATGTGACGAGCTGGGATTTGGCACAGCCGATCACATGGATAAAGAGCCATGTTATTGGCTCTTTACCAAGATCGGGGTCGCGCCGTGTCCTAGCAACATGGCGCGGCTACAATCGCTCCACTGTGTGCTCCTGCGTGTGCATGAGAGAGGCTGTTCTGGTGCGCCGTCATATGACACCAGAACAATAGCCGCACTGCCCCGCCGTCATTTGACGGTAGGCAGGCGGCAAGTGGTTAAGGAACTTTTACTGTACAACCTGTTTCCATCTATAACACCAGTACAACAGCAAGTGAGGAGAAATACCCAACTGGGATACAGATGACAATTAACCACATCAATACTGGGCACTTTCACCCCCTTCCTAATTTGAATGACAATTACTATTTCCATTTCTATAACTTTTTTTCACACAAATAGAGCTTTCTTTTGGTGGTATTTAATCATCACTGGGATTTTTATTTTTTGCGCTACAGATGAAAAAATACAAAAAATTTGGAAAAAAACTTGTTTTTCTTAGTTTCTGTTATAACATTTTGCAAAACAAGTAATTTTTACTGCTACATATCTTAGGTAAAAATAACCCAAATCAGTGTATAGTATTTGGTCTTTGCGAAAGTTATAGAATCACACCTGATATACTGACGACCTACCTCATTTCTTGAGACCCTAACATGTCAAGACAGTACAAATACAAGTTTTTTAAAGTTGTAATTTTTCCCACAATTCTTTAAAAAAATTAAGAAATACATTTTTTTTTTTTTACAAAAATGTCATATTAACAAGTTATTTCTCACACAGGGCATGGGCATACTTACAACTACACCCCAAAACACATTATGCTACTCTTCCTGGGTATAGCAATACCACATGTGTGAGTTTTTCACAGCCTGTCTACATAGAGAAGCGCAACATCCAAGGAGTACTTCAGGCATTAGCCACTTTAAGACCAGACCTTATTCCGACACTTTGTTTACAAGTAAAAAATCTATATTTTTGCTAGAAAATGACTTAGAACCCCCAGACATGATATATTTTTGTAGGAGAGGCCCTAGAGAAAATTTTTATGTCACATGGTATTTGCACAGCAGTTTTTCAAATGCAGTTTTACACACTAACGCATAAATACATTTTAATGAATTTCAAGCCACACAGAGACAATAAAATATCCACATTTTTGTTAAAATATAAAATATGTTGCTGCCCGGGGTAAATAGATAACCATCATATCACGCTTTAAATTGCGCACACTTGTGAAATGGTGCCAAACCTCAGTATTTAAAAATCTCCAACACGTTCCAACGAGTTCCAACGCGTATGTTCACCTTTGCACGCGGGGATGGGGGAGCGATTTACATGTTTTATTTATTAATTGGTGGGACACTGGTACACTAACAGATGTTTTTGTGCACTTGTACAATATGACAGATGTTGATTGTTCACCAGCGGACACTGCCAGATGTTGATGTCACAATGGAACGCTATTTACCTATGGCAGCTGTTTTTTGCACTGCTACAGATTTTTATGGGGACACTGACAGATATTTTGTGCACTGGTACAGATGTTCATGGGGACACTGACAGATGTTTTGTGCACCGGTACAGATGTTTATGGGAACACTGATAAATGTTCATGGAACAGGGACAGTGGTACTTGGTGTACTGTGTGTGGGGATCTGTGACAGTATAGTTCATATTCCTATTGCACACCTTACTGGTTTGTAGGCTCATGTGTACTGGGTGCTGAAGCAATCACCAGTTGGCAACTGGATAAGTTACAAGTAAATACATATTCGCCAGCACACCAAGGATCTTGCAAAAGCAGTCCAAAAAACTTTATTCAAGATACGATCACATAAAAAAAAAATGGTGCAATCATTTTTTGATGTGATCGTATCTTGAATAAAGTTTTTTGGACTGCTTTTGCAAGATCCTTGGTGTGCTGGTGAATATGTATTTACTGGGATCTGTGACAGCTCTTTCTGTAAAATCATCCCTTACACACAGGGCTGTCACAGAGGCTGCAGATTCCCCCCCCCCCCCCCCCCGTATTGAGCTCAGTGGGGAGAACAGTCTCAAAGACACGTTTACACTTTGAAGGCTATGATTGGACACAGTCATCAAATGAATGGGAGGGCACCCATATCCCGATCCGGTCGTGCCTGTGTCCTGTGATCACAACCATCACAGGATTGAAAAGGTCATCAAAACCATCAAAAAGTTAATTTATTTCAGTAATTCAATTTAAAAAGATAAACTTATATATTTTATATAGAAACATTACTCACAGAGTAACATATTTCAAGCATTTCTTACAGCTTTTGAAAACCCCAAATTGCTTGAAATGCTTGAAATATATGTGTGTAACGCATATATATATATATATATATATATATATATATATATATATATATATATATATATATATAAAATATGAGTTTCACTTTTTGAATTAAATTATTGAAATAAATGAACTTTTTGATGATATTCTAATTTTATGAGATGCGCCTGTGTGTGTATATATATATATATATATATATATATATATATATGTATGTGTGTGTGTGTGTGTGTGTGTGTGTGTGTGTGTGTGTGTGAGCAGGGGAATAGGTAGCAGATGCAAAAGCTCCCTGGGGTGAGCACACTTCCAAGCACAGATATTGGATCCAGGGAGAGAAATGAAACAGTGCAGTGTTTATTGGTTCTATATACAAGTCTTATTCATAGGTGCTGTACAGTATTTCCAGAAAATTAACAAGCAAATAGTGCCAGGATACGGCTAGGGTTTTGTTTTGGGATTAACTGCACACAATAACAGCCCTTGCTACCAGGCTGAGCAAGCCTACCGATTTGTCAGCTTCCACATACACAGTTTGTTTGCCTTTCACCAACCTCATCAACTCTCTCAGACAGGACTTGTCTGGTGCCCCAGGCCGAGAGCACTGGCTGTCTGTCTCAGATAATAATAAATTAGCAAAGGGGAGTCGAGTAAACCCTTTGCTGGACCGTGGATCTGACATCCCTAAACCTATATGAAAGGACCTTGGGAGATATATAAACCCTGAACAGGACTCACCCAGACACCCTCTGGGATGCTCTGCCACAACATATATATACTATATTACCAAAAGTATTGGGACGCCTGTCTTTCCACGCACATGAACTTTAATAAAATCCCAATCTTAGTTCATATAACAGCTTCAACTCTTCTGGGAAAGCTATCCACAAGGTTTAGGAGTGTGTCTATGGGAATGTTTGAACATGCTTTCAGAAGCACATTTGAGAGGACAGGCACTGATCTGGATGAGAAGGCCTGGCTTGAGTTTCTGCTCTTATTCATCCTAAAGGTGTTCTAGTGGGTTGAGGTCAGGACTCTGTGCAGACCAGTCAAGTTCCTTCATCCCCAAGCTCGCTCATCCATGTCTTTATGGACTTGGTTTGTGCACTGGTGCACAGTCACTTTGGAACAGAAAGGGGCCATGCCCAAACTGTTCCCATAAAGTTGGGAGCATGAAATAGTCCATAATGTCTTGATATGCTGATGCCTTAAGAGTTCCCTTCACTGGAACTAAGGGACCAAGCCCAACCCCTGAAAAACAACCACACACCATAATCCCCCCTCCACCAAATTATTTGGACCACTGCACAAAGCAAGGTCCATAAAGACATGGATGAGCGAGTTTGGAGTGGAGGAACTTGACTGACCTGCACAGAGTCCTGACTTCAACCCGATAGAACATCTTAAGGTGAATTAGTGCGGAGCCTGCAAGTCAGACCTTCTTGCCCATATCAGTGCCTGACCTCTCAAATGCGCTTCTGGAAAAATGGTCAATCATTCCCATGGACACACTCCTAAGCCTTGTGGACAGCCTTCCCAGACTTGAAGCTGTTATAAAGCGTGGACAAACTCAATATTGAACCCTACGGACTAAGACTGGGATGCCATTAAAGTTCATATGCATGTAAAGGCAGGTGTCCCAATAATTTTGGTAATATAGTGTGTGTGTATATATATATATATATATATATATATATATATATATATATATATATATATATATATATAAATTGTTAAAGGATTTATGTTTCTGTACGCAGGCCTCTGCTAGACAGCACAGCCAGCATGAAGACCTATCTTCTCTACTGAAGTTAATGCATCTACGTTTCCCCCCTCTTCCAGCCAGTGATTGGACAGTAAAGGAGAAGCAGGAGACTGATGAGCTGATCTCTGTCAGTTTGTGCTCGTCTTCTGTCAGCATGTCTCTTGTGAACACATGATCACTGCAACAATACTAATCGGCTCCTTGAGGCTTATACCAGGTCTAATTCAGGAATGTATTTATAAAAAATAAATGTAATCATTTTGTATTGGACACATGCATTGCTTTCTTTTCCGCCTGGAGTTCAGCTAAATGATATCCCTGATGCATCAACCTAACGGCCAGAGAAGGGTTCAATGACTTAATATAAATGACAATAGCAATGAGGATTGTGTGTGATCTTTACATTCCAAGGTGGTTAAAAAGAAAAACTTTTCTTCTGCTCTCTGTTGCTGCCTATGTGTAGCACTAGGGCATCATGTATTGAGATGCACAAATAATTCATGCTGTACAGTATATTCACCAACTATTTTTCTTTTATGACCAGAAGACCATTAAGAGTACAATAGGGTGCTCCCTTTCGATCACTAGAAGAGAAGAAAAGACAGAGCCCTTTCATCACTGGTGAAAGTTATAGATTAATGACAACACCCTAGATAGTATAATTCACTGCTCACAGCTGGTCTAAAAAGTTCTACATTGTTACCTTGGAAACCTTCGGCAACACTGAGGATTCGTATAAAGCAAAGATGTTTTCATGAATCCATTAACTATATTCTATATTAAGAAGGTGTCACATAGAACAATAAAGCACTGAGAATCGGAATTCTGTACGGGAAATCCTTTTAAATAATGTATATATGTTAAGCTGTCATCAGTAGCAGCACTGGAATGGAGAAATGTTATAATTACCACTTACAGTATATGAAAAACCTGCTATTATCATACTTTATGTTTGAAGAACTGGACATATTCTAGAGTACTATACAATCAGAGTTACAAAAAGCCACACAGCTCCTGTAGCTACTGCACCATATTTTTTTGAAGACTGTAAAATGATACATGTATTTATTGCTTCCAATGTGCCCCATTTGTATTGTAGTCATCAAGTACTTTCTATGTCTGGTAATAATTAAAAATGTAGGAAAACCAACCAAAAGTGAAGGTGATTTTAATTATAAAGTTAGTGAGAAGTTCAGAAGCAGAATATATGTTCTTTATTGAGGGTCATTGTTTTGACAGACGACAAAAATTATTTAGCCTGCATATCAGGATTTTGTCAGCCGAAAAGTCGGAGTCGGCTGTCGAAAGCACCATATCAACAATCCGAAAATCGGCAGATCGGTCGTCAGACAAATTTTCCCTTCAGATTTTCTTATCGTGTGTACAGGCCTTTAGACTTAGGTCTGGTTCACACAAGCTTACATGACAAAATGCAGCATTTTACCATGTGGACAGCGGCCAGAGAGAGCCCCGGGCTGTGAGAGGTGTATTGTGTGTTTCACCGCATTGCACTGCTTACTTACTTTTTTTTTTAACTTTATTTAACCACTTCTGGACCGGAAGTATTTGCCCCCATAATGACGAGGCTATTTTTTGCGATTCGGCTTTGCGTTACTTGTGCGGTCATGCGACACTGTATCAAAATAAAATTTATGTCCTTTTTTCCCCTCAAATAGAGCTTTCTTTTAGTGGTATTTGATCACCTGTGCGATTTTTATTTTTTGTACTATAAACAAAAAAAAAGCGATAACTCTAAAAAAAAGAAAAAAAATAAATAAATTTTTCACATTCTGCTATATAACATTCCCCAAAAAAATATTTAAAAATCAAAAGTTTTCATCCTTTTAGGCCAATTTGTATTCTGCTACATATTTTTGGTAAAAAAAGAATCGCAATAAGCGTATTTTGATTGGTTTGCGCAAAAGTTACCGCGTCTACAACTTTTTAAAAATGTATGTCATTTTTATTAATTAATTCATTTTTTTACTAGTAATGGCTGCGATCGGCGATTTTTAGCGGGACTGCGACAGTGCGGCGGACAGATCAGACCCCTAACTGACATTTTTGACACTTTTGGGGGGACCAGTGACATTACTACAGTAATCAGTGCTAAAAATATGCACTGCTACTGTATTAATGACATTGGCAGGGATGGGGTTGACCTAGTGGGTGATCGAAGGGTTAAATGTGAGCCCAGGGGCATGTTTACTAACTGTGGGGGGAGGGGCTTGTGCAATGACCATAGAGACTTGTTATCCTATATAGAAGGATCACAGGGGCTCTGTGATCATTTCAGAGAGAAAAACGGTCAGCTGTGTTTACAACAGAAGACCGCCCTTCTCTCTCAGTGGGGAGCGATCACAGGTGCCTGGCGGCAATTACTGCCACCAGCCTCGTGCATCTGCATTCTCGCTGCCTAGTGGTGGCGGGAGTTCGCTGCCAGCGGCCCACACTCGCTCCCCAGCACCAATCGCACGATCGACGTAGAACTACATTGGTTCGTACAGGAAGGCAAGCCTGCCGCAGTAAATGTGCGGTGGATGGTCCAGAAGCAGTTAAAGTATCACATAGTGCCACTTCATTAATGTTCTCACATAAATAAAGTTGTGTTGTGCTTCAGTGCAGCTGAATGCAGTGCCATCCAGTGTGCTGTGCAAAAATGTAGACATGTTGCATTTTTCCATACTGTACTAGACATCACATCCACAAGCAGTGGTATCAGCAGGGAGCATCGAAAGTTTCAAAAAACTATTAGATGGGCACCTTAAAGACCACAACATAAAGGGGTATACAAAGTACGGCTAACAGCAAACACACACACACATCATAGGTTGAACTGGATGGACTGATGTCTTTTTTCAACCTCACTAACTTTGTAACTATCAATGTCGTAATGTGAACAGGGCACATAGAATATATTGTTAAGACTTTTATACAGGATGTTTCCCATGTAGTTCCTTCTGTGCACACCCCAGTGTCTCTGTGGCATTTGAATTTGCGTGGGACTTCAAAAATTATCTTTAAATCTATCAAGGATACTTCCTTTCCACTCTCACTCATAAAGTTGCGTTCCATGTCGCCATCACCTCTACGAGTTATGTGTTTAAACTGGTAACTTTGTTCTATAAAAAACCTTTTCTGTTCCTACACAATGACCTAGAGCTTTCTTGCTTTCTAAGAGGGTTTTGGCCTTTCAGCATAACCAAAACTTTTTGCTTCTGTCCAGCCCAGTATATCAGAAGGAGATTTTGCTTAATTTTTTTGAAACTAGTTGAGCTGCTTGTGCCTACTTCACAGCCACTACTTCCATCAGTCATTCCTGATGGACCCTGCAAAGTGGATCCATTTTCAGACAGATCATTATTCAAGCTTATGATTTCAAAGATCAGGTTCCTCCCTTTGCTGTCAAGACAACATACTAGATCTGAGAGTTCTTTTTAGGCTTTTCAGCATCAGGTAACTGTTTCCCAGATTTGCAGGGCTGTTATCTGGTCTTCCGTTCACACATTTAGAGCTGCTATTAGAAATCATGGGGCCCCGTACAGCCTATCTGAAAAGGCCCCTTCAACCCCCTGTCAAATGCTCTCTGAAAAGCGATTCAAATGCTGACCGCTCTTCAGAGAGCAAAGCACATGTGAATGAGTCCTTTATTTTGTTTTTTTTTAAATTTTAGAGTTTTAATTTTTTTAACTGCCCTGTTAGAGGTTTGGTGATGTTTCACTTTTGAGACAGAGAAAGAGAATGGGAACATAGATTCCTCCATCCCCATTCTCTACAGCCTCAGATGCACAGATGAATGAATACACT
Source organism: Pelophylax lessonae (assembly GCF_965119305.1). Lineage (NCBI taxonomy): Eukaryota > Metazoa > Chordata > Amphibia > Anura > Ranidae > Pelophylax > Pelophylax lessonae. The sequence goes on from NC_138771.1 coordinate 237,023,775, forward strand.
GTTTATTATGCTTTAGTGATGAATGAACACAGGAGGGATCAGTGCAGATCACTTACTGTGTTCTTTCAGGAAAGGAAGCGGCTGATAAAAATTACATATTTACCGACCCCATCCCCCATCCTGAAGTGTTCCCCCTGTGTGTCCTCAGTAGCTGCCAGTGGGAGAGAGAGGAAAGGAAGCTGGCAGCACTACAAGGGAAAGGGTACAGAGGGGGGCCCAGACAAAAAATTTAAAAGGGGGGGCACACAAGGATTAGTGTCAGCAATAAGGCAGTGCAGTCAGCTCTCCTGCTCAGCAGGTGCCCAGGCTCCCCTTTTGAACTGATAAAGCCTGGGCCCGTACAGGAGGGCCAGCTGTCCTGCCCTGCACGTATTGTCTACGTTTTCCTGATGTGTTAAACTGAAGAATACTAAAAACTGCCAGTGGGAAAGAAACAAACATTGGCTGTGCAATCATTAGGTGTCACACTTAACAAATCACTTTTTGGGCCTCCTTACTTAGCTGCTGCTTAATTGACAGCTACATTCTATGGCCTTTAATGCAAGTCTTCTTAGCTCTACGTGAGTTTTTAATTGAGCTTTAAAACATTTTTTTTATATCTATCTGCTTTACAGCTATTACATTATGATATGTAGGTATAATGTGTATTATAACTTTCTTTCCATGATCCATCATCTACTTTCTTCACACATTAGTGTCAGCTTTAATACAGGGATCACACATTAACCATATCCAGATCTCTGTTTGCTCTGCTTGCCATGTGGTCAATGTGGTACTGCTATTGTCAGATATTAAATCACCTCTTTGCCTGAAACCTTACTTTAACATTTAAGTTCTATGTGGATGTAAAGAATTACCCATATACACTTTCAAGCCTCATTACACTACTTTATGTATTTTCCCTTGTTCGGCTTCAAACTACCTGCAAAATAACTGTTCTACATTCAAAAAAATGCTTTTTGGTGTCTGACCTGTGAAGGCAAATAACTTTAAGTATAAGGTCCATAGAGTTCTTTTAACTTAATCTGTAGAAGGTGAGACTTTACATTTTTCACACGGGCCTGGGTTCTTTTAAATACAAAGCAAAGATCTATACATTTTTTTTATATATATATATATATATATATATTTTTTTTTTTTTTTTTTGTTATTTCTCCTAAAGGCCGAATCACGTGTAGTACTTCATCCCATGTTGCTAGGTGCTTTCTTACCCTAGATGTGGTCTTACCTGCCATCCTCCACTCCTCCTGCCATGGCCAATCTGTCAGCAGCTAGGAAGAAGATGGCTGTTTCATAATGGTAGCTTATATTTGCTCTGAGCATGTTCCATAGAAAAACAATGGCAAGAGGAATGGAGAGACTGACCTCTCCACTTTGATCAATTTACATAGACAAGCAAGAGGAATGCTCAGAGGTAAGCTGTTGTGAAGCAGTCAACTCCCTACTAGCTCTTGTCAGATAGGCCTCTGTAGGAGGGTGAAGGGGGGCAGCTCGGACTTTATCACTAGACCAAAGCCTCGTACACACAATCAGATTATCGGACGATCTTTCGTCCATTTTTTGTTTCATGCTAGTCTCATATGGAAAGTGAAGAGATTCCTTTCATACGAAAATTCCCGTACGACAGAATTCAACTCCAGAAGTGATGTCATGTGTTGAATAGTTTTGTATGTGTTCTTGTGATTTTTTTCGGACGAAAACTGTACTAATTAAACGAAAATCGGACGGGGTTCACGTACGATAAAAATGTTATAGCTTGCACATCCAGTTTTTGTCGTCCGTAAATTCGTAATCGACTGTCGAAAACACTAAACTAACAATCCGAAAATCGGCAGATCGTTCGTCGGACGAAATTTTACTTTGTATCATGTGTACGGGCCTTTAGAAAGCACCTAGTAACTTGGGATAAAGTGCTACATGTACTTTGTCCCATATGAAACAGAACAGTATAAAAAAATTATAAAATATTCCTTCTTCAGGAATGTTTGTTCTAGGAGCAAAACGTTACAGTATATATGAATCCACGATGGTTCCTTTTTTAGGCTGAATTTTAAAGCAGGAGTGTATATTGTGGCTTGCTTGTTGGCTGACTTTTTTTCTGCATCATTCTCCCACTATGTTGGAACAAAAGGAACTAACTAGTAAAAGAAAAAAGCTTTTTATGCACTATGTTTAGCATACTTTTCACCACTGTTTACTTGCTTTGTGTGATGATTATATACATGCAGCATTTTTTTTCCAAAGTAAGATATAGCTAGAAGTCGTAAATTAAATATTATAATTAATACTGTTTTTTAATAATGTACATGGTACAGTTCTTCTTACGTGCTTAACAAGCACAGGCCTGATGGACATCATTTACATTATTTTCTCCACTTAAAGCAAAGAAACCTATACGCTATACCTATGCACCTAAACCTATATACTTGTACACCAAAGTGATATTTATAGAAAAATCCCTCCAATTTGATCAACATGTTTGGTTCCATTTGTTCCTACTGTACACAATTTTTTAAATTCTTGGAGGAGTCTATTAAAAACAAAAAAAGTTGTTGTGCAGATGTCTCAAGCATTTGCATAGTCTTCGCGAATAATCTCTGGCATTTGCCTAATACGTTTATTTTCTATGAATATCAATTCTATCTAGTGGCCATAATGCAGTTTTTTCCTGATTTAGGCATTTAAGTGATTTTGTAAATGAACCCCCCCCCCCTTGAGTAAGCAGAACATGAGCCAAGGACTGTGCCTTTGTTTATTGTATAGATATATATTTTTCTTGTGCAGCGCGATTATGCAAAATGCACCATCAATTCATAAATCAATAAATACATTAAAAATAATGCAAATCATATATACATAAAATGCTCTGTGCCTGTAATACCTCAATAAACTAATAATGCTGTCTTATAAACGTCTCCAGTGCTTTTATTTCACAATATAAATGTCCGGGCCTCAATAAAGCATGTTAGTGTTACAGTTCTTTCAAAAATGCTCAGTGCACCAATCATGTCACTGCTCATTCTCAGTTACAGATACAAGGAGCTCCACAACACACACGATATGACCACTATTTCTGTGTCACTGCTTCTACACCAGCAAAAACTCATTAGAATCAATTTACCCCTTTCATCCAAAAGTGGGCCAAATAGCACTGTTTCAAAAAACAGGATTCTGCTCCTTAAACCCTTTAAAGCCCCATAAGGTTTACCCTCCTTAATGATCAGGCCATTTTTTGCAATACGGCACTGCGTCACTTTAACTGACAATTGCGCAGATGTGCGACTGTACCCAGATACAATTTATGTCCTTTTTTCCCACAAAAAGAGCTTTCTTTTGGTGATATGTGAGCACCCCTACAGTTTTTATAATTTTGCGGTATAAACAAAAAAAGAACGACAATTTGGAAAAGAAAACAATATTTTTTACTTTATGCTATTAAACATTCCCAATACAAAAATGTAACATCTCAAATGTATTCATCAATTTAGGACAATATGTATTCTGCTACATATTTTTGGTAAAAAAATTCCCAATAAGCATATATTGATTGGTTTGTGCAAAAGTTATAGTGTCTACAGAATATCGGATATTTTTACTTATTTCTTTTCTTACTAGTAATTGCGGTGTCCAGTGAATTTTCCTGGGACCTCCACATTGTGGCAGACAAATTGGACCCCTAACTGATACTTTTGACACTTTCTTGTACTAATGACACTGGCCGGGAAGGGGTTAACATCAGGGATGATCAAAGGGTAAAGTATGCTCCTAGGGAGTGCTTTCTAACTGTGTGTGGGGTGGCTTAACTGGAGGAAGACAGAGATCCGTGTTTCTGCTTAGCAAAAACATAAGATCTCCATCTTCCTCTCTGACAGAACAGTGATCTGCCTTGTTTGGCTCCAGACCCTGTGCACAAAATAACTTACAGGTATGTGATTTTGCGCAGGAGGGTGACCTGCCACAGTATATCTGCAGGGAGCGGCCCATAAGTGGTTAAACTGCTTCACTAGTTTGACTCAGCATCATCCACAATATTCACCATAGGAATCGGCCAAAGGAAAACATAAATTGTACACATAGCATGAAATCTTTTTTATTTAAGCACTTGACTGCAAATATACTGCAATGGGGAGGCACATGCAGGTTTAGTCACGTGTATGTGACTGATCCTTTAATGGATTAGAAGCGCATAGCGCTCCCCTCCTGTGACCGCTGTGTCATGGGACACAGTGGATCACTGTTACTAGTATCCAGTAACCAGGCATCATATGATCACTATGATTGGTCATACTGATGAAAAGATTACAACCTGTTTGCTTACTGTTCTGATCTGTGAGTGGCCCAAAGCAATCCCATGGTACCTGGGTACCTGTGCCATGTGATTAGCCTAGCCAGTTACAGATCACAGTCATAAGCAAGCTGTATATGAATGGTTAACCCATTCATGACAGCTAAAACTATTAATTATACAGTGATCATCACTGTATAAGCAAGCAAAGTGTAAAAAAAAAAAAAAAAAACCCTGATCACCCCCCAGAGTAGTACATTGTTACTATGGTGACACTGAACTACTCAGATGAAAGAACTAAAAAAAAAAAATAGTAAAAAAATTATTTTTTATTTTTTATTTATTTTTTTTACGTACTGTCACCAGTCAGTATCTATGATCACCACCATACCAATTATGTGATGATGCTTTACTGCACTGGTGACAGTATGGAATAAAAAAATTGTGGCAAAATGCAAAATTTTATGTATCTGCTTGATTTTCCAAAAAAAGTGAACAAAAAATTACAACTTCAAAAAACTTGCCATGCCTCTTCCTTAGGCTGCATTCACATGTCAGCGTTTGGATCGCGGGCAGAACCGCCGCGGTTCCGCCCGCGATCCGGAGATTATTGCAAATCGCGGGACGCCTAGCGTTGCCCATTGATTTGCAATAGCCCCCCAAACGCTGAGCGATGTTGCCGCGATTTCCGGCTGCCGAATCGCGGTAACATCGTGCAAACAAAATCACGGGATGCAATATGCTCCAAAGAAGCTCTTGTACTTTTTTGGAGCGTATTGCGTCCCGCGATTTTGTTTGCGCGATGTTACCGCGATTCGGCAGGCGGAAATCGCGGCAACATCGCTCAGCGTTTGGGGGGCTATTGCAAATCAACGGGCAACGCTAGGCGTCCCGCGATTTGCAATAATCTCCGGATCGCGGGCGGAACCGCGGCGGTTCTGCCCGCGATCCAAACGCTGACATGTGAATGCAGCCTAAATGCCTTAGACTGTTTACTTTCCAAAAAGGGGGTTATTTACAATGTATTTGTACTGTCCTGGCATTTTTGGGTCTCAAGAAATGAGATTGTCAGTACATCAGGACTGATCAATTTTCAAATATACAATATATATCATAGTTTGCAGACCCTATAACTTTCACACAAACTAATTAATATACATTTATTGGGATTTGATTTTTTTTTTTTTTTTTTTTTTACCAAAGACATGTGGCGGAACACATCTTGGCCTAAATTATTTGAAGAAATTAGATTTTATTGGACATGTTTTTTTAATCAGAAAGGAGTTTATTAGGCCACAGCAAAACAAGAGCAGAATACAAAATTATATCATCTTACACTAGAGATATCTTTGTATACAATGTGAGTACAAAAAAGGAAATGATCAGCAAAGTTCACCAAATAAATGAGCATTCAGTGTTCAATAAAGTGCAATTAGTTATAAAATGCAGTAATGGTCAATTTAGTGGCATTATTCTGATACCAAATAGGATTCCAAAGAGTGCAGACATTAAACCAAAAAAAAGGAACAAAAGGGGAAGAGCAAAAAAAAGGGACAAACAAACAAGAAATACAATACCTGTCCTACTGTGAACCCAAATCCAATATTTGCATTCCCCTACATCAGTGGTTCTCCACTCCGGTCCTTGGGACCCACTAACAGGCCAGATTTTAAGTATTACCTTGGGGAGATGCAGAGTAGAGTACTGCAATCACTGAGCAGCAAATTATATCACCTGGAATGTATTTCAGTTATCTTGCAAACCTGGCCTCTTAGTGGGTCCTGAGGGCCGGGGTTGAGAACCACTGCCCTACATAAGAGTCAATGTCAAGTCTCAACAAATCAATAGATCCATTTTGCAAATGCCCTAGTCATCCCATATAAGAACTATAATCTAAGGTATCTGTTTCTTACACCTGTAACAGTCAGTCCAGTATCAATTTAGGAGGAGCAAGTCCCGGAAATTCAAGCCAGGCATGCCATATAGAGTGAAATTTACGATGTGCTCCTCTACGTTGATATGTCAATTTTTCTCACACTAATAGGAGGTTGACCTGATCGATCCACTGTTTGCTAGATTGTGGTTGTCACCTCATGCCTCTACAGTCAATCTGTTTATGGGCTACATATAATAGCCTTATGACTGTAATACAAAGTGGAGGAGGGTATATCCCCTCATCGATTGCTCCTAGGATGCAAAACAGGGGATCCATCGGTATTTAGGTGTTATTGGAGTTAGTGGAGTATCTGTAACCCCCTTCCAATACCTTTAAAGTTTTGGGCATCTCCACAGAAGATGAATCAGATAAATCTACAGTATATAGGGCTGCTGATAGAAATCACGAGGCCCCATACAACCTACCTGACAGGGGCCCCCTCCTCTGAAAATATAAAATTATATTTTTTGCTAAAATACAACAGCCGTGATGCTATGCTTTGCAGCCATGGCAGAAATGATACCCTGAACAAGACCTATTTAAGTGAATAGCGTCATGGAGGCAATATCTGCACCCTCACATGGAGTGATCGGTTCTGTGTTCATTCAGGATGGTGTGTTGGTTCCGGATGGTGAGGCCCCCGCTCACCTTCCTGAAATAACCCCCCTGTGTGAAAGCGGCAGGACTGCCGGGAAAGAGGCACACAGGGCTCCCAGACAGCAAGGAGCACATATTTCAGAACTGATCCTCCTGCAGTTAAGCTGGAGGGAGAAAAGAAAAGTAGAAGCCTGCAGCACTGCACAAGAGTCAGAAGTGTCAGCAATAAAGCAGTACTGCCGGCCCTCCTGCTCAGCAGGTGCCCGGGCCCCCCTTTTTAACTGATGAGGCCTGGGCCCAGTACAGGAGGACTGGCTGTACTGCCATATCAGCGGCCCTGACAGTATATAAGGACACTTTTTAAATGTTTAGTGCAGCAGCTGGGTATGGTTAGATTACTAGTGCATAGGTAAAATATATTGGTTTGTTTATTGTATGCTACCAACAAACAGAAGGCAACTATCCTCTGGCTTTCAGTTTTCAGCCACAACCAGCTCTCCATCTACTTCTTATATAAGTGCATTTTAATAGATACAGATTATGTTGCAAATCAGTTGCTCACAGGCCATGAATTTAAAGCATATTTTAACCCTAAGGCTCCATTCAAAGTGCAACTTTGATGCAAATTTGACAAATTTTGGATGGGTGCAACTTGGATACAACTTTGGCTTTGGCCAGTGATAATGGACAACTGTTGCTCACAAGTTGCATGGTATAACATTCAGGTATGACTTTCATGCAACTTTTGATGGTTAACATTGAAGTCTATGGCCCTCAAATTGCATACAATTAGAACCAAAGTAGTGCATGAACTACTGTGAAGTTGCTACAACTTTAAGTCATGCATATATGAATGGTTATCATTGGAAAACATGTTGAACGACTTGTCATGCTTAAAATGTTCATGTCTAAAGTTGCATGACAAGTCGCACAAGTGTGAACGGAGCCTAAAACAAAAATGTTATATATTGCAGCTTACCCTAGATGTGGTTGCCCTATTAGCTTTCTTTTCTTTTTCAAGCTTTGTACCTTTACTTTTACCTGGTGATTCTGCCAGTAACACACTATCCTAGGGTGACAACATTTACGTACCCTACTATGTCAGGACAACAGAAAGAGTACAAGGCTTTGGAGGGGAGGAGTTCTGTAGTGAGAAAACTGGGAACAATGTAACATTCAGCAGAGCCAGAAAGCACAGTAAATTATTAGCTGGCAAGATTTTAGGAAAGATCAACTGGTAGTTTTTTTTTTTCACTTATAACACAGATGCAACAAAACACTTTGGTAAAGGGTATATTTAACGGACTGAACTAGACAAAACAAGATAAGTTAATTGTTACAGTTTATATACCCTTTAAGTAACAAATACAATACTGGCAGCATATGTTTTCACTTGATACCGCAGGTGCATTCTGTTGATTAGGCTATTAGACCAAAATCAGTGGGCTGATAAATCTAGCTATCTATTTTCACAAATCCAAATTACAGGCCACCAAGAGAGTCAGTTCACAAAAGCATTAATGCATGCATTATTTTTTTTTTTTTAGTGTGCATTTTGTGCTTATTTTAACAATATATTTGATTGCTATTTATTGAGGGCTTCTATCACCTGATCCTCCTGAATTTACTACTTGCATATTATATTTTCAGTGTTTAATTTAATGCTGCAAAGCTTATCATACACTATTTTACCCATAATTACTGCAAGTTTCTGGCTGATGTTTACTGTGGGTTTCTGTAAGGTGTCTGTTGAGAGCACAGAAAGAAAACATGTCAGGTGGAGAAAAAAAAGAACTAACATATAATAAATTACTGATTCATGAGAAACAGATGCTTTTTCATAGTTATGTGTTTATTACATGCAGAAAAAGGATTCCAAACGAATGTAATATATTTGTGAATTGCATGAATATTATAAAATGAACATGAAATAAGTTATGTGAAAATGTTTAATGGGGCTTTGTGAATAAAAACTTTTTTTTTTCCAGTAGATGATTTAGAAATAAAATCTACTAAAAACCAAACATCCATTCCTCCCTGTATCCTCATGCCAGATAGGACAGGCTCTAGGTGAAACATAGCTCCCAGCTACATTATTTTTCCTGTCTCTTTCATGTAACAGGTTATTAGTCAGTAGGGATGAGAGCACCACCCCAGATGCGCCAAGATTTGAAACCACACTGTTGTACTTGTGATTTAATGCCCGCAAGGGAGTTACAACTCACAAGGTGGATTTTAAAATCATATTCCCTGATAACAGTTTCAACATAGTTTTTTTGCTATTCACACAATCTTGACCAAAAGGTAAATTCATTTTTCAGTTTTTCTGCACATGGTTATGACCTAGATTTGATTTTGAGATTTAAAAATGTGTCTCTGGATATCAGTGACTTAATCCTAAAAACAGTATAATACAATTCTTCCTTTTTTTGCCAGTTAACTTATTTTTGTCATATAGTAATACTTTGAGACATTTTTTTAATTAGAAAATGATAAGTTGCATAAACATTAATTTTAAAGTTTAACAAATAAGTTATTGGGTGTTTAATCTGCATTATACCATCACAAATTGTATTTACACATTTAAGAATTATTTTGGCAACTTTTAAAAGTTCCAATAAATGTTTAAAATATAATTCAGAACAGTTTAAAGGAGAGAAACTTTAATTTGAAAATAAACCTATAAAAAACTAAATGATTCTAGTGTTATTACCTGAATCCTTATTTTTCATTTATGATCTCATGCACACTGGAAGTCATGCTTACTATGGTATTGTCTGCTCTTTGAGCAAATTAGTCTTGGAGTGCTGTCACCCTGACATGTTTCAGGGACTGGAAGCTGCATACAGGCATACAGGAAGACAAGGGTCCAAGGAGGACCTCACCAGTGGGGTAATATTATTAAAAGAGTTGAGTGAACACCTGGATGTCTGGGTTCGGCCAAACTTGAAAAGAAAAGTCCAGGTTCGTGACCCAAACTTAACCCGAACTTTACCCTGATCCTGAACCCCATTGAAGTCAATGGTGACCCGAACTTTTGAGCACTAAAATGGCTCTAGAAAAAACCTGGAAAGGGCTAGAGGGCTGCAAATGGCAGCAAAATCTTCTTAAGAGCATGGAAAGTGCTCTGCAAACAAATGGGGATAGGGAAATAACTTAAAATAACATAAAAAACTGAAAAATAAAAAGGAATCATATTGATCTAGGAGGACGAGACCCATATGGAGTAAGAGGGTGAGGTGGCGGTGGATGTGGCGGTGTAGGTGGAAGAGGCGGTGGAGGAGGACGAGGTAGCCAACACTGGTTTTTGTTTTTAATTTTATTTCTTTTTAAATTAGGGTACACCCCAAAAGAATGAGAAAGATCAAAAATACAACAATGGCTGGGTAAGGCCGGTATACATGTCTATTCTGCACAAGGTACGGACAAGTCCTGTGGGATCCATGCCTGGTTCATTTTAATGAACATGAGCTTGTCCACATTGGCTCTGGACAGGCGGCTGCGCTTCTCTGTGATAACGCCCCCAGCCGTGCTAAATACACGTTCAGGTAATACACTGGCTGCAGGGCAGGCCAGCACCTCCAAGGCATAAAGGGCAAGCTCAGGCCATGTGCCCAATTTGGAGACCCAGAAGTTGAAGGGGGCAGACCCGTCATTCAGTACGTGTATAGTACGCAAGGAATGGTACGGAACTCTATATGGTATATGGTAAGGAACGGTGATGGCGGCGGGGGGGGGGGGGGTTTTCCCCCTTTCTGGGTTGAGTCTGGCCTTGGAAAAGGTATGTGTCCCTGGTTGTGGTCCGGGCTCTCCCAAAGCTGTCTAAGTTCTGAAGCCTTCTGGTAGGGATGGGGCTGCACTGGTCTTGCCGGGGACCGGGATTCTAAAAAAGCCTGTGGTGTATGTGCCCCTGGAGTGGCAGTCCAGGGGTGCCATAATTCACGGTGGATGACAACACTATGAGTATGGCAGCAAGGACACTGTCCTTTCTACACTTCCTACACACATTTTTCACACCTGCCTCTAGTACTTGGGGTGGTCTGTTTCAGCAGACCTCCTAAAGAACGGGGCTGCCTGGTTTTGGCCAGGTTAGCCAGTGTAAGTACCCCAGTCTCTGTCAGGAACCTTGTGCCTCAGGGGATCAGGGTCAGGGACCATGTGTACACCCTGTGGACTTTTTGTGTTTCACTTTTTTGGTGTGCACTTTTTTATGCACCCACCAGGTGATAGTCTTAATGTGTGTTCACACTCCACGGGCTTAAAAAAAAAAACAGCTGGTGGTCCTGGTTGTTGTGGTGTGCCAAAAAAGCTTTTCCACATGTCATACATGCTAACCCTGCCTTCTGAGGTGCTGGCGGTGCCCTGGCTGCTTTGGCGACCTCCTCCTCATCCTCTTCTGCCTTCGCCTTGTGCTTCCACTGTGCCTCGCTGCTAGGTAGGAATGCCACCAGCATGGCTTCTTGACCTTTTGGTTAAGATCAATTGTAGTATCTGTTGTTATCAGTTATCTGGGTGCCACCCTGCTGTGAACATGGTTCCTCCTCCTCCATCTCCTCCTCCTCATCCTCCACCTCGTCATCCTCCAGAACTGTGCCCTTCCTGGACAATTGTGTACCTTCTCCATCTTTGTGAGCATCAACTATTTTCAGTCTCTCAGTTTTCTAGACAACTGCTTAGAAGATCCCATGGTGCTGATTGTTGGGGCAAGGTCAGGTGAGTCTGGGCATTTAAAACCTTTGAGATTGACATCACCTGGTCTTCCCAGACGATGATTGAGAACAATTCATGACACTGGCAATTCTGGCAGTGGCAGTACAAGATCTTAACTCTGCAGGGTGCCCAAACTTTTGCAGACACCATTTTTTTGTTTTCTGTTATTTTGAAATTGTCAATGATGGAAATAAAATCTAACTTTTGTTGACATATTATAAGAATGTCTAATCTGCAATTTGATGCCTTTTGGAGATTTTTCCATCTTTCCTTGGCTTCTTTATGGCTTCTTTATGCACATTAATACAAATTTTTACCTGGGGGTGCCCAAACTTTCGATCACCACAGTACAGACTATTATTTTTCCCCTAAATGGGTGTTTATTGAATAGCGGCATAGAACAACAGTATACAAAGGGTGTATCTCAGAGTAATATATGCAGACTAGGCCGCAATTTAATATTTTTTTCCCGAAATGGGTTTTTATTGAAAAGCAGAATAGAACAACAGTATCCAACGGGTGTATCTCACAGTAAAATATGCAGACTAGGCCACAATTTTTATTTTTTTCCACAAATGGGTTTTTATTGAAAAGCAGAATAGAACAACAGTATCCAACGGGTGTATCTCACAGTAAAATATGCAGACTAGGCCGCAATTTTTTTTTCCCTAGATTGGTTTTTATTGAAAAGCGGAATAGAACAACAGTATCCAACGGGTGTATCTCACAGTAAAATGTGCAGACTAGGCCGCAATTCAATTTTTTTCCCTAAATGGGTGTTTATTGAATAGCGGAATAGAGCAACAGTATCCAAAGGGTGTATCTCACAGTAACGTATGAATGAAAAATTTTTATTTTTCCCTTTAATTGGTGATTTTTGAAGAGCAGATTAGAACAGCAGTGTCTAAACACTGTATTTCACAGTAAAATATGAAGGAAAAGGGTTTTTTTTTTAAATCCAGATTAAGCAGACACATATGCACTAAGCTGGCCTTACAAGGCTGCTACACGCCACACGCCTAACAGGTTGGATACGGTTGTTGTTCTATTCTGCTATTGAATAAAAAAACCCATTTGAATGAAAAACTGAAAAATTATATTTTTCCCCTTAAATTGGTGATTTTTCAATAGCAGATTAGAACAGCAGTGTCTAAACACTGTATGTCACAGTAAAATATGAAGGAAAAAGGTTTTTTTTTTTAATCCAGATTAAGCAGACACATATGCACTGAGCTTGCATTACATGGCTGCCACACGCTGCACGCCTAACAGGTTGGATACTGTTGTTGTTCTATTCCTCTATTGAATAAAAAAAAAAAACATTTGAATGAAAAACTGAAAAATATTTTTTTCCCCTTAAATTGGTGATTTTAGAATAGCAGATTAGAACAGCAGTGTCTAAACACTTTATGTCACAGTAAAATATGAAGGAAAAAAGTTTTTTTTTTAAAATCCAGATTAAGCAGACACGTATGCACTGAGCTTGCATTACATGGCTGCTACGCGCCACACGCCGCCCACCTAACAGACTGATAAAAGTTTTTATTTTCACCCTCCTCCTCACTGGGCACAGGTCAGGGCAAAAAGATTGTGCACTGCACCCCCACACAATAAAATCGATGTAGATCGCTGTCTGATTAAAGAAGATTCTCCTATTCTTTCCCTGAAAGCAATCTCCAGCCTGCCCCTAATATAATAATCTCCTATCTCTCCCTCAGCAGCATCAGGAACCTGTCCCTACAGTAGTTAGAGCAGAGTGACGTGCGGCGCTACGTGACTCCAGTTTATATAGAGGCTGGGTCACATGCTGCACTGGCCAATCACAGCCATGCCATTAGTAGGCATGGCTGTGATGGCTTCTAAGGGCACACTAGTTAAACGCTTGTTGATTGGCTGCCCTGCAGCTGTTGAAACCACGCCATTAAAACAGCGCCAAAATATGAAATAAAATTACCGAACAACAGACTGTATCCCGAATATACAGTTCGGGTACGATCCAGAACAATACAGTCTGTGTTCGCTCAACCCTAATTATTAACAGACTGATAAGTAGGTTGAAATGGAGGTACAAAATACTTGTGGCCTTCCATGTGAATGTTACCTTATATAAAGTGTGGCAGGAATGTGTGAATCACAAGAAAAATTGCAATAAATCCAAAGCAGAAATTGAAGAATAAATATATATGTATATATTTGAGCGTATTGACTGGAGTTCAACAAAAACTTATGCTCTACTTTTTATTTTTAAATTTCCAGACATACAAATTTCTTGAGGAATATGCAGTTTGTATTTCGAGAAAGGCTTTTAAGTTGTTGCAACAAGATATGTTTGTATAAATAAATGTTATGTTTTCAAGTGTAACCTCAAATACTGTAAATTATTTCCACATTGCCTCATAGATTTCAGCTCCGCAATGCTAGATTGCATTGTCATAAGATATTGTTTGGTTATAATTCACTCCTTAGTAACGCTGATTTATCAGTGTTTTCTGTGGTGATGATAGAACTTGTAAGGATTTCTCAGCATTTTTGCGTTGACAGTAATTGGCTGCAACATTCAAACATTAGAATATATTAAAAAGCCAAAGTATTCTTCACTTACTTTCCCCCTGAACACAGCACAATTTGTATGGAAATTGAGGCTACACGTATTTTTTTGCTGCCACCTTACTTTGAACCAATAGCACTGATGATTTGATTCGTTGTATCATTTGTCTCGTGTTTTATGTTGTTTTTTTTTTTATAAACTTTTCTGCATTTTATACATCGAGGAAGCAAAGCAGAAAACCTTGCAATGGGATAGTTTAATTCTATTTATTTTTTATAGTACATTAAATAAAATATCATTATATGCTATTAAGCCATGAAGATGTTTTAAAAGCTGCCAGTTCTTTTCCCTAGACTGAAATAGAATATATATAAAAAAATGCACTTTAGTAAACCAAAGCATTCCCTTTTTCTCAAAGAATATGTTTTTTGTACTGTTAATGCAATTCTGTTGTGCTATTAAATATTCTTGAAACTGCAAAATGTAATATGGAAATGTTATTGCCCACCTAAACAATTTCAGCAAGTAATATTGAGACAATAACTTCCTAGCTCTTCGGCTTGAAAGTCGTTGAAAGTCTCACTGTTTTGGTGACCAAAGAATGATATTTAAATATCACCAAATTAAATCTGCAGAAGTTGCACTCTGTTTTAGTTCATAGTCCCTGCTTCTACTTTTTTTTCCCATAGAGGGTAAAGCAACAAGTTCCTGCTAATGTCCCCCTTCCCAACAGTACATACTTGCCTTCCGTTTCACCTCCTCCTTCCCTTATTTTATTCAGCCATTGGGGACAAAGAAGGAGAACCCGGTGTAAGCTCTATTTTTGGGGTCTCCATTTAGAGCAGCTTACACATGGCACCTGTGCGATAGTGATGGGCCAGTCCCCAGGCAGTTGCAAAAGTCACATACTTCTCTATTAATCCATACCTCTTTTTTTTATTTTTTAGAATCTTACATCTACCTTATCTTTCCTCCTATATTTATCTTTTTTTTTTTTTTCTCTATACCTCTACATAGACAAAGCATCGGTTTTGCTTCAATGCTACATCGGGCTCCTTGCCTACGCCCAAAAAACTGTTGAGAATCCCCCAACCATGGCCACATTTTAATTAATACTTACATTTCTTGAAGTCTTTTGGCCAGTCACATGGCACAACATGATTATTTTCTATTTCTTTTTTCCTGACTGGGCAATCCATACTGATGCAGAGAGCAGTGCTGACATCCTGATCTGATCTGTCCCAGTACAGCGTGCAAGAAAGGCACTGTGGTGGTGTGATGCCCCTCCATCCACGCTAGACTCAGTCTTTCTGTTTTAATAATTCTGGGATCATTTGACCTGGAAAACTGAGGACATGTAGAGAAGAGGAGGGGCTTCGGGAGAGCACTTCTGATAAAAGATCAGTGTTGTGTCCTGCATTGCTACATTAGCTCAGGAATTCAGAATCTGGGTTTCTAGGCTTCTGGTTTCAGATATTTAAAATTAATTTGACCATGAACAGACCTATTTGTAAGCAGATTATTTGCTGTTATAATAAAGCTATTCATTTATCAATGACCTGGCTATAAATAAAGAGAAGTACCTATATTGAGTTATTATTGTAATGTTTATATCAGAAAAATTGCTGACTTTTTATGCTTGCTGTTTCCCATATAAGTAACAATTTTATTATACAGATGCATAGGTTACTCCCCTGTATGTATCTGTATCTTTCTTGCTTAGTGGTTGCTGAGATAATAGGATAAGCAGCCTACAAATTTTGTTTGTAGTCAGTATGAGCAAAAATTAAAGACTTAATCTGAGATAACTCGAATGTACAGTGTGAATATGTAATTAGCAAATATGGCTGCCTTTTCCAATCTTCTCAAGGACCCTCCAACAACTGATGTCCAACAATATGTACTAAGCTGAACAGCTCAATAAACCCATCTGCCATTGTCCAGCTTTATCACTTTCTGTTAGCCCAAATGTTGCATACAATATTTAGCCCATGCTACCATATTGGTATCCATTTATTTTTTAGGCTTAGAATCCCTGCCAGAAGAGCATTCTAAGTAGTGTTTGAGTATAGGTCCTAAATGCTCAACCTCTGATTCCAACACCTCTGGAGTCTTAACCAGTTCAGTCCTGGAACGTTTTACCCCCCCCCCCCTCCCAATGACCAGGCAATTTTTTGTGATACGGCACTGCGTTGCTTTAACTGACAATTGCCCAGTCGTGCTACACTGTACCCAAATAACATTTATTTATTTCCCCCCCCCCCACAAATAGAGCTTTCTTTTGGTGGTATTTTTTTTGAACAAAAAAAAAAAAACAATGTTTTTTACTTTCTGCTCTAAAACATTCCCAAATAACAAAATTTTCTGCTACATATTTTTGGTAAAAAAAATCCTAATAAGTGTATTTTAAATGGTTTGCGCAAGAGTTATAACATCTACAAACTATAGGATAGATTTATGACATTTTTTTTTTAATTGTTTTTACTAGTAATGGCGGCAATCAGTGATTCTTGGTGGGACTGCTGCATTGCGATTGTCGGCTTGTTAGTATGATGCTTCCGACAACCGACTGCGACTTTTTGGCCGAACAAAATCTGGTGTGCAGGCTTTAAAATTTTTGTTGGCCAACAAAGAACAGCCGATTGTTCGTCAGTCAGTACAGATTTCGGCCGACAAAAATGTGATGATCAAGACTGGGCATGCTCAGTGAAGAAAAAACACACGAAAAGTAGACCAGAACATGACATCACTTCTGCAGTTGGTTATTGTTGGCCGACAAAATTCGTGTGCAGTCTTGAGCACTTTTCAACCAACAAAACAGCACCGGACAAAAGACGGCCGATCGTTCGGCCGACAATCGGTACGTGTGTACGGGGCTTTAGTGACACTTTTTGGGGACCAGTGACACCAATAGAGTGATCAGTGCTAAACAAAAATGCACTTTTACTGTAAAAATTACACTGCTTGCTATGAGGGCACCCAAGCCTAACTACGGCTCCATTTGTCCAGTTGCTGTTCGACCCCGCACTCTCTCTCCTGATTGGCTCACTGACTTTGATTGACAGTCGCAGGAGCCAATGGCCCTGCGGCTGTATCTTAGTCAATCAGGAGGGAGAGTCCCAGGATGGCTAAGGGACTTGTGGGCATTGCTGGACAGAGAGGGGGCACAGGTAAGTATTAGGGGGTGCTGGGGGGGGGGCTGCTACACACTGAATGCTTTTAATCTTAATGCATAGCTTAAAAAACCTCCCTGACTTTACAAATTCTTTAAAAGCTGACAGGGTATTTAATATGGGCGTTACCTCCAAAAACCATATATATTATTAGTATTGTTATTCTACATTATTTATATATTGCCAACATTTTGAGCAGCACTTTACAAAATGTATAGCTTAAATGCTTAGAATGTTTTCTCTCAAGCTTTCTCTCTCTAATGCAGAAGATTGAATGTGAGCTGCTGAAATGACCTAAGCAGAAACTTCCTTGGCAGTCTCCTATTACACGATAACTGAGCTTGGGAAGAAAAAAGGGAAAAAATAAAGTAGGAATGCAGGTCATTGGGGATAGGAAGAGCACTTTGGAGCAGAATATAATGGCTCAGAAAAGGAGCATGGAATGTGGACAAAATAGACAGTAGGAAGCTGAGAGAGCACAGATGCAGATAAGTGGATTATGAGGATGACAAGTACTAGACACAAAGAAGATGTAAGATATGTTGTACTGATATTAGAAAAACAAGTGACTAATAACAAAATGAGGGCTGCAAAAAAGGAAAAGAGGGCCTAACATTAAGTAGGAGAGAGGTCAGAGAAGATATGCATGGATACAAGAATTGAAAAACAATGGTTACAATGGGAGCAACAGTGCACATTAACTAACAGAGAGCAGTAGGACAAAAAAAAAAAAAAAAAGTAGTACACTGGTGGGGTTACAGGGTATAGGTTACAAAACATTGATTGTATATTAGACTGATGGTGCATGCCCCTACCAATGCCTTTCATCTTTTAGGTGGCCTTCTTAGTAAATTTCATTATCCGTTGTCTGTAGGCAGCTATACAGTAATACAGGGATCCTCAAACTACGGTCCTCCAGCTGTTGCAGAACTACACATCCCATGTGGCTTTGTAAAACTCTGACATTCACAGACATTACTAGGCATGATGGGAATTGTAGTTCCTGAACAACCGGAGGGCCATAGTTTGAAGACCCCTGCAGTAATAGGTTGCATGGCCACATTGGTGCTGCCATTAGTGAAGATTGAGCAGTGTAAAAATAAGGTTTATTTTTTATTCTTTCAAAAAATTGTATTAGGTTTTCAAGGTAGCGTATTAGAGCAATGGTATAATCATATCATATTACAATGATAATGGCAGGAACAAATTAGGTGAAACATGCTATGATGTATTGTAAACCTATACAACACCATACTGAGGATACAGATTGCAGATTATATTGTGTAAACCAGTTTTTTACTCAAGGTGTGGGGGGGGTTAACATTTATATTATTTCCAAATACAATGATATGAATCAATATTAACCACTTAAGCCCCGGAAGATTTTACCCCCTTCCTGACCAGGGTTTTTTTTGTGATTTTTTACTGCGTGATTTAACGGACAATTGCGCGGTCGTGCAACGCCATACCTAAACGAATTTGACGTCCTTTTTTTCCCACAAACAGAGCTTTCTTTTGGTGGTATTTGATCACCTGTGTGATTTTTTGATCATGCGCTATAAACAAAAAAAGAGACAAGAACAATGGAGTTCCCCTTGGGGCGGGACTTTTAAGGCACTATGTAATATCAAGATACACAATTTATTTGAAAATTTTATTGAAAAAAAATATATATACAAAACAAAAAAAATTGTTAAAATACTGGCAAGTTATACAGACATAACATACAGCAGTGAAATGCACCACAAATAGACCGCGGGTAATTGACCCGACGCGTTTCGGAGAGGAACCCCGAACTCCTTCTTCAGGGGTGCCCGCAGGAAGTGGTCTAGAAATAATTAGTATGTAAGTCATGTGTCACTTAGACAAAATTAAATACAATATAGTATTTTAACAAAATTTTCAAAGCACTTACATATTCACTGTAGGGAATGAAGAAAACTTGCCCGCCTGTAAAGGCTAAAACCAAGAGGTCAGACTGCCGCAAGGTGCTAAACTCGGATGCCGTAAAGAAGTGCTCGATGTTGGACCCAAAAGAAACCTTCTCTGTGTGTCGCAGGTGGCTGGAAAACTGCTTGCAACCCCAATTTCCCAAAAGGGAAAGAGGGGGTAGGAATAGCTGGAACCCCCAGAAGACAGTCCTGCTGAGCAAAAACCAAATAATTACAAAAAAATCCCCAATTTATCTGAAAACGCAATAATGGTAGTAATTGCTTTTTTTGGAAAAAATCCCAAAAACCAAAAATTAATAAAAATCAGAAAACTTGTAAAATAAGAATTATTGTTTTGGGGGGAAAAAAAGGCCATCGTCTGTTGCTTAGGTAGTGAGAAACAACACAGATTAATTGTGATTGGAAAAATTGCACTACGGGATTTTGCAAGTCCCAAAACCTATGGTTGAAAATACCAGAGGAGAGATATAATGAATGTCCTCTTGTAAAAAATATGAATTCAACAAGAAATAAAAAGAAAAAAAGAACAGAGCTTGCCATCAGCATTGTAGTACATCGGCAGACTGTTTAGCAAAATTTCTCAAAAAAATATAAATACCTTAGAGTCACTTGTAACGGGCAGACAAATCCAGCTTGGCAAAATAGATGTTATCTCATGCTCGGCAGTGGAACAAATGAGTCCAATGTCGGGCATGTAAGATATATAAGGAGCCTTGTCAATCAGCTGAGACTTGTCTCAGCCGAGAGACAATTGCAAACAGCTGGTTGCCTATGGGGTTCCCCGGGTCACATACGCCGGGCCTGCCCCCTGCCGGAAACATCCGGCGGAAGCTGGGCCGGCCTGTGCGTCCCACCGACACGGTGAAGGACTTCCGCCTGCGTGAGACGCAAGGCGGAGTCCACTGGGCATGCGCCTATGGCTCAAACAGAGCTAGATGGAATTGGGCTGTTGCCGCTGTTGCGGGCGCCATCTAGTGGCGTCCGCTTACCGTGCCGGGCTATTCCAGAGCAAGGATGGGAAACAAGTGTCTCCCCATCATGCAGCTTCCATCCATCGAGACATCAGAGAAGGTTTGGGTCCTATAAAAGAGTAAAATAAAGCAATAAATACCAAAAGACTGAATGCAAATGGTTGTCAACAATGCATTATCCGAGTATAATTTTAGGAATGGATATTTTTCAAAAATAAACAGTCGGCACCATAGTCGGTCAGGCTGACCTACCTGTGTACAAAGATTTAATTCGTGCATATGCTAAATTACAAGATGTTATAGAATCACTCAATATTCACCATTACATGAAATAGAATTGCAAAGCATCTAAACAACCCTCATACTAATTTCATGTCAATAATTAGAAACATTGGATAACAATAAAAATAAAAAAGAGAAAAAAGAAGAAAAGAATTGCAGAAAAAGAAAAGGGAAATGCGACACATCCAGAAAAACAGAGTCATTAGATTTCCATACCACCGGATGTAAAGCCTTCGAGGAAGGGTTTGTATGAGATCATCTCATTAAGTCCTGGTGGCTCTGTTGCTCTAAGGCGATAGATCCACCTCAGCTCGAGCTGGAGGAGGGTCTTGTTCCAATCCCCCCCTCTCGAGCTGGGGTGGACTCTATCAAGGATCAGAAACTTAATTCTGGGAAACCTCCCTGCATGTACCAAACTGGTATGACGTCCGAGAGGAAGCTCAGGGTCGCAGGTTCTCATACTTTTTATGTGCCGGCAGGCACGTTTGGTGAAATCCAGTTTTGTTTTGCCCACATAAAAGCAACCGCACCCACAGAGAAGTAAATATACCACCCCGTGGGTGCGGCAGTTGGCAAAGTGCATGGGCCTGAAAATTTGTCCATTCGGAAGAATGGGATTCTTGGTAGTGTGCATGAACTTGCAATACTTGCATGCCCCACACATGTAGGTCCCCCTGGCTTTGCAGGGGTCCCTATTTCCATGGGCAGCAAATTCGCTGTGTGTCAATTGATCCTTAAGAGCTGGAACTTTTCTATATGTAATTTGTGGAAATGCTGGGACATGTTTACCTACAATTGGGTCAAATGCAAGCATATGCCAATGTTTGGTCATAATCTTTTTGATTTCCATATGTTGCTCTGAGTACCTAACGATTAATCTGAGGGTGTGATCATCCGGTTTTTTGATTTTTGGGGCCAGTAGTGTGTTCCTGTCTATTCCTTTGGCATTTCTATATGCCTTTTTAAGGGTTGTCGGGGAATAGCCTCTTGCTCGGAGTCTACTCCTCAGATCATTGGCAACTCCTTGAAAAACAGTGAGGTCCGTGCAATTCCGTCTGGCCCGAAGATATTCGCCAAACGGAATGGAACGCACCAGTGTCTCGGGGTGGAAGCTGGAGGCATGGAGGATGGTGTTGCCAGCAGTGGGCTTTCGAAAAAGCCCACTGTGGAGAACACCATCCTCCCCCCTGGACACCTCTACATCCAAAAAGGTAACATGGCAGGGGTCAAAGTTCATAGTAAATTTCAAATTGAACTCATTTTTGTTTAATCTGTCCATGAAAGCATTGAGTGATTCAGGTGACCCATGCCAAAGCATAAACACGTCATCGATGTATCGGACCCACAAATTAATGTGGTCCGTATACATCGATAACGCGTCGTCCCTGAGGATGGCTCGCTCCCACTCCCCCAGGTACAAATTGGCGTAGGATGGGGCACAACAAGTGCCCATCGCTACGCCCTGCACCTGGAGGTAGTGGGAGCCGTCAAACGTGAAAACATTGTGCAATAGAATAAACTGTAAACTGGACAGTATAAATTCGCCATAAGCATCTAAGTTGTTATCTTGCATCATGGTGTGTCTGACTGCTGAGAGGCCTCGATCGTGGGGAATGGAACTATAAAGTGCCTCCACATCAATCGTGACCAATAAGCAGTCAGGAGGCACCCATATATGTTCAATTTTTTGTAGAAAATGGATGGTGTCCCGTATGTAAGATGGCAGTTGTATCACGAATGGTTTCAAAAAGGAATCGACCAGTCTACTGGCATTATCCGTTAAAGACCCTCTACCTGAAATAATAGGACGCCCTGGTGGATTAGTGGCGTCCTTATGTATTTTGGGGAGGGCATAAAAGGTGGGGGTAATCGGAAATGGTGTACGGATAAAGTCCCATGTATGTTTGGAGATAATCGCATTTAAGTATGCAGAGTCAACTAGTTGATAGAATTCCAGCTGATATTTCAATACTATATCCGATGGAATTCTCCTATACCATTCCTGGTTCCCAAGGATCCTTAAACACATGGCGGCATACTGGGAATTATTCATAATCACCACGTTGCCGCCTTTGTCAGCCTGTTTGATGGTAATTGTAGGATTCGCCTTTAATTTCTCAATAGCTTGCTTTTGGTTGAAGGTGATGTTTTTGTTGGTAAATTTTTTAGTATTCAATTTTTCAATTTTTGAAATTGAAAAATTGAATACTAAAAAATTTACCAACAAAAACATCACCTTCAACCAAAAGCAAGCTATTGAGAAATTAAAGGCGAATCCTACAATTACCATCAAACAGGCTGACAAAGGCGGCAACGTGGTGATTATGAATAATTCCCAGTATGCCGCCATGTGTTTAAGGATCCTTGGGAACCAGGAATGGTATAGGAGAATTCCATCGGATATAGTATTGAAATATCAGCTGGAATTCTATCAACTAGTTGACTCTGCATACTTAAATGCGATTATCTCCAAACATACATGGGACTTTATCCGTACACCATTTCCGATTACCCCCACCTTTTATGCCCTCCCCAAAATACATAAGGACGCCACTAATCCACCAGGGCGTCCTATTATTTCAGGTAGAGGGTCTTTAACGGATAATGCCAGTAGACTGGTCGATTCCTTTTTGAAACCATTCGTGATACAACTGCCATCTTACATACGGGACACCATCCATTTTCTACAAAAAATTGAACATATATGGGTGCCTCCTGACTGCTTATTGGTCACGATTGATGTGGAGGCACTTTATAGTTCCATTCCCCACGATCGAGGCCTCTCAGCAGTCAGACACACCATGATGCAAGATAACAACTTAGATGCTTATGGCGAATTTATACTGTCCAGTTTACAGTTTATTCTATTGCACAATGTTTTCACGTTTGACGGCTCCCACTACCTCCAGGTGCAGGGCGTAGCGATGGGCACTTGTTGTGCCCCATCCTACGCCAATTTGTACCTGGGGGAGTGGGAGCGAGCCATCCTCAGGGACGACGCGTTATCGATGTATACGGACCACATTAATTTGTGGGTCCGATACATCGATGACGTGTTTATGCTTTGGCATGGGTCACCTGAATCACTCAATGCTTTCATGGACAGATTAAACAAAAATGAGTTCAATTTGAAATTTACTATGAACTTTGACCCCTGCCATGTTACCTTTTTGGATGTAGAGGTGTCCAGGGGGGAGGATGGTGTTCTCCACAGTGGGCTTTTTCGAAAGCCCACTGCTGGCAACACCATCCTCCATGCCTCCAGCTTCCACCCCGAGACACTGGTGCGTTCCATTCCGTTTGGCGAATATCTTCGGGCCAGACGGAATTGCACGGACCTCACTGTTTTTCAAGGAGTTGCCAATGATCTGAGGAGTAGACTCCGAGCAAGAGGCTATTCCCCGACAACCCTTAAAAAGGCATATAGAAATGCCAAAGGAATAGACAGGAACACACTACTGGCCCCAAAAATCAAAAAACCGGATGATCACACCCTCAGATTAATCGTTAGGTACTCAGAGCAACATATGGAAATCAAAAAGATTATGACCAAACATTGGCATATGCTTGCATTTGACCCAATTGTAGGTAAACATGTCCCAGCATTTCCACAAATTACATATAGAAAAGTTCCAGCTCTTAAGGATCAATTGACACACAGCGAATTTGCTGCCCATGGAAATAGGGACCCCTGCAAAGCCAGGGGGACCTACATGTGTGGGGCATGCAAGTATTGCAAGTTCATGCACACTACCAAGAATCCCATTCTTCCGAATGGACAAATTTTCAGGCCCATGCACTTTGCCAACTGCCGCACCCACGGGGTGGTATATTTACTTCTCTGTGGGTGCGGTTGCTTTTATGTGGGCAAAACAAAACTGGATTTCACCAAACGTGCCTGCCGGCACATAAAAAGTATGAGAACCTGCGACCCTGAGCTTCCTCTCGGACGTCATACCAGTTTGGTACATGCAGGGAGGTTTCCCAGAATTAAGTTTCTGATCCTTGATAGAGTCCACCCCAGCTCGAGAGGGGGGGATTGGAACAAGACCCTCCTCCAGCTCGAGCTGAGGTGGATCTATCGCCTTAGAGCAACAGAGCCACCAGGACTTAATGAGATGATCTCATACAAACCCTTCCTCGAAGGCTTTACATCCGGTGGTATGGAAATCTAATGACTCTGTTTTTCTGGATGTGTCGCATTTCCCTTTTCTTTTTCTGCAATTCTTTTCTTCTTTTTTCTCTTTTTTATTTTTATTGTTATCCAATGTTTCTAATTATTGACATGAAATTAGTATGAGGGTTGTTTAGATGCTTTGCAATTCTATTTCATGTAATGGTGAATATTGAGTGATTCTATAACATCTTGTAATTTAGCATATGCACGAATTAAATCTTTGTACACAGGTAGGTCAGCCTGACCGACTATGGTGCCGACTGTTTATTTTTGAAAAATATCCATTCCTAAAATTATACTCGGATAATGCATTGTTGACAACCATTTGCATTCAGTCTTTTGGTATTTATTGCTTTATTTTACTCTTTTATAGGACCCAAACCTTCTCTGATGTCTCGATGGATGGAAGCTGCATGATGGGGAGACACTTGTTTCCCATCCTTGCTCTGGAATAGCCCGGCACGGTAAGCGGACGCCACTAGATGGCGCCCGCAACAGCGGCAACAGCCCAATTCCATCTAGCTCTGTTTGAGCCATAGGCGCATGCCCAGTGGACTCCGCCTTGCGTCTCACGCAGGCGGAAGTCCTTCACCGTGTCGGTGGGACGCACAGGCCGGCCCAGCTTCCGCCGGATGTTTCCGGCAGGGGGCAGGCCCGGCGTATGTGACCCGGGGAACCCCATAGGCAACCAGCTGTTTGCAATTGTCTCTCGGCTGAGACAAGTCTCAGCTGATTGACAAGGCTCCTTATATATCTTACATGCCCGACATTGGACTCATTTGTTCCACTGCCGAGCATGAGATAACATCTATTTTGCCAAGCTGGATTTGTCTGCCCGTTACAAGTGACTCTAAGGTATTTATATTTTTTTGAGAAATTTTGCTAAACAGTCTGCCGATGTACTACAATGCTGATGGCAAGCTCTGTTCTTTTTTTCTTTTTATTTCTTGTTGAATTCATATTTTTTACAAGAGGACATTCATTATATCTCTCCTCTGGTATTTTCAACCATAGGTTTTGGGACTTGCAAAATCCCGTAGTGCAATTTTTCCAATCACAATTAATCTGTGTTGTTTCTCACTACCTAAGCAACAGACGATGGCCTTTTTTTCCCCCCAAAACAATAATTCTTATTTTACAAGTTTTCTGATTTTTATTAATTTTTGGTTTTTGGGATTTTTTCCAAAAAAAGCAATTACTACCATTATTGCGTTTTCAGATAAATTGGGGATTTTTTTGTAATTATTTGGTTTTTGCTCAGCAGGACTGTCTTCTGGGGGTTCCAGCTATTCCTACCCCCTCTTTCCCTTTTGGGGAATTGGGGTTGCAAGCAGTTTTCCAGCCACCTGCGACACACAGAGAAGGTTTCTTTTGGGTCCAACATCGAGCACTTCTTTACGGCATCCGAGTTTAGCACCTTGCGGCAGTCTGACCTCTTGGTTTTAGCCTTTACAGGCGGGCAAGTTTTCTTCATTCTCTACAGTGAATATGTAAGTGCTTTGAAAATTTTGTTAAAATACTATATTGTATTTAATTTTGTCTAAGTGACACATGACTTACATACTAATTATTTCTAGACCACTTCCTGCGGGCACCCCTGAAGAAGGAGTTCGGGGTTCCTCTCCGAAACGCGTCGGGTCAATTACCCGCGGTCTATTTGTGGTGCATTTCACTGCTGTATGTTATGTCTGTATAACTTGCCAGTATTTTAACAATTTTTTTTTGTTTTGTATATATATTTTTTTTCAATAAAATTTTCAAATAAATTGTGTATCTTGATATTACATAGTGCCTTAAAAGTCCCGCCCCAAGGGGAACTCCATTGTTCTTGTATCTTTATTTGGGATGTGGCACTCAAGGGACCACCCCACATGAATCAAAGTTTCTTTAAACAAAAAAAGAGCGTCAATTTTGCAAAAATAACAATATTTTTCAAATTTTTTTATATGAAATTCCCCCCCAAAAAAATGTAAAAATCTAAATTTTTTAACATTTTCGGCCAATTTGTTTTATGCTACATATGTTTGGTAAAAAAAATCGCGAAAAAGCGTATTTTGATTGGTTTGCGCCAAAGTTATCGCGTTTACTAACAAAGGGAAAGATTTTTGTCATTTTTAGTGTTTTTTAGAGTAATGGCGTCGATCTGCGATTTTTTTTGCGGGACTGCGACATTGCGGCGGACAGATCGGACCCTCGACTGACATTTTTGACACTTTTGGGGTTACCAGTGACATTACTGCAGTAATCAGTGCTATACATATGCACTGTTACTGTAAAAATTACACTGGCAGGGAAGGGGTTAACTGTATTGGAGAGGGAGGGGTTAAGTGTGTCCTAGGGGCGTGTTTCTAACTGTGATGGGACATGGCTACTAGTGTAAAAACAGAGATCAACGGTCCTACATAGTAGAATCGTCTGATCTCCATCAGGGTCCGCCGGTCATATGCACTGACTTCTTAGGGAACGAGCCGGGGCGGGCGCGCGCCTCAGCGGGCGTGCGCTAGCCCTCTATTGGCTCACAAGCCGGTGACAGGCTAGTGACGTATATATACGTCACTTTGCCTGGCCGGGGCTGACCGCAGCAGTATATGTACTTGGGGCGGTCGGCAAGTGGTTAAAACATAGCTGTTTTTTCAGTTTTTAATACATGCTGACTAATTAAGTGACCCTTTAGCTTTAAAATGCTGTGTCTATTTTTTTAAGTAAATATATTCTCCAGTAAAAACTGAAAAAAATACCCTGAGATGCATTCATGGAGCATAGCTTTTATGATGATTCTTTCAGCTTTCATTCGAAAATTGATGTAGTGTCTCAGTCAACTACCAGCCATGTTGTCTGTATTCTAGTGATCCATTGGCTGGTAATGCTAGAATACACTCCTTGCTGCCTCTCTACTGCCAGTTCTAAGAAGTTTCTAAAGAACTTCAATCTTTTTCAGTCCTGACCTTAAAACTTTAATGTGATTGGCAATATAAGAAGCAAATGGAAAAGGGAAGCTGCACAATACCAAATTTGATAGTACACTCATATTGCCTCACTACTGACCTTTTGTGGAGCTGTGTATTGGTGTATCGCTCAGACTTGTGTGCTGGTTAGGGGGGCAATGTAAATGGTGTATGTATCTGCTTTTATATCTGCTGTTGCGGGAGTGCCAGCGAGGGAATGGAGCTCCTCCCAGCTCCTGTGGTCACTGGAGAGAGAAGGGAAGGGATCCCTGATGCTACACATCCATGCGAGTGGTGTGATGATAGGAGAGACAACCTCAGCCTGAGCTCCCGCCAGGCCATGCCCCCAACATGCTTAGTCATGGGGATAATTATTCTATACTAGGGGGTCTTCAAAACTTTAGTAAGGGGGCCACATCATATATTTTACAAATATTCACAGGCTGAAAAAAAAAAACTGTTCTCTAAATGAATGAATACAATTTAAAATCAGGGTGCCTATCAGAGACCTCTTTAACCACTTCAATACAGGGCACTTTCACCCCCTTCCTGCCCAGGCCAATTTTTAGATTTTAGCACTGTTTCATTTTGAATGACAATTGCGCGGTCATGCAACACTGTATCTAAACCAAATTTATGTAATTTTTTTCCCACAAATAGAGCTTTATTTTGGTGGTATGTAATCGCCGCAATTTTTTTTCTTTTTTGCTACATAAATAAAAAAAGACAGAAAAGTTTGAAAAAAAAAAGTTTTTTTGTTTATGTTATAACATTTTGTAAAAATAGATATGTTGTTTGCTGCACTGATGATCACTGATGAGGCCGCACTGACAGGCACTGATGAGGAGGCACTGATGGGGTGTCACTGATGATGAGGCACTAATATGCAGCACTGATGGGCACTGATAGGCAGCACTGATGGACACTGATATGTGGCACTGATAGGTAGCACTGATATGCAGCATTGATGGGCACTGATAGATGGCACTGATGGGCACTGATAGGTGGCACTAATGGGCACTGATAGGTGGCACTGATGGACAGCACTGATAGGCACTGATAAGCGGCACTGGTGGGCACTGATAGGCGGCACTGATGGGCAATAATGGGCACTGGTGGGTGGCACTGATAGATGGCAATGATGGACAGCACTAATGAGGAGGGCACTGAAAGGGTCCCTGAGCCCTGATTGGCAACCCCGGTGGCCATGGGTGGGCATCCCTGGTGGCCATGGGTGGGCAATCCCTGGTGGTTTTAGTGGCATCCCCCAAGGGTCTGTATGGGTAATCAATGCTCTGATTATCAGCACAGACCCCCCTCCCCTGTCAGGAGAGCCGCCGATCGGCTCTCCTCTACTCGTGCCTGTCAGGCACGAACTGAGGAAAGCCGATCAATGGCACTTCCTATTTACTATGTGATTGAACACAGCTGCTCACATGCTAAAGTGCCTACGTCATTAAGCTCTTTACCGGGATCGGGGATGCGGTGAGTCAGAGAGACACACAGCACCTCCGATCACCGCTCTGCGTGCCCCCCTGGGGTACGCAGAGCAGTCTATCTTGCTGAACATCATATGACGGCCAGTCAGGATAGCGCAAACACTTTCCGGCCGTCATTTTGGTATATGGTGGGCAGGAAGTGGTTAAATCAGGGTCTCCATCAGAGTCATCTTTACATCAGGGTTCCCATAAGAGTCCCTCCTTACGTCAGGGCCCCCATCAGAGTTCTCCTGACATCGGAATGCCCCCTTTTGCATCAGAGCATTCCTTATAGTAGGATATGTTGGTGGGTGTAGTGCTGCTTGTGTTGGGCATTTTGGAATACTCAGTGTGTTGCTAAAACAATAATGTGTGGCTCAAAATAATAAAATACGTGCTATATATGAATCATATGCCAATAATCAAATGCAAAATCACAAAAAATAAATACATAAAAAACAAGTGATTTGAACCTAAAATGAGGATTCAGTGAAAAAGTGACATGTGCATGAAAGCAATATAATAAAAGTCCTTTTGTTTGGAATCGTACAAAAATCATAAAAACTCAAAAAATCTAAAAATGTGCTGTCACAAATTGTCTAATATTTGTGCCATTGTCTCCACTCATGCTCCCCCTTTTGTGTACCGCATTCACCGGAAAGCTTATATAAAGAATATAGGTTAAAAACCATTATTCCTTTTTATGTAGATTTTCTATACTAAGTTTTTCTTTTTTAATTATTTTTTTCTTTGTCGTTTTTAGTATCTTTTTAATGTATATTCTTTATCGGTATCTGTATGTTATAATATGTCATAGCTTAGCAATATGACAGTTTTTTAAGTATGTGTAATTTTGGTCCTACAGTAACCTATTAACCCCAAGGCATTACAGCATTTATATCCATTGGCAACAACAGAGAGTGGGTTGCTGCAACATATAGTGCATTAGCATACCTGCGGAGTACATGGGCGCCGGATATGTGATGTAGGGTTGCTAGGATACCATACGTTATTTAAACTGGATGGTGTAGCAATATGGCGCTGCTCCTGATGATGTCTGAGTGACGAAACACATAGGGCAGAGCCACAGCATCATTGCATCACTCTGGTTTTGAGTCCATGGAGCGCATCGGCGTCCCAGACTTTCTGATTCTTTGTTTTTATATAGTAGAGTAGTCCTTATGTCAGAGTTTACATCAGACTGCCATCTTACATCAAGGTCATCTTTACATCAGGGTCCCCATCAGAGCAGAGATTCTCATGTGGTCCATGTCATAGTTTGGAGCCCCGTGTTCTATACTAAACAGAGCCAAAATAAGGTTAATTGAGTGAACACTAACTGCAGCACAGTTGCTGTGCTTACTGCAAAGAATTAGTTGCTCATAGAATACTTGCTTTTGCTGCTACGAGTTGGTCTTTAACATTTTGTTATAGATACAACTAAAGAATGATAAAGACGTAGTGATGCAGTAAGAGGTATTCTATAATATGCTAGGGGAGCAGAGCTTGGATCCTCAATAAGCACATCTCACTACTAGAGACCCCACATTTAAGGGAAGTCTGTGGGTAATATAACATTGACAGTTTATAATCGCTGTTTTAACATTATAAATGTGAAAAGTAGATTAGTAGTGGTCTTGAAGCAAGGACAAAATTTACAACCCTTAATCTAGCACTGTTAAAAACATGTCAGCAATAGAATCTGCCATTTTTATCCTGACAGGGTCTGCTAAAAATGTATATCCTTAAGCCTATTTTATAAATTAAACAGATGCTGCCATTGTCAATCAGGCTGATTTCTCTTTACATTTTTTTTACCTATGGTTGAAACATGAAGTGGAAAATGGATTGCATTTAATAACATGATACTTGGGTTACAATAACATCCCGACAAATCTGCTTCTCAAATAATATTACCCTTGCTTCTTGTAAACTGCATAGAATTACAATAGGGTGTATGTTAGTTAACTTTCTACTCCCAGATTACATATTCCTCTCCAAATATTGAAAAGGCCTTCGATTTTAAAGTAATTCGAACATAAGAAGTGTTTATGAAAAGGAAGATCATTATGCATCATGCTGTTTATACTCATTGGTAGAAAAATGTAAATCAGAGCTGTCCAAAATAGCCAATAGCTCAAAGACCGTCGCCTTGCCTGCTGGGGATGTCTGCAATGAATAGGCAAGCTGACAAATTATCTTGGCTGAGCTACTTATTTCACTCCATATCAACCTCAAACCACATGTGCCAAACAGACTTTTTAGCTAAACTATAAAAAAAGATGTTAAAGCTTTTCTTGACCAGTGTAATTTATACATTTATGAACAGTACAATTTAGAATTTTACTAAAGATCCGAAAAAGTGATTTTTCAGAAACATGTCTGCCTCAAGGAATGTTACATTTGTTGTATATTGGTATTGTGGAGGAGCAATATAGCAAACAGGATATTCAGATTATGATTAAATTGGTGCGTACTATTTCAAGTTCAAATTTAATTTGCTTATATATTGTCTTCCCTGGTTCTTCTATTCCCACCTCACAGTGGGATGATGACATTTTTAAAGAAAACCATTGCTTGGTCTCTATATGCAATGCAGGAAGATTCTGACTGGTGGGAGGGGCCAGCAGGGTGTTTGTACAAAGCTTTCTTAACCACTTTAAGACCGGAAGATTTTGCTGCTTAATGACCAGGGGGTTTTTTGCGATTTTTTACTGCGTGACTTTAACGGACAATTGCACGGTCGTGCGATGCTGTACCTAAACGAATTTCATGTCCTTTTTTCCCACAAAGAGAGCTTTCTTTTGGTGGTATTTGATCACCTGTGCCATTTTTTGATCATGCGCTATAAACAAAAAAAGAGCGTAATTTTTGCAAAAATAGCAATATTTTTCACTTTTTTTTATATGAAATTCCCCCCAAAAAAATGGAAAAATCTAAATTTTTTAAAATTTTCAGCCAAATTGTTTTACGCTACATATGTTTGGTTAAAAAATCGCAAAAAGCGTATTTTGATTGGTTTGCGCAAAAGTTATCGCGTTTACTAACAAAGGGAAAGATTTTTGTCATTTTTGGTGTTTTTTTTTAACGAGTAATGGCGGCGATCTGCAATTTTTTTTGCGGTACTGCGACATTGCGGCGGACAGATCGGACCCTTGACTGACATTTTTGACACTTTTGGGGGTACCAGTGACATTACTGCAGTAATCAGTGCTATATATATGCACTGTTACTGCAAAAATGACACTGGCAGGGAATGGGTTAACTGTATTGGACAGGGAGGGGTTAAGTGTGTCCTAGGGGCGTGTTTCTAACTGTAGGGGGACAGGTCTCCTAGTGTAAAAACAAAGATCAACGGTTCTACATAGTAGAACCGTCTGATCTTCATTTTTACACAGGGGAGAATGACAGGCGGCTTGTTTACATCAGCCGCTCTGTCTTTCTACCGCTGTACCGGCGATCGTAGTGTGACCGGCGGACATCGGGTCCACCAGTCACACTCCCGCACTCCTCTGTGAACGAGCCGAGGCGGGCGCGCGCTCGCCCGCTATTGGCTCTAAAAGGAGTGACAGGCGAGCGACGTAGACCTACGTCACTCTGCCTGGCCGGGGCCGACTGCCGCAGTAAATATACTGTGAGCAGTCGGCAAGTGGTTAAAAAAAACAACACATCTCACTGCCTCAATACTTCTCCCAAGAGCCTACAGCCTTGACGCAAGCAGTGGGCTGACTTTTGGGTAGGATAGGGTGTCAGTCTGGGGGAGAGGGCATTCCTGCACTACATGCAGAATGCAGTGGGTAATGTCTATATTTAATGCTGGGCCTCTACTATTGAAATAACTGAAATTCAATGGATGAGAAAAAACTAGGGTCAGGGGTTACCAATGCAGAGTATAGGGGTATTCATTTATGTTATCCTTTTTTTTCCCTCCTCCCCCAAGATAGCAGAGTGGTGCAGGAAAGCAGAGCTGAGACATAGCTATATGTCCAGGCACACTCGTCCCCGCTGATTCCCCTCTCACATCCAGTCCAGGCATTTGTATATGATGTCTGGAATGAATGCACAATGATGAGCTCCAGAGTGTTTGGACAGGAGGCTGAACCCGTCTAAGCTTTCCTGCCTGGAACCTGTCAGCTGACTGAGCAGGTGGATGACAGCTCCGTCTCTGCACTGTGTGCAGAGAGGGAGGTGTCAGAGCCCTGCTGCTCTCTATGGGGAATCGGATGAGAGTGGACCATCTGTCCACTCTCATCTGATCCCATCCGTTCCGATCCCCTGGAGGGATGGAAAATAGGGTTTCCATCAGTCCGGATTTCACGGACAGGATCCGATGTGATGACAGCGGGTTTCAGCAGAGATGTCTCCGCTGACATCCGCTGCCCCATAGGGATGCATGGAGGATCCGATCAGATCTGCCTAAAAAACTAAAAGGCGGATCTGATCGGATCATTCGTGTGAAAGGACCCTGGGTGTCTCCCAGTTCTATTGGGTTGAGGTCAGGACTCTGTGCAGGCCAGTCAAGTTCCTCCATCCCAAACTTGCTCATCCATGTCTTTATGGACCTTGCTTTGTGCACTGGTGCACAGCAATAGAACATCTTTGTGATGAATTAGAGCAGAGACTGAGAGCCAGGCCTCCTTGTCCATTATCAGTCATGACCTCACAAATGTGCTTCTGGAAAAATGGTCAAAAATTCCCATAGACACACTCCTAAACCTTGTAGACAGCCTTACTAGAACAGTTGAAGCTATTATAGCTGCAAAGGGTGGGCCAACTTAATATTAAACCCTATCAACTAAGACTGGGATGCCATTAAAGTTCATGCGCGTGTAAAGGCAGGTGTTCCAATACTTTTGACAATATAGTGTAGGACCGAATGCACAAGGCCATTAGAGCTTTTATTGTAATATCACAGGAAACAGAAGAAGGATAGTAGAACTGATAGTTCTGATTGTAGGAGAGTATGTACCCTAAACTCTTGCCATCTGTACAAAAAGTGGTTGATGGAAATGGAGTGAATGTTTCTATTAAAAAATTTTCTCAGGACATGAGAATTTTAAGTTTGTTTTCAACATCTGATATAGTTGTTCCATTTTCTAAGTATGACTCTGCGGTCTACTAGTAGGCAAATGAGCAGTTTTACCAAGGTAAATTTTATAGCTGAACAATATGAGAATAGGGTGTTTGGGGATTTGGCAGCGTGAAACCTCATAAATGAAAGAGGCTACATGGTCCCAATAGTCTGAAATATGTGGACATGACCAGAAATGGTAAGTGAAGGCCTGGCTGAATCACATAGTTGGCAGAAATCTGATTGGGAGTCATCTTTTAATCAGAGAAAAGATGATAAGGAGATAAATCTACTTTGCAGATCTATCAGAGTCCTCCGGGAGAGTGTCATAGATGTTGTCATGAGGATCATAATATCTCTTGCTAACGTACACAGAGTGAAAATGAGTTCTATATTTTAGTCTATGTAGTACATTGTTATTATTTTTGCAACTAAATGTGACTACTACAGGATTGTATTGTGACAATGTAATGCTTGTCATTTAGTGGGATCATACAGTTCCATCATATTCTAGGAGATCAACACAAGGGGTCCATTCATGATTGTGGACACATATAAAGCAGTGTGTCCAATTCACAGTTTAATTGGGGACAGGGAGATCCAGGATGGTAGGGAAAATTCATAACGTTTTAGTATGTGATTAATCTCCTAATTGTTACCACAGGCTGAAATTAATGAATGCTAAGTGCTTCCACTCTAGAAATATTTTGCTTATTCTTTTGCAGTTATGACACTGGTATTGTGTTCTCTATGTGAGAAATGGTTATTAACCCGCCGCAAAAAAAAAAAAAAAATGTTTATCGAGAAGAGCTATTATAAACTTTAAATATTCTTTTTTTTTATACACACATCAAGAACAATGTGGCAAAAGCAGTTTCCACTATCAGTCCAATTATGATTATTTTAGAATAAACAATTTTAGTTGATGCTATACAAGATTTTCTTTGGCTATGTTTAATTGTTTAACTTAATCATACCTCTTTAATACTTCACATGGGTATGATGAAGCCCAGCAATGTAGAGAAGTAATCCTGTCTACGCTATTTTCATTGATATCATTTGTGGCAATTTGTTTAGTTATTACAAATTCAAGCACTATGATAAAACACCTTCTAGTATATGTGAGTGTTAATGACAGGCTGGGTGTGTGCAGATGGAAAGTAAGTTGTTGTTGAACTAGTTTAAAAGGTAATTACTAATATATGCTACCTAGGTGAAATGTAGTGCTCAGATGTTGCTGGGGTACGTTCAGATGCTGGAATGTGCATTCTATAACAAACAGCACTTGTTAGTAAAATAGGTGCATGTACTGTGTAGCTTTTGTGCACATGGCATGTGCATAGCAATTACCAAGGCTGTGGTTTGGTTGTCTGTGCATGATCACTGCGATGGCATATGCGAATATCATTTACTAAATCGGACCTATGGCCTTTGCTGAACCAGAATACCTACCCCAAGGAAAGCTTCAGACTAACAGGCCTTGTCAGCATGTGAACCTTCATGTTTCGTATACAAATTGCCCTTATGATGTCCTAGTGGATCTCTATTCAAAATAAAGGTAGTTAAGAAGAACTGTAGAGATTTGTGGAGGCTTTTAGAGCCAAAAAGAACAAATGTCTGTCAGTAATAATTTACGTACATAGCATAAAAACCTTGATAATTATAAAACCTTGACTGAAGTTCTAACGGTTTCTCACACCAGTCAAAGCAATAAAAGTGTTGACTGGTGTTCTGCCTTAAGGCTGAAATTCAAACAGATGTAAAGCATGAAAATAAATACATTGTTTAGTAAAATGTAAAAATATTTTTCTGCTAATAGAATTTTGTGAAATCTGTTTTATATTAGCTTTCCATAACCCACTGCACATCAGAACTCACATTAAGAAGAATAGGGCAAGTCATTCAGTACTGTCAGTCTAACATATTTTCTGGCCCAGGGGACTTTCTTACATGAGAGAAGAGCAGAGGAATATACCTTTCAGTGTGGCAGTTCTTGTCCATAATTCTAGAAGTAGGCTGGAGTTAGGGGGTAACACAGCTGTAATAGATAGATGCAATGTCACTCTCCTGGCTATGCATTGTGACAGAAACATGCAAATCTCTAGAGTAGTTGAAACAAATTATAAAAATATTACAAGGTAACAATGAGTATGCTTGTATGTATATATATATATATATATATATATATATATATATATATATATATATATATAGCGCTACCCCCGCAGGAGCTGCTGTAGTTTAACAGGTTCTTTCCCAAATTAGTTCAGAGGCAGTCAGTCGAACAGCAATAGTCCATTTACTTCAGCTCATCAAACAGTCTAGGGGATGTCTTTTTAGTATTTATTGCTAATAGAAACTTGAAACAGGAAAGGGCGCTGGGGTATGGGATACTCCAAAACGTTAAGCACAATTAGCAGAGGACACTTTTTGCTCAGTAACAGCAGCACAGTCTAATTCTCACAGCTGGGGGATATGAGGAAGTTTTTAACACAAGCAGCAGCAGATAGGAACAGTCTGAACCCTTACGGCTGGGGACCACAAGTTTGTTTGTAGCACAGGTAATGACAGACTGGCCCAGTCTATATCCTTATGTCTGGGAACCAAATGGTAGTTTGTAGCATATGTAGTGGCAGACTGGAAAAGTCTGTATATTCATAAGCGGGGACAGTGGGGGGGGCTCGTGTCAGCCACACAAGATCTGTTACAGCGCAGAGGAATTGCTTGCATCCTGCTAAACACATCACAGCTGACAGAGAAAGTGAAAGGAGCAGCCCCAGCCACAGAAACTCTCAACTTTCTTCCCACCAGCCAGGATCAGGCCCCAACAACATGAAGATGGTGGCAGCCATTTGCAGTCTGCGGTTGCAGCAGGCGCACCTGCACACATTCATGGCAGCTTCCACTGTTCACAGAGATTCTCTGCACTGTCCTCCTCTGGCTCTTCCACTCCATTAACACAGTGCCCTGTGAAATCCAAAGCCTGGGTAGCTCAAGATCCCATTATATCATAAAGTACACTTATTACTGAGTTAGGTGACAGGTCTGCAGACATCAATGACGCTGATACCTCTCTAGACCCTACTTCACATTCCCCACATCTAACCAGCCCATACTGGAAACCATGCTGAAAGGAATGTTGTTAAGTTTTAGATCATCTTTGCAAGTAGACTTGCTTACATGCATGAAAAAATTCAAAGAGACTTAGGCAAGAGAGTTGGTCACATAGAGCACACTATAGGGGAATTTGCCTCCTCCTTTACCAAACTACCAGACTCCGGTGGATCTATAGCATTGGTCCTGCTGCAACAACTTCAAAATCAGAGGGATCACAGAGACAATTTAATCTGACCAATTATTTGCCTATGTCATTGACCTTTTCCACTCTCTCCTTCCTATGGCAACAGATGTGGAAATACTGTTGGACAGGGTACAAAGGATCCCTAAACCTTCTCACTTCTCTAATACAGTCCCTAGGGATGTGATTTTTGAGGGTTTTTACCATGTAAAAGAGAAAATTCTGGCCTCCTTTTTGTAAACTCGAACACATTCCTGCAAGTGTTTTCAGACTTGTTTTAGTATACCGTTCAACAAAGAAAAATCCTGTTGGCAGTTACCAAAGCTTCATTAAATCACAAAATAGTATACCAATGGTGTTATTCAGCGAAACTCAATATCACACATAATTGCTTGGAATTGACCGTCTCTGAGTTGAAGATGGCCTTTAACTTCTCCTGAATAGAGGATCTTATCCAAACTGCAGCAATCCGCTCCCCCCTACCTTCTTGACCCCTGAATGCCATTTGGTGACCCACAAAAAGAAATCCAAAAAAGATGTACGTCCAGGAAGTACCTGCCAGTACATAATTCTAACAATGGCTGTAACACAATTTGTGCTTGTGAAATTTCACCTTTGCTCTGATATCACTCACAAGAATGTGCAGAATCTCTCGCACTCAGATCCTCCTTGGGATCTCTCTTTTTAAAGTTTTCATTTTTTTCGTTAATATGTTTGCAGTCTCAGACTTTTTTGCCTAGTTTTACTACTCTCTTGGAGCACAAAATCTTTTCCTTGACTCTGTCTTAGATGCCACACATCACACCCTAATTAAAACCTATTAGTTGTCCCCGCCCCTTCTGACGTGACATCAGTAATGTATTCACTGCATCTGAGCCATTGGATTATGGGGTGCAGGTGACGTCAGAGCCTTATAAAAGAGCTGTCAAATTCAGATAGAAGTTAGTTAGGCAGAGAGAGTCTTGAGTTAATCAGCTGGCTCAATGGTGTAGCTGGTAAAATAACGGTCTTATAAGTGAGAGGTTGTGGGTTTGAATACCCTGGCCAGTGGGTGATTAATATTCATTATGGATTTTAATTAAAACCTATTAATTGTCCCCACCCTTTCTGACGTGACATCAGTAATTTATTTACCACACCTGAGCAGTGGATTATGGGGCGCTGGTGACGTCAGAGCCCTATAAAAGAGCTGTCAAACTCAGATAGAAATTAGTTAGGCAGAATAACGGGATTGCAAGTTGCAAGAGGCTATGGGTTCGAATCTCCCCTGGCCAGTGCATGATTAATAGTCACTTACATTTAAGCCTTTAAAATGAGGACTTGTGATTGTTCACTAGAACATTTCCCCTGTTCAAGATGTTCTGGTGCGAACCGAATAGGGGGTAGTTTGGCTCATCACTACTTACTAGCTTCTGGTGGAGAATTTTCAAAATACTGTCTGAAATTACTGGGCTCTTAATCCCTCCATCCCCTGCATTGACCAGACCAAGCATTGAGACCTTCCCAGTCGACCCTCTCACACCCTACTGGTGGCCAGACTAGTCATTACAAGACATTGAAAATAACATCTAGCCCCCTAATCCCTTAAAAGCTATTGAGCTGCTTAGAACAAATTATACCCTCAAAAAACTCCTAGCACCAAGACATGATAACAACTTTGCTTTGAAGAGATCCTGGCATCCATTGACCATGTGGTTGGCTAAG
This sequence comes from Pelophylax lessonae, assembly GCF_965119305.1. NCBI lineage: Eukaryota > Metazoa > Chordata > Amphibia > Anura > Ranidae > Pelophylax > Pelophylax lessonae. The sequence continues at coordinate 237,062,902 of NC_138771.1, forward strand.
TCTTAATGTTAACCTATTTTATGGATTTCATTGTGCTGCCTAAGATGTTATTGTTTGTTCTTTGTTATGTTTTCATCTTTGTTGCTCTTCTACTCAATTACTATTCAGCTATATTGTGTCCTATTTGAGACCCTGTCTGTAACTTTTTTAATTTATAAAATCAAATCAAAAAATGAAGCACAGATTAGATGCTTTACTCACAAAATCCTGAAACAGGATTAGTCCATAGATGCAGCCCACTGGGGAGAGTAGTACAGCATCCAGTCTGGAAGTGTTCCAGAGGCTAGCAGCCCCCTGAATTTCATCTGGGCTTACACAGAGGCATGGGAAAGCAATAAAATCCACAGCCTGTGGAAACATAAACAGACCCAGGCAATCAATCTCAGCTACACATGAAATGCTGAACATAAAAAAAACACACACAATATAAAAGGTTTTCCAAATAATAATATTGAAGGTGTATGACAATAATAAAAAATATACTGCATGCTGTATAATTTTTATGTATATGTTTAATATGTTTTTCCAAAGACATAACTAATAAATAGCAGGTACATGTTTTTCATCTTTGCAAACACACCATGACGTTTTCTTCATTACGCTTCGCTTTTATTGTGAGTTCCTGGCAATAAATCACTATCAGTAAATCCACAGATGTGGCTAATATAATTGAATCCCTTTGGTGGTTTTAACACCATTATGAGATAATCTTACCATGTATGGAACATTAACATTCGTGTCTGTGTCAAAATGGATCAAGTGGGTTCAATTTTTCGGTCCAATATTTTTTGTCTCAGGAAGTAAAGGAGAGATCCCCCGTAGGCACTGAACGCTGGATGAACATGTAGAATTAAAAGAAGCTTATTTGAAGGTCTAATCTTTCATTGCCAAACAATAAGATGATTATGTTTATGGCCACTTCAGTATGTCTATGAGTAGTGCAGTGCAAACAAAAAAAAAAAAAAAGTTTTTTCTCTTTGCTTGTTTGAAGAAGTTGAAAATCTGTAGTTTACAGGTTACTGAACCTGACATTAGCTGGTTACTTTTGATTCAGCTTCTCTCTTGAGCTGACTGAATATGACTTTTCTTTGTTTACTGTGACTGTTAAGCAGTATGTGCTCCACTTCTCTTTAGTAAAAGAATATACACCCAGTCATCTCAATTTCATTTTGGAATAGTGGTGGCAAAGGTAAGGACTATTTTTTTTTAGCTCTAGTTTTCCCCCAAAAAATGTAAAGTTTGTAGCTGTTGACTTATAATATAAGGACACTGCTTGTCTAGGGTTTCAGCGCTGTCCTCACCCAAGCCGATTCTTCAATGGGCTTCAGGTCCAGACACCAGAATCTTAACTAAGGGAAAATGGTTTGCAGAGGTAAACAAGCAGAACTTCTCCTTTTGGGTGAGGTTCTGCTTTATTAAAGCAAAGATAAATATACTTGCACAAACATCAGTGTATGACTGTGAACTTAGGAAATAGCAATTTACAGTTACGAAACATGTTTTCATGATGAAAAAAAAGCAAGTTGATGTTCATTGGGTCTGGTAAATCTGACCTATTCTTAAATAGATGGTTACAGGTCGCCTCTGGCGATCAAAACATTGACTGTTTTATTATTATCTTTAGATCTCCCTGAATTCACTTAGTTTCCAACACCCACTTGAGAACCCCTCCAAAGATCCAGGATTAGAACCCCCATTGCATTGAGAGTGACCACTCCATCTGTGCACATGGAAGGCTGCTTGCCCCTGCCCTGTAGGGTGACTGCAGCCTCAACAAATGTAAGTCATTTTCCATTTGCCCATCACAAATCTACCTTGATCTGCCAAAGTGACCACAGGTTGGCTCCTGGGAGACTGAACCAGTTGGAACTTGTGGACCACCACATACCATAGCTCAAAGCTAAATATCATTTAGACCCACAAGCAAATGGTTATTTTCACATTGAGCCCAGGCTGTTCAACAGCCACAGCATTGTCTAGTTTTGATAGTCCCCTTACAGATCAGATATAACTCAAACTGGTAGACCATTTTTTTGCTATTGGAAAACATATTGGTTTCTTTTTCTATTGGGGCTGGAAAATTTCTGTGTGTTACTCTGTGCTAATTTTCTGCAAAATCTGGCTTATCTTTCTGTTTATCACTCAGATTGCATCAGCAGATAATGTAATGGCAAAGCAAATAGTATACTGTGACACAGAGAAACCTGACCTACAGATAATTTGCTTGACATTGCTTAGTTATGTGCACACGCATTCCTGCAGGTGCCCATGCCCCTTTTTAACACTTCAGCATTTTTTGTACCCAGTACACCTGGTTGTTTTGCTTATTGTTTCATTGCTCTGCAATGAACCTGAAATCTGATATAAATTTCCAATAAATTGCACCATTTATTTACTACTACATTTCCAGAAATCATCTAGGCTGCCTCCCCTAGCCAAGTAGAGTTATAAAGCTGAATCAGAACCAAATGAAATAGCAAGGGCTGGTGTGCATAAAGCATAACATGCAAACAAGCAGTATAGTTGGCCGTGTCAAAATGACAGAAAAAGGCCAGCACATGAATGCTTCTTCTTTATGCAGTTTATTTCAGCAGTTACAACATGACAAAGCTAACGCGTTTTGGCTATAGCCTTACTCATAGCATACAAAAATATGATAAAATCAGACTTATATAGATACAAAAACAGCCCTAACAATTAGGGACGGTATGTTCTTGATTGCAATTAAGATAAATTGAAAACACAGGTGGGATGATGAAGCCAGACCAAGCAAGAATTTCAGAAAAAAAAAACATTGCGGAGACAGAAAAACATTAACCATTAATATGCCAAATATATGTAATCATTTAAAAAAAAGGTTAATGTCCATTCTATTGTTCATTCCACTTAGTACTCTGGTATTATGCCTGCTGGTAGTGCTGGAATAAATTGCATAAAGAAGAAGCATTCGTGTGCTGGCCTTTTACTGTCATTTGGAATGAGTTTGACGTTGCAGCCTGAGCACCAACACTCAGCTCCACTTACATTTCACTTTGCAGTAGAGCTAAGGTGAGTCTTTATCTATCCCAGTTGAACTTGTCCTTACACCTGCTCCCGCAGAAAAATTCTCGAGATTTGAAGCCTGAAGTTTGAGTGTAGCTTCCTCCTACATATATCTTACATAAGCATGAATACACAGCAGGATACTAACATTGAAGGGAATGATCGGCCAGAGACCATACACACGATCCTCACCATCCCAGATTGGTGTATGAAGTCATCTCAAGTCTTTAACAGAGATGAAAATGCTTTAACATCTGAGGCTTCATGCAAAACAGTTTTTGGGAGATTAAAGACCCTAATGTGGAAAGAGATGAGAGTCTGGTGGGATCATACGGGTTTTCAGAAATATATTGATGAAAACATGATACCGAGAGGAATACAAATTAAGAAAATTCCATCATTAGTTTACTCTGATCAATTCCAGGTGGAGTGGAATGACATACTTACACTATGCTCCAAGAAACTCACGAGTCTCATTATGACTTATAAAGAAAAATGTTTATTGAAAGTAAACCAGGAAATCCCATCTCTCAAAAACTCTATTAACCAATTCTGCACTCTGCCTTCATGTGATCTATTAAACCAAGATCTAGAAACTAATATACAGAATCTGGAATCCGAGATCATGGAGAATAATAGATCTACATTTCTTAGGATCTCAAAGACTACGAAGAAGGGACAGTCTATATACACCATAATTGTAGACTTCCATGGTCCATTTTGTAAAAAAGACCAGGCTCAGTAACAGAAAAAAGAGTTAACTTCAGCTCACCTGAAGCTTTAGATGCCCAATCAGAGTATTCAGATACAGCCGAATCAAGATCTCCAAACACATCTTATAGCTCAATTGGATACGTTTTTTCAAGGGAATGTTCTCAAGCCAATCCTCCAAAAACACACAAGGCAACAAAAACCACAAAAAAGGAAGAAAAAAAGAACACAACATGGGAGGACAAGCAGAGAAGCAAAGCTACAGGAAATATCCCATGAGAATGAGGAAACAAAAGGAATAGGTACTGTTAATGTACTCAATTTATAATTTGTGACGTTGTCAGACAATTAAGTTTCCCTATTATCGAAAAAGGCTTATCTTTTGCCCCCACACACCAGTTTGATATTTTTTCAGGTCATAAGAAACCTCATGTTGAGAAAATCTTTTTTCCAAGAGATGGTGGGTGGAGACGATACACCACACACACCACGATCAGAGGATCGTTCCTCTTCTTCTTTTTTATTTAATCATGTAACTACATTATCTGCCTTAGAATATTTGCAATGTGAATCTAATAAAGGGTCTTATGGTATTAGGATGAGTCTCATTTCTATTGGTGATAAATATTTTTACCCAATTCAGGCAAGGAGTGAAGTCATCAGGATCATACCCTGCAACATTCAATCTGAATAAGGCACAGTATGCAGCCTTACAGGCTTTGAAGAAAAGAAGAGAGATAACAATAGGACAGGCTGATGAGGGTGGTGTGATGGTAGTGCTAGACACTGAGAGTTATAAATCTGAGTCTTTGAGACAATTGAGTGATGCTGGCACGTACAGATTACTCAATTCAGATCCGACTGTTACCAAACAGCAAAAGTTGTTGTAGCTTTTGGATGATGATAGGGATATGGGTGCAATAGACCAGAAAACTGAATATTTTTCATATATGTTGACAAGTCTGTTGTGCCGATATTCCACCACCTACCTAAGATCCACAAATCGCAATCTCCAGTTCACCCAGTAGTGGCAGGTATCGGGTACCTGCTGGAGAGACTTAGTGATTGGGTTGATGAACATTTACAACCTCTTGTCAAATGTTTGCCTGGCTATCTTAGGGATACTGGACACCTTTTAGCCCATATCGAGGAAATCAACTGGTTACCCACCTATCATTGGGTCACAGTTGATGTAAAATCATTACATTCATGTATACCACACAATCTAGCCCTCATAGCAGTCAAACATCATCTCATACAATATAGTAATTATAGTCAGGAATTTTGTGAGTTTCTCCTTATGTCTGTAGCATTTTTATTACAATATAATTACTTTATGTTTGACTCTATGTCCTATCTACAGTGTTGAGGTGCTTGGATGGGCTCTAAGTTTCCCCCCTCCCTGGCTAATTTATATATGGGTTGGTGGGAAGAAAACTTTATTTTTTTCCATGACAACCCATATTGGTGCAGATTAATTGGTAGTATGGAGTGGTCCACTCAAGACAATAGATCCTTTTATAGTTTATCTTAATTCCAATGGCCTTAATCTTGAGTTTACACACAATCTGCATCCAATCAGCATAGAGTGTCTAGATGTGATCCTAACAGGCAAAGGATATCTCTGTTTCCAAACACTTTAGGGAGGTCATGCGGGCAACCTTCAAATCTTTTTCTTTATTTGGTTTGGAACAGGTTAAAAACCACCCAGAGGAGGTGACACACACCGTATCTTACTACAGCGTGAGATTTGGTGGATACACAAGCTTAACACCAGAGCACCAAGTGAAATGAACAATAGAATGGACATTAACTTTTTTTAATAATTAAATATATTTGGCATATTTATGGTTAATGTTTCTCTGTCTCCAAAATGTGTTTTTCTTTCTTTCTTGTCTGGCTTCATCATCCCACCTGTGTTTTCAATTTATCCTAATTGCAATCAAGAACTTTCCGCCCCTAATTGTTAGGGCTGTTTTTGTATCTATGTAAGTCTGATTTTTATCATATTTTTGTATGCTATGAGTAAGGCTTCAGCCGAAACGCATTAGCATTTGTCATGTTTTAACTGCTGGAAGTGCTGGAATAAATTGCATAAAGAAGAAGCATTTGTGTGCTGGCCTTTTTCTGTCATTTGGAAGTAGTTGGACGCTGCACCCTGTGCACCGACACTCAACTCCACATTCATTTCACTTTGCGCTAGAGCTAGGGTGAGTCTTTATCATAGTTGGCAGTGTGTCTTTAATTTTGTTATTAACCACTTGCCGACCAGCCGCCATTGTTTTACAGCAACAGGTCGGCTCTGTCCCTGTGACCGCTAGTGGGGGCGCACATGCGCCGATTAACCACAGGGGGAGCCAATCAGCAGGACTGGTGGCCGCAATTTCCACCGGGCACCCACGATTGCTCCCCGTGTAAAATCTTCTACATGGAGGGGCACATTCCCCTTGCACTCCCCTAATTAACACCTTAAGCTTTATTTCACAGTTTCCTCTGCCCAAATAAAAGTTTACCCTTCACTAAAACAAGTTAGATAAGTAGGCTTGTAAAATCTGTGACTAATACCTTTTCCCAAAAGAGTAGGAACTTTACCTTGTTTTTACTTGAAAGGTCAGAAGCAATTTTCTATCCGAAAATATTTTTCAACTGCCCATACACAAAATGGGATACACCGATCAGCCATAACTTTATGACCACTGACAGGTTAAGTAAATAACTTTTTATTATTTTGTTACAATGGTATCTGAAAATCAGTAGAATATATTAGGCAGCAAGTAAACATGTTGTTCCTGAAGTTAATGTTTTGACAGCATAAAAAGTAGGCATCGCAGTTTGTTGTGTATGGGACTGCATAGCTACCGACCTGTCAGGGTGCCCATGCTGACCTGTGTTCACAGTCAAAATAACCTACATTGGGTATATAAGAATCAGAACCGGACCACAAAGCCTGGTCTGATGAATCATGTTTTCTTTTGCATCATGTGGTGGCTGGGTGTGTGTGCATCCATTACCTGGGGAAGAGATGGCACCAGAAAGAAGGCAAGCCTTGGGAGATAGTGTAATGCTTTGAGCAATGTTCTGCTTGGAAACATTGGGTCCTGCCATTCATGTGGATGTCACTTGACATGTACCACCTACTTAAACATTGTTGCTGACCAAGTACACTCTTTCAAGGAAACGGTTTTCCTTGATGGCAGTGGGCTCGTTTAGCAGAATAATGTTCCCTGTCACACTGCAAAAATGGTTCACAAATGGTTTGAGGAACACAGCAATGACTTCTCCAGATCTCAATTCAGCTGAGCATCTTTGGAATGTGCTGGAAAAACGAATCTGATCCATTGAGGGCCCACCTTACTAATTACGTTTATATTTTGTATATAGTTAGTTGTTAGGTCTCTGTTAGGTTAATAAGGTATTTTGTCACTGGAGTTAGTTCATGTTTACTGTTTGCTGGTGTGTGATTGCCTTTTGTTTAACTGTAAATAAATCTCACTTTAAGCACTTACCGACCACCCTTGGGCAGCCACTGTGACCACACAGGGAAGCCGTTGTGTGCAGGATCATGTATACTGTATATATTTGTGATCCTGCATGTCCGGGTAGGGGGGTGTGAATGCGCACCACCTGCGGCGATGCCCCCACTGTGATTACACACAGTGGGAGCCGATCAGCGGTTACTGCTGACTCGATGTCTGCAAGCATTCACCGATCATCAGTCACAGAGACATAACTTCAATCTGCCTTTGTAAACAAGGCAGATTGCTGTGCTGACTGGAGGGAAGGCATGAATCATGTGTCTCTGCTAAACAGGGACTAGGATTAATGTCTTCCCCTAGTAAAAGCACCTCCCACACTGTAGTAAAACACAGGTGAGGCATACAGTTAACCCTTTGATCGCTGATCACCATCACAATTAGAAAAAAATAAATAAACTAATAAAAATATCCCATTGTTTGTAGATACTACAACTTTTGCACAAACCAATCAATATACGCTAATTGGGATATTTATTTTTTTTTTACCAAAAGGATGTAGCAGAATGCATATTGGTCTAAATTAATGAAGAAATTTTTTTTTTCAATTAATTTTATTTGGTATGTTTGATAGCAGAAAGTAAAAAAGTTATTTTTTTTTTATTTTCAAATTTATAGTACAAAAAAAAAAAAAAATTATTAAGTATTATTTGGGTACACTTTTGCAGGAACTTGTGCCAGTTAAAGTAACGCAGTGCCGTATCGCAAAAAATTACCTGGTCAGGAAGGAGGGGGTACATCTTCTGGAGGTCAAGTGGGTAAAGATATATATATATAATGCGGTCTGGTCCCAGTTTCTGTGTATCTGGTTATCTCCTGTGTTGATTCTTCACTGACTAGGTGAAATCACAATGTTCTAATATTGAAAGTTGCAGTGTCTGCATCCCTTTAGAAGTAATTAAGTTTCAGAGAGTGTCACACAAGCAGGAAATTATATTTCTGGGGGCATTATGTACACCGGCGTTGTACAGTACTCCAAGTTTAATTGCATTCAACTTTTTGATAGTTTTAGAAAATTACAGCAGCTTCAAACTGAAATAGAAAGGTACATTTTAATAATATTAAATTACAAAATGACTTGTTGAGCATTTGCATATGATATACAATTTTTTTAACCACTTTAAAACCGAAAAGGATTTGCCCCCTAATGACCAGGCCATGACCAGGCCCTATTTTGCGATTCGGCACTGCGTTACTTTAACGGACAATTGAACGGTCGTGCAACACTGTACTTAAAATAAATTGACATCCTTTTTTCCCCACAAATAGAGCTTTCTTTTGGTGGTATTTGATCACCTCTGCGATTTTTATTTTTTGCGCTATAAACAAAAAAAGAGCGACAATTTTGAAAAGAAAAAAAAAACAATATTTTTCACATTCTGCTATATGACATTCTCAAAAAAAAAAAAAAAATCAACATTTCTTAACATTTTAGGCCAATTTTTTTTCTGCTACATATTTTTGGTAAAAAAAAATCACAATAAGCGTATTTTGATTGGTTTGCGCAAAAGTTATCGCGTCTACTAACTACGGGAAAGATTTATGTCATTTTTATTGTTTTTTTTTTTTACTAGTAATGGCGGCGATCTGCAATTTTTTGCGGGACTGCAACATTGCGGCGAACAGATCAGACCCCTAACTGACATTTTTGACACTTTTGGGGGTACCAGTGACATTACTACAGTAATCAGTGCTAAAAATATGCACTGTTACTGTAATAATTACACTGGCAGGGAAGGGGTTAACAGTATAGGTGATCAAGAGGTTAAATGTGACCCTAGGGGAGTGATTCTAACTGTGGGGGGGCGTGGCTTTTGAAATGACCGTAGAGACATGTAATCCTATATAGAAGGATCACATGGGCTCTATGGTCATTGCAATGTTTACAACAGCTTACCATTCTTCTCTCTCATGGGGGAACAATCACGGGTGTCAGGCGGCAATCAAAGCCGCCTGACCCGTGCATCGGCTTCCCTGCTGCCGGGTGGGGGTGGGAGTGTGCCGTTGCGGGTGCGCGCTTGCCCCCTAGCTTTCCGTGCACGACCGACGTAGACCTATGTTGGTTTGCGCAGGAGAGCCACCCTGCCGCAGTAAATAAAGGCGGCGGGTGGTCAGGAAGTGGTTAATGAACGTTGAGTTTTCTTTCATTTTATGTGTGTGCATAATTTTATTTATTGGTCTTCCTGGGGTAGAACTGTTAAGTTATACCAACAGATAACAATAAAATATTTTTTTACAATAAATATGTTACTCTAATTGATTTTAAAATGCAGTTTTTTGGCTTTCACAACTATCACCATTTTGTGCTCGCCAGATGAAATATATTTTATCCCCTAAGACAGAAAACAAGAAACAAAGCAGCTTTTCTACCATTATGGATCATAGCTCTGACCAGAAAATGAGTTAATGAAAGCAGTGCTGTAAGGGACCCTGCTGTATTTTTTTTTCTTCACACCAGACTGCATTTCCTTTGTTAGAAATATGATGACTGAAAATTTCATCTGACAAAAATGACATCATGAATTATAAAGGACACATATTTTATCTCACATCAAGGCAGCTGCATCTGTTACTTTAATATGTCTTTGGAGAGAAACAAAGGAAGACTAATTAATGTACTTATGCAAATTTGGCACATAACAATGACTAGACCTGGCAAATCTGTTATTTATTTATTTATTTGTTCAGTTACAGTCTGCAGAACTTTTTTTCAGTGGACTATTCTTGTATTGATTTTCAGGAACTTGGCATTACTGTAAAAAGTTAGAAATCATTTACATACATTGCTTCAATTGCTGCTTATTTAAAAATCAATGCCTGGATGTACCCGAGTCCAGGAGCTCTCAAAGATGTTCTTTGTGCATGTCCTATAGATGTCCTCATAAAAGAAGGTAAACTTAACTTCCTACAGGAGACATCTACAAAACAGGCACTGCTAATGAAGCCTGAGGACAGGTTTAAAATGTATGAATTAGTCGATAATATAGGATGAAACCATGTGTATACCAAACACAATAGATTCAAAAGTTTTGATAAACAACAATAAAAAAAAATGTAAAAACGATGAATGTTTTAGTTAAAAAACAGATGTCACTCTGATACGTATTGTACCATGGGGTGAAAAAGATATTACAAATTTTGATATGAGTTCTATGTAATAGAACCTCTAATATTAATAACCTTTAATGCTTCTAGTAATATTCGCCAATTTCTTTGATTTGTAAGACGAAGAGGATTTTTGGATACAATTGCCATGTTTAGATTAGTAGGTTTTGTATCTCTATTGAACCTGCTCCCCTATTCTTTGAATTAGCAAATTGAAATATTGTTCTTTTACCTCCTTCCCCAATCTTTGCATATATGTCAGTGTAAATATGTAGTAATTGTATGTTTTCTCAAAACAATTACTGTGTACGCTTGTTGGAAAACGACATTTTTAATTAGATATGCTGTTACGTAATATGGCTACCTTTTGTTGGCATTCTTATTTTCCTTTGTATAACATTGTACTTTTCAGAAGTTTCAATAAAAACTTGAAATGTGAAAAAAATATTAACAGAATGTTAACTTGGGATAAATGTTTGATTTAACCAGGGCCTATTTTGTGATTCGGCACTGCGTGACTTTAACAGACAATTGCGCGGTCCTGCGATGCTGTACCCAAATTAAATTGACATCCTTTTTTTCCCCACAAACAGAGCTTTCTTTTGGTGGTATTTGATCACCTGTGCGATTTTTACTTTATGCGCTATGAACAAAAAAGGGCGACAATTTTTAAAAAATAACAATATTTTTCACATTTTTTTATATGAAATTCCCCTCAAAAAATGTAAAAATCTAATTTTTTTTAACATTTTAGACCAATTTGTTTTTTGCTACATATTTTTGGTAAAAAAAATCGCAATAAGCGTGTTTGGATTGGTTTGCGCAAAAGTTATTGCATTTACTAACTACGGGAAAAATTTATGTCATCTTCATTGTTTTTTTTTTTACTAGTAATGGCGATTTTTTTTGTGGGACTGCGACATTGCGGCAGACAGATCGGACCCTTGACTGACATTTTTGACACTTTTGGGGGTACCAGTGACATTACTACAGTAATCAGTGCTATACATATGCACTGTTACTGTAAAAATGACACTGGCAGGGAAGGGGTTAACTTTATTAGTGATCAAGGGGTTAAGTGTGTCCCTAGGGGCGTGATTCTAACTGTCAAGGGGCGTGGCTTGTGATGTAACCACAGAGACATACGATCCTACATAGCAGGATCGTATGATCTCTGCAGTTACACCAGGGAGAATGACAGACGGCTGTGTTTACATCAGCCGCCTGCCTTTCTCCCTCTCCAGCGGGAGATCGCGAGTGGCCGGCGGACATTGGAGCCGCCGGTCACTCGCGTGGGGATGACAGGGAACGAGCGGGGGTGGGAGCGTGCCTCCAGCGGTGCACGCTCGCCCCCAAGAGGCCCGTGGGCGAGCGACGTACCGGTACGTCACTTTGCCCAGGAGGGGCTGACTGCCACCGTATATAGTCGTGCGGCGGTCGGCAAGTGGTTAAATGCAAGGCCTCTAGAAGGTATGTAGCCTATTACTGTCTACCTAAAAATAAGATTTCAATTAAACACTAGGGTATCTGCTAAGTTTCATAACTTTATTTTCAGCCAGGTGACTGCTATTTTTGTCTCATGTTGGTTCTCATTACATGTTGGTTGTTGTAGATAATTATTGGTATAGCTTACTGTATAGGTGCTTTAATCTTAAACAACAACAGTATGCCTAACAATATTGCAGACAGGAGTTTGCTGTTTTCATCTCTTGTCTTTGCAGGGAAAATAACTTGATGATTCTTGAATATCTAAAAAAACTCCCCTCTTTACCAACTCTCAAATTCCCCCATTGTTGCTCTAATACTTTTTCCTTTTGCTGGTCCCCATCTTTCCTTCTGCAGTTCATTATGCTGGTATCCGCTCTCCTTTTGCTTAATACAACCTATTGCTGGTCTCCATCGCTCCTCCTCTTGCAGACCATTACCTTCATGTTGCTCCCCATCTCCCCTCCTCTTGCAGATCACTATCCTGCTGCTGTTTATCATCTATTCTAATAATGCAGATCATATCCCTGCTGCTGGTCCTCATCTCTCCTTCTCCTGCAGATTGGAACCCTGCTTAAGGTCCCCATTGCTCCTTCTGTAGATCACTACCATGATGCTGGTCCCTATTTCTGATTTTTTTTCTCTGTTCCACTTAAGCAGAGTTTGTCTGGATTTTGTTTCTGGTTTAGAATCATGAGAGTTAGAAATAGGATAATTTTGTGGCAATTGGCTTGTTATAATGCATGCAAATTCATTATTCCCCATTGCTAGCAGACCCTAAATTTACAGCTCTTGCATTAATCAACCTGTTTCTTTCATGATAATATCATGAAATGTATTCCTTGTTGACAAATGCCTAATTTACTGCATGTTGAGATTAATATGTTGCATTATGTCACCAAGAAAAGAGAAAGGAGGTATATCTCTTATTAAGTGAATTGCAATTGCCTCTGCAGATTTGCTCTGAAGTTGACATTCCTTTGACCCAATGTTTTTCTACCCTATGTTTCCTGAGAGTGAGGCTTAACCTTGATTTGGAGACAAGATGAGGCATTCCCTTTAACACTATTGTTACCTTAGGAGGCTTTTAAGCCAGGTCATGCTCAATTTATAGTCAATATTTAAGAAAAAAATGTTTTTAAGATTTATCAATTTAAATAACACTTAAGATATGCAACGGTGGAGCTAATTTACTTGTCTTTTATGCATTGTATCAATCAAAGTGGATCCATCATTTTTTAAACTTCTTTTGTTTTATAATTAGATAGTAATTTTTAATATTCATCATTTTCAGCGGTGTAATGACCCAGAACTAATGGAACTTAAGCATTGACACATAAAATTAATTAAAAGCTGTCATTTTATTTTTAATATATAAGCTATTGGCATTGCATATGCAATGTGTTTCAATGTTTATAGTAATATTAGCGAGACAAAGATTGTTTTCTTTAAATAAACTCTAATCAGAAAGATTGAATTTTATTGTAATGCTTTTTGTTGTAAATAAATGTCTATAAAATACACTCAACCTACCGTGTTCCATTTTTCCGATCATTCTCTGGCACAAATAATAGTTCACGTCACGTTATAATAACAAGCACTGTTTGCATCATTTTTAACCTTTTTACTTAAACTGGTGTCTTGAGGATAAAGGGTAAGATTCTTTAATAATAATTCTTGAAGGAAGCAAAATGCTTGGCATTATTGTACAGTATTTTCTCTGTTTGAGGGATCATTACTATCAAAATGTCTCACATTCTGAATAAAAGGTTCTTGTTAACAATTCTGCTACACAGAGCTAAGATTATCCCATAAAACCCACTGTCAAAGTAATCAATTTTACATATGCATTTTTTGCCACTGTGTGTGTTTGCATTATTCATGCTAGAAAATGTTGATTAACTGCTTCAATACCAGACACTTTTACCCCCTTCCTGCCCAGGCCAATTTTCAGCTCTTAGCGCTTTTTCATTTTGAATGCCAATTGCGCAGTCATGCAACCCTTTACACATATGAAATGTTTATCATTTGTTCTTTCACACAAATAGAGCTTTCTTTCAGTGGTATTTAATCACCGCATTTTATAATTTTTCCTTTTTATTTTTTTTTGCAAAACAAATTGAGAAAACAAGCTTTTCTTCGCTTCTGTTATAACATTTTGCAAATAAATAATATTTCTTCATAAATTTAGGCCAAACTGTACTCTGCTACATTTCTTTGGTGAAAATAACCCAAATCAATGTATGCCATCTAGTCTGTAGGAAAGGTATAAAGTCCACAAACTATGGTATATATATCTGAAAATCAATTAATCCAATTGTACTGGAAAAAAAAAGAAAAAAACACAATCCCCCCTGTATGTCTTGGCCATCTGGCCTGTTCCACCTTCAGCTCCTGGACAGAGCATGTCCTTGGATGTACTTCTGTGTTTTTGCCCTCTTTTTTAATACATTGTTTGGATTGTGATCTCTCTTTTTATTTTTTGCTGATATCTAAGTATACTCAGTGATGGAGTGGATTTCATGATTTCTTCCCCCTAGCAGGTCCATATGTATTTTTGTTTCCATTATCTTTTTGACATAGCTTCTCTTGACAGTCTCCTGAGGAAGTGAGCGTTGCTACACAAAACGCGTTGAGATATTAGTTCAACATGTGCTCATTTGACTATATTTGCAATAGTGTGTATATTTAACCACTTCAGCCCCAGAAGGTTTTACCCCTTTAACAACCAGGCCATTTTTTGCGATTCGGCACTGCGTTACTTTAACGTAAAATTGTGTGGTCGTGCGATGCTGTACCCAAATACAATTGATGTCCTTTTTTTCCCACAAATAGAGCTTTTTTTGTGGTATTTGATCACCTCTGCGGTTTTTAGATTTTGCGCTATAAACAAAAAAAGAGCGACAATTTTGAAAAAAAATTCCATATTTTTTACTTTTTGCTATAAAACATTCCCAATAATTTTTTTTTAAAATTACATATTTTTATCAGTTTAGGCCAATTTGTATTCTGCTACATATTTTTGGTAAAAAAAAATCCCAAAAAGCGTATTTTAATTGGTTTGCGCAAGAGTTGTAGTGTTTTGAAACTACGGGATAGATTTTTGAACTTTTCAGTTTTTTTTTATTAGTAATGCCGATGATCTGTGGTTTTTAGCGGGGCTGCGACATTGCAGCGGACAGATCGGACCCCTAACTGACATTTTTGACACTCTTTTGGGGACCAGTGACACTAATACAGTAATCAGTGCCAATTAATATGCATTGTTACTGTATAAATGACACTGGCAGGAAAGGGGTTTATACTGGGGGTGATCAAAGGGGTTAATGTATGCCTAATATGTGTGTGTGTGTGTGTGTGTGTGTGTGTTCTGTGACAGGCACAGACAGATCGCAGTTTCAGCTTAGCTGAGAGAGAGTGAAATATTTGCACATTCTTCTGTGCAAAATAGCTCAAGCTCTGTCAGATTGGATGAAGAGCATCTGTGAATAGCAATTTTCAAGTTTTGCCACAGATTTTCAATTAGATTTAGGTATGGACTTTGACTGGGCCATTCTACACATGAACATGCTTTGATCTAAACCATTGTAGCTTTGGCTGTATGCTTAGGGTAGTTGTCCTGCTGGAAGGTGAACTACTGCCCCAGTCTCAAGTCTTTTGCAGACTCCAAAAGGTTTTCTTCTAAAATTGCCCTGTATTTGGCTCCATCCACCTTCCCATCAATTCTGACCAGCTTCCCTGTCCCTGCTGAAGAAAAGCATCCTCACAACATGATGCTGCCACCACCATGTTTAATGGTGTGTTCAGGGTGATGTGCAGTGTTAGTTTTCCGCCACACATAGCATTTTGCATTTAGGCCAAAAAGTTCAATTTTGCTCTCATCTGACCAGAGCACCTTCTTACACATGTTTGCTGTGTTCCCTACATGTCTTCTCGCAAACTGCAACTGGGACTCCTGATGGTTTTCTTTCAACAATGACTTTCTTCCTGCCACTCTTCCTTAAAGGCCAGATGTGTGGAGTGCATCAGTGCACCACTAATATTTGTCCTATGGACAGATTCTCCCACCTTGGCCGTGGATCTCTATAGCTCTTTCAGAGTTGACATGGGCCTCTTGGCTGCTTCTCTGAATAATGCTCTCCTTGCCCAGCCTGTCAGTGTAGGTGGATGGCCTACCATGTCTTGGTAGGTTTGCAGTTATGCCACACTCTTTCCATTTTAAATTATTTGATTTGATTTGATTTAACAGTGCTCCGTGAGATGTTCAAAGCTTGGGATATTTCTATTGTAACCTAATCCTGCTTTAACCACCTCCCACCCGGCCACTGCACATATACGGCTGGGTGGGAGCTTCCTCCTTCTGAGTGGACGTTCCTGAACGTTCTTCAGAAGGAGGGTGATCGCGCCGCTGCATGCACGTGCAGCGGCGCAATCCTGATGTGTCTGTGTCCCTAGGACACAGAGCATCTCCGCTCAGCAGGAGGGCTCTCTGATTGGCCCTCCTGATCACATGAAGGCTTTGTCCAATCACAGCCGTCATGTGATGTCAACAAAGCCGTTCTAACGGTGATCAGCTTTGCTTCTCCTCTGACAGAGGCTGTCAGTGAGAAGAAGGAGAGCAGATCTCAGCTGCCAGCCAGGGATCAGTGAGTATACAGCATTTTTACTGCTTTTTACTCACTTATCTGGGTAACCAGTGATTAAAAAAGCAGAAAAAGTGCTGTATACAAACTGGCTGC
Source organism: Pelophylax lessonae (assembly GCF_965119305.1). Lineage (NCBI taxonomy): Eukaryota > Metazoa > Chordata > Amphibia > Anura > Ranidae > Pelophylax > Pelophylax lessonae. The sequence continues at coordinate 237,079,517 of NC_138771.1, forward strand.
CAGCTGAGATCTGCTCTCCTCCTCACTGACAGCCTCTGGAGAAGTGGATCGGATTGCTATCCCCAGTGTCCTGCAGTAAAAACACATGTCCCACATCTGTCCCACACATGTCCCACATCTGTCCTTCACATGTCCCACATCTGTCCCAATAAAATATTCTATCCCAGTAAACATCTTCCACATCTGTCTGATCAACTGGTGCACACCTGGCACACATCATCTGACACATCTGTCCGTGATCCTCTGTCGCACATCTGTTGCACATCAGTCCTTGATCTGGTACACATCATTTACCACATATGGTGCACATCTGCCACATCTGTCTGCGATCATATGGTGCACATCTGGAACATCTGCCCATGATCATCGGACGCACATCTGGCCCACATCATCTGCCACATCTGGTGCACATCTGGTCTTGATCATCTGCCACATCTGGCACACATCTGCCATTTCTGTCCATGATCATTCGGCGCACATCTACCACATCTTTCATCCCAGTGATCAATCTGCCACTTCTGTCGTGATCATCCGGCACACATCTGCCACATCTTTCATCCCAGTGATCAACATCTGGCACATCTGTCCATGATCAGCTAACACATTTTCAATGATCATCTGTCACACATTATCTGCCACATCTGGCGCACATCTGTCTGTAATCTGGTGCACATCTGCCACATCTGTCATCCCAGTGATCAACATCTGTCACACATCTCGTCCCAGGAATCATTTGCACACATCTTTCTACGTGGCTAATTTTCATTTTCTTTCAACATTTTCCATAAACTTTTGGAAAATAATAACATGTTCAAAAGACTCATTATGCCCTGTAGAATATACGTTGGGGTGTTTTCTTTCCAAAATGGGGTCTTTTTTTGGGTAATTCCATTTTCCTGGTGCTCCAGGGCCTTCAAAAATGTGATAGGTACTCAGGAAATTAAATGTGTAATTTATGCCTTTAGAACACCTGACGGTGCTCCCTGCATTTTGGGCCTCTGTATATGGCCAGGCTGTGGAAAAGTCCCACACATGTGGTATCGTCATACTCAGGAGAAGTAGCAGAATATATTTTGGGGTGTAATTGTTTAATCTAAAAAAAAAAAAAAATTATCTATGCCATTTGAAAAAAATAACTTGTTAATATGACAATTTTGTAGGAAAAAAAATGTTTTCATTACCCAAACTATTGTGGGCAAAAAAAATTGCAACTTCATAAAACTCACTATGCCTCTTACTAAATACCTTGGACTGTCATCTTAGGGCCTCAAGAAATGAGATAGGTAGTTAGTACATCAGGATTGATCAATTTTCAATGATACATAGCCTAGCTTGTAGGCTCTATACCTTTCACTCAAACCTATTATCATACACTTATTGGGATTTTTTTTTACCAGAGACATGTAGCAGAATACATTCTGGCCTAATTTTATGACAAAATTAGATTTTATTGGATTTCTTTTATAACAGAAAGTAGAAAATATTGTTTTTTTTTTTTTTTCGAGGTCATTGTAGCCGTAGTAGTACACTTGCGACAGAGACAATTGAGTACTGTCCGTGATACTTTTTTTTATTTGCACTAACATACAATTTTTTAGGACAAGCTTTTGGTGTCCTCTTCTTCAAGATCCAAGCAGTACCTAGGTACTAGGTATGAATAATTTTTGAAGGCACTGTATGTCTATTTTTGAATTTTTAATACAGAAACAAAATTGTATATTTTATGAAAATTGGTATTAATTTAATTTGGAATTAATCAAAAAAGTGCCATGGGCACAATTGTTTTCTATTGGACCCCCTTCCTGTGCTACCTGTTGGTGACTCAGCACCCTTTCACAGCCAAAACCATCTCCAATGCATTTTCAAAGAGACGCTCAGTACCTCTGTTACCTATAAGAGAGGTTCACTAACTACTTGATTGCAGTGGATTTTTATTAAAATCTCTATTCTTTCCTTATTTCTGCCTCTTTTATTTCTTAACAGGTATGTGCATTTAGCTCAGCTTGTGTCCATTATTATAAGTAGAGATCTGATTTTAGATTGGAGAATTATTATTTCATTGATGTACTGTACATCTAAAACTCTTATTAACCATTGAGCTAGCTGCCCTTTCATTTTAGTCCACTTGTGCTCTTTGATAGGAGGCTATGGCACTGACAGTCAAATACATCTTCCTAAATTAAAGCACACTGAGCCAAGTACTATTTTTTAAATGTTATGTTCTAGTGTCCAACAAATTTATATTAGTTCATATCTCACCTAAATATTAATGTATGTCTGGGGAAAGAACTACCGCTTCTAATATTATAAAATGACCCTCAAGATCACCATAAAATGCTGGCTCCTAATCAACTGATCTGCGTTTAGGTTAGCAATTTTTAAATAATGTTCCAAAGTATTTCCTGAGCTTGTGTCAAGTTCCATTTCATCTTTGTTTCAAAGTCTCACTGGCATTGGTGAGAACTAAATGAATCAGATGGCTTCTGACAGGATAAAATATTCTCAAAGGTCTAAAGAAGTTAAATATCTAATGATGTTAAACTGTGTTAGAAAGTGTGATACTATATTACTGAATCTCCTTAAGTAATTGTTCTGGACTTTTGGAAGTTTGTGTTCTTTGTTTTAACTTAAACAATAAGTTAGGGCCAGTTTACAGTGCTATGTTGCAGTAAACCCAATGCACAAAGGCAATGCACCTGCACTGCAATGTGTCACAACGCAAGTTACATTGTTTGCCATGGCTAATTGTATTCAGAAAAACTCTGCAAGGAACGTATTGATGTGCTATAGGCGTGCCGCCTTTTATTATATAGTGTGCTGGGAGCACATTTCAGTTTATTTGTTTGTTTTATACACCGCTTAAAACAATTAAAGGAACGCTTTGAAAACACATCAGATCTCAAAGGTGGAAAATATCATGCTGGATATCTATACTGATATGGACTTGGTAATATGTTAGGAATGAAAGGATGCCACCTCATTTGATGGAAATGAAAATGATCAACCAATAGAGGACTGAATTCATGACACCCCAAAAATCAAAGGGAAAAAATGAAGCAGCAGGCTCCATTTTTCTGAAATTTCATTGCAGCAACTCAAAATGGTACTCGGTAGTTTGTATGGCCCCCACGTGCTTGTATGCATGCCTGACAACGTCAGGGGCTGCTCCTAATGAGACAATGGATGGTGTCCTGGGGGTATTTCCTCCCAGATCTGGACTAGGGTATACCTGATTTCCTGAACAGACTGAGGATCAACCTGGCGGCGTTGGATGGACCAAAACATAATGTCCCAGAGGTGTTCTTTTGGATTTAGGTCAGGCGAGCATGGGGACCAGTCAAAGGTATAAAGTTCTTCATCCTCCAGGAACTGGCTACATACTCTCCCCACATGAGGCCGGGCATTGTCGTACACCAGGAGGAACCCAGGACCCACTGCACCAGTGTAGGGTCTGTCAATGGGTCCAAGGATTTCATCCCACTACCTAATGGTAGTCAGGGTGCCATTGCCTAGCCTGTAGAGGTCTGTTCAACCCTCCATGGATATGCCTTCCAAGAACATCACTGACCCACCTCCAAATCGGTCATGCTGAATAATTTTACAATCAGCATAATAATCTCCATGGCTTCTCCAGACCCTTTCATGTCTATCACATGTGCTCAGAGTGAACCTGCTCTCATCTGTGAAAAGAGCAGGGTGCCAGTGGCGGGCCTGCTAATTCTGGTGTTTAATAGAAATGCCAGTTGAGTTCCACGGTGCCAGGCAGTGTGCATAGTCCCCACTTAAGGACATTGGAGGGCCACCCTCATGAAGTCTGTTTCTGATTATTTGGTTAAAGAAATTCAGACTAGTGGTCTGCTGGAAGTAATTTTGTAGGGCTCTGGCAGTGCTCATCCCTAACTGCTCCTGCTGATGGGTTAGGGACCTTCTATGGCCCTGTCCAGCTCTCCTAGAATAACTGCTTGTCTCCTGGAATATTCGCCATGCTCTTGAGACACAGCAAATCTTCTGACAATGGCACGTATCAATATGCTATCCTGGAGGAATTGGACTGCCTGTGCAACCACTATATAGTCCACCTAAATGCAAAACTAGTGAAAAATAGAAAAGATGAGTAGGGTAAAAAAAAGTCAGGGCCTTTCACCTGTAAAAACCGCTCCTGTTTTGGAGGTCATCTCATTGTTGCCCACCTAGTGAACCTGTTGTTAATTCCATTAACTCCAGCTGAAACCAATTAACAACTCCCTCTGCTACTTATCTGACCAGATCAATATCCCAGGAGTTTAATTGACTTGATGCTATACTCTGATTAAAAAGTGTTCCTTTAATTTTTTTTTTGAGCAGTGTAGTTTCTTTCACTTGCAGCTGACTTTTGAGGGGACACGGTACAGAAATGACTGGTATTTATTTGGAGGCCTTTCATCAGAACTATCTGAGAGATGTTATAACATTCTCTGTTCTCTTAGTGCTTCACTAAAGTTTTGAATATTGGGTTATTTAAATAACGGAACACCTGTCTACTCTTCTACTGACTGGAAGATTAACGAAAAGCTGAAAAGAACAATGCTAACAGGCACCTATAGTGCAGCCCATCTGGTTCTGGTGAAAAAATTGTGCATCAAGAAGTTTGAAAGAAATTTGAAGTGCAGTTTTTCCATTCTCTCACCCTTGTATAACCCTTAAGCACTATACATTTGTTGGCAGGTTCTGTGATATTGATAACAGTGTCTAATAAGCTGTCTTTGTGCTACAAATAGCAATAGTTAACCTATAGCTAAAACTGCAGCTATAACAACATACAACCTACAGCTGTAGAGTAAGTAATTTGGTCAGGTTGGAATATACTAAAAAGCTTCCATTGCACTTCCTTGCCATTGAGAAGATAGGAGGCTTACAATTTGTTGTATATGTGGTATAAACGTGTCTGCACATTACATAAATCTGATATGTACCCATATTTTACATACTAATGATACATAAATGTAAGACCAAGAGACATACACTCACAGGCCACTTTATTAGGTACGCCTTGCTAGTACCAGGTTGGATCCCTTTTTGCCTTCAGAACTGCCTTAATTCTTTTTTGGCATAGAATCAACAAGGTGTTGGAAACATTCCTCAGAGATTTTGGTCCATATTGACATGATGGCATCATGCAGTTGTTGCAGATTTGTCGGCTGCCTATCCATGATGTGAATCTCCTGTTTCATACACCCCAAAGGTGTTTTATTGGCTTGAGATCTGGTGACTGTGGAGGCCATTGGAGTACAGTGAACTCATTGTCCTGTTCAAGAAACCAGTTTGCGATGATTTGAGCTTTGTGACATGGTGCAATTTTCTGCTAGAAGTAGCCATTATAAATTGGGTACACTGTAGTCATAAAGGGATGGACATGGTCAGCAATAGACACGTGCAATTCCTTGATCGACTCATTCGAATTTGGTGTGAAAAAAAGCTGGTTGTTAAGGAGCGGGCCAGGAAGCCGGCCGCCGCGTCCTTAGCAACTGATGACCAATTAGCCATCAGCAGGCTTCCCTGCCGAGAGCTAAAATGTAAACAAAAGAATGCCAGCAATAGAAAATTCAGAAAATAAACACACATTTTTTTTTTTTTTCAAAAATGGCGTAGAGGCCCCAAAAATACTTTCCAGGCCCTTATCCAAGCATGCAGTCTGGAAGACCAGGAAAGGGGGGAGTTGAGTGAGTGCCCCCCTTTTGAACCATACCAGGCCACATGCCCTCAACATGGGGGGGTGCTTTGGGGCATGTAATTGGGGCAAAGGCCTCTCCCCCACAACCCTGGGTGGTGGTTGTGGGGGTCTGCGGGTGAGCGGCTTATCGAAATCTGGAACCCACCTTTAACAAAGGGGCCCCCAGATCCCATCCCCCAATGTGAATGCATATGGGGTACCCCTGCCCATTCACCAAAAAATTAAATAAAGACACAACACAGGTTTTTGACAACTCCTTTATAAAAAATGTCCTCAAAGTAGATCTAGTGTCAATCACAACGCCTGCCGCCACCGCTGGACCCAAAAAAAAAAACCTTTTTGTCTCGAATGCCCCCGCTGACTGCCTGCTCCTCTGTCTGAAAGTTCTTAAATAGCTAAGGGGGTGGAGTCACCCGATGATGTTAGCAAGTGGCTCTGTATGGTTCTGGAGGGGAGCACTCACTCACCCCCCCTTTCCTTGCCTGCTAGGTTGCATGCACAGATAAGGGTCTGGTATGGATTTTTTTCTGACCTTTCTTTTGCCATTATTCTTTTCTATTCTTCTATTATATTGTTTTTTAATTTTGGTGTGGGATTCCCCTTAGCAACTATACCAGACCAGAAGGGCCTGGTATGGATTGGGGGGCACCCCACGCTGTTTTTTTTCTGACTTTTCTATTGCCGGCATTTTTTCATTTACATTTCAGCTCTCAGCAGGGAAGCCCGCTGACAGCTGGTGACTCATTGGTTGTTAAGGATGCAGCAGCCAGGTTCCCGGGCCGCTCCTTAACTACCAGCTATTCTTCACACACAACTTGAATCAGTCGATAACATTTCGAACGATCAGAATTCAAATTCTTCTAAAAATTGGGAATTAGTTAGAAAATTAAATGAAATTAATTAAAGAAAAGAAAAGAAAACAAATTCCAAAACAAATCAACTAAATGAAATTAGTAACATAACAAATCTATCCGTAAGGAAACTAAACACATTTTTCCATTCTGCATATGTCTAGTCAGCAACAATACACAGGTAGGCCACAGTGTTTAAACAATGCTCAATTAAAACTACAGGGCCCAAAGTGTGACAAGAAATTACCCCCTGCACCAATACCCCACCACCAGCCTGAACTGTTGATACAAGGCAGGATGGATCCATGCATTCATGTTGTTTATGCCAAATTCTGACCCTACCTTCTGAATGTCACAGCTGAAATCGAGACTCGGACTAGAGGATAATGACCATAGGGGATGGTGTATTAACCCCAGTTAAGGCAAGGGTAATATGTCCTGAGTCAGCGGTGATGGTCAGAGCGGTTGGAGCTGAAAACGGTCAAGTATTTAAGGCATTTAGGGGATTCCTTACGTGGACTCCTTTGAGCCAGTGGTCGAGGAATCGGGAAGGTCTTGGTAGTAGATGAGCGTCCCTGGCCTTCTGCAAGGAGAGTGTGGAGGAACGATTCCGCTACCGCGGTATCCTGGAAAGAGAGCTGATTACCATAAGGTGCTCGCAGATGAAGTCTCCCCAGATAGGCCAAGGTGTATTTTATTTGTTCCTGGTTCAGTTTTGAGCAGACGGTTTGGAAAGCTTTTCTTTTCTTGGCGACTTCCATTGAATAGTCAGCAAAGATAAGAATTTTAATACCGTCGAGCTGGAAGTTCTTAGATTGTCTGAATCTTTGTAATATAGCTAACTTGTCAGCTTAGTTTAAATATTTAGTGATGATCGGTCGTGGGGTCATTCGCACCGCAGAGTAGAGACCCATGCGATGAGCTCTTTCCACAACACAGATGCCTTGCAGACCCAGAGCTTCTAGAATTCTTTTGGCACAGAGATCAGGGATGGTGGATGGAGAAACCGATTCAGGTACCCCAATAAATCTTAACTTGCTCCTCCTCGCCCTGTTTTCCAAATCCTCTAATTTTTGCAGGATGTATTGGTTGGTTTTCTCCTGGGATTGTTCTGTAGCGTGGGACTGATAAACTTCAATGTTGGATAGGCGATTTTCCATTTCATTAAGTCTGTAAGCATGTTCACTTAGTTCCCTTTTTATTTCTGCCATGCCTGCCGCTACTGCCTTCTCCACTGATGCCATTATTGTGGGTGACAGAAGAGAGACCACCGCCTGGGCTATGCGGTCAGTGGAGGGGTCTCCTGTATGAGGCATTGTGGGAGCCGGATCTGTACTAAACTCCATAGAGGGAGAATCAGCCGTACCGGAGGCAAGGGCCGAGACCGCGGCCTCGATTATTTGTGTGCCCGGCTGGGAGCGCGGGAGGATTTCTCCAGGAATTTGTCCATGAGTGCTGAAGTAAGGCAGGTAATGGATGCCTGGGGTGCCGAGGAGGCTGTTAATGTGGGTGGCGGACTTGAGTAGGTAACCGGGCAGATTTTATATGCGGATTAAGGAGTCCTGCTGCGGGAACCGCAAGAGGAGCAGCTAAGGCATACAGCGCCGGAACCGGAAGTACCCGAAATCGAGACTCATTAGACCAGGCAATGTTTTTCCAATCTTCTATTTTCAAATTTTGGTGAGCCTTTGTGAACTGTAGCCTCAGCTTCCTGTTCTTAGCTGACAGGAGTGGCACCCAGTGTGGTCTTCTGCTGCTCTAGCCCATCTGCTACAAGGTTCAGTGTGTTGTGTATTCAGAGATGGTATTCTGCATACCTTAGTTGTAACAAGTGCTTTTTTTGAGTTACTGTTGCCTTTCTACCATCTCGGACCAGTCTGCCCATTCTCCTCTGACATCAGCAAGGCATTTTCGTCCACACAACTGCCGCTCACTCAATAATTTCTCTTTTTTGGACCATTATCTGTAAACCCTAAAGATGGTTGTACATGAAAATACGAGTAGATCAGCATTTTTTTAAATACTCAGACCAACCCATCTTGCACCAACAACCATGCCACATTCAAAGTAACCTAAATCCCCTTTCTTCTGCATTCTGATTCTCGGTTTGAAATTGAGCAAGTCGTCTTCATCACATCTAGATGCCTAAATGCATCGAGTTGCTGCCATGTGATTGGCTGAGTAGCAATTCGCGTTACCATGCAATTCAACAGGTGTACCTAATAAAGTGGCCGGTGAGTGTATGTTTTGTAATACCTTTTTTATTGAAAACAATAAAAACGATTGAAGTGGTAAAAAGAGTGAAAAGTACAAGTGGCTCCCTGTACTTCACTTGTAGAAGTGATAGAAGAATCAATGTACCCTGGACATGTAGTTCTTCCTTTCTCATTCTTAGAGACATACACTATATTACCAAAAGTATTGGGACACCTGCCTTTCACGCATATGAACTTTAATGGCACCCCAGTCTTAGTCTGTAGGGTTCAATATTGAGTTGGCCCACCCATAGCAGCTATAACCTCTTCAACTCTTCTGGGAAGGCTGCCCACAAGGTTTAGAAGTGTGTCTATGGGAATGTTTGACCATTCTTCCAGAAGCGCATTTGGGAGGTCAGGCACTAATGTGGATGAGAAGGGCTGGCTCGCAGCCTCTGCTCTAATTCATCCCAAAGGCGTTTTATCGCATTGAGGTCAGGACTCTGCAGGCCAGTCAAGTTTCTCCACCCCGAACTCACGCATCCATGTCTTTATGGCCCATGCTTTGTGCACGTAATAATATAATGTATATCATTGGGTGGCTTCTGTTTCTAAAATCTTTTTTTTTAATCTACCAAAAGTTGCCTACATGATAAAATCATACACATGTAAAAAAAATAATGTATTTCCTTGGTCTAAAATAGTAGTCTGGAACCAGGATTATCTGATAAGTAGTGATAACCTAATTGCAATTCAATAGGTACAGGATATTACAATACTGTACTTACTGTTATTATTGGAAATTCATTATCAGTACCTGATTTATTTTGAATTGAGAGTGCGATTTTGGGATTATATATACCATACTAAACATTGTTTCAGTAAATGCTTTGTAGGTTTTTTTACATCACATAATTCTTTTGTAAATGTCAAATGAATTATACTTTGAATATTCCACATTTGATAGGATCTTGATCAGCTGTGCATTTGTCAAACTCAAGACACATCAAAATATCTGTTGTTTTTTTGTTGACAATCTTTCTTTATTAATGTTTTCAATATGTATAGGGCAAAAGTCACGCCTATAGTAAACATAGAGATGCAAGTGTAAGAAACATTTACCGATGTTTGGGATATACAATATATACCCATTGTAAGCCAAGGGTATACATTACCGAACTAAAGTATAAAAAATAACTACAAAAGTATTTAGTAGGATCAAATATTATAGTTAAGATTCAGGTAGTCATTTACACTATGTTTGCTTTGGGAAGCATATCTATGTGGATATTGTTCATATTATATTATTATTGCTAAGCACAGAGAAAATAAATATGGAGGGAGAGAGCAGGGGAAGGTAAAAGGGAGAAAGAAAAAAAAATGTGTGGGGGGGGGGGGGGCGGAGAAAAAAAGGCAACCAAGGAGAGGGGAGATAATTGCCAGGAATGGGGAATGAAAATTGACAGAGTAGCTCCATCATGGCTGGTTGGAGATGGTGACAGAGTTCCCTTTAACCCAAGTCAGGAACTCAGATGAGTATCTAAACCTAGTTCAGTTGTCCATTCCCCAAGAGAGGGTAAGGAAGTTGATTTCCAGTATCGGAGAATGACTGCTCTGGGTGCAGTGAGAAAGTGTCTAAGCACATCCTTTTTTCGTTGAGGAATCATAGACAGAAGGACCACCCTGGGTGATGCTTAGATAAAAGTGTCCATGAGTTTACAGTATAAGTCAAGAATTTGTTTCTAAATCATCCGCACAGGGGGACAGTCCCACCAAATTTGGAGCATGTTTCCCTTCAAGGCATGGTATCACCAACATATATCAGGTATATCATGTTTAAAGTAGATCAGAGGGACACCTATACCATCTAGATACCAATTCATACCTTTTTTCTTGGGTTTTTGTGGCTAGTGACAATTCATGAGTAAGAATAAAACATTTTTTGCCAGTCCGAAGAGGTCTGTTGAAGGTATTTTTCCCAATAAGACTGTTGGACACTGTATGTTAAAGTTTCACTTAAAGACCTATACAGAAACAAAAGCCCAATCCTCCATGTTGCCCCAAGTCACAGTGATTGAATCAATTTTTAAACTTTTGCTCAATACCTTTCTTTTCTTTAGTTTTCTATGTTCAGTATGCTCTCCACTGTGACTCTTATCATGTTGCTTTCAGTTAAAATGTCACTAAACTCACATCATAAAAAAACTATCAATAAATCGTGTATTCCCTACTGTTCATACTCAGTCATTTGGCATGTCTGTATTCTGCCAAAAACCTGGTTGATCCTGCTTTTCTCTATTTCCCCCTTCTGTCAAAGTCCCCAGGGGTTTTTCAGAGCAGTGTTGGCAGCTCTACACATGTTTTCAGTGAGTTTCTATGCTGTGCATTAACTCCTTAACACATCTGAGCAGCCCATGTGACTATAGAGTCACACATGTGGGCTTATGCACAGTGGTAAATGACAGCCCACGCCCTCCCTCCACCTCCACATCCACTAATCTGCCCAGGGGAAAATCTATCCCTGTCCTGGGCCCCGCTGTTTAGCTACTGGATTCTGGGCCCAGTACAGGAGGGTTGGCTCTTCCTCCCCTTTTAGCGGTTAATTATAATAATGTTAATAGCATGCATGGCTGTCGATTGGGATCAAAGGTTACATTTTATTGAATGAAATGTATAGTCAACATTTACAGGTACTGTTTTCAGAACATTATCTTTTTTTTTTTTTTACAAAACAGTGTTGAATCAATAATCAGCCCAATGCAGATTTCATCGCCCCCTCCTCCCCGGTCCTCCTCACACACACACAAAATCTTTATTGATTGCAAGAGTAGTACAAATTCTGATCTATTTTAAAAATACTGTCAGACTTACATTATTAATAAGCTAGTGTCTATGATAGAGCAACTGCAAGCCTCATTATTTACAAAATTAGATTTATTTTGTTGTTCCTTTCCTGGTCTAGTCAGGGAATACTTTCCATGTTTATCCTTTGAATATTCTTTATTTTGTCACTAGGTGAATTACACACACTGTTTGCTGCTGTGGAATTATGAGCCCATGATAGCAACAATTCAGTTTCCTTATCGATGCATCTTGTGGATACAAAGCCAATCAATCCTACTGCATAGTCTTATTAAACAAAATATCATTGAGAGAAACATAATTATTCACTATTTAAATATGTTTATTGACGAGGACTGTATAAGCAGATGAACACATTTTGTAATGCACTGTCTGACAGCATACTCCTGAAAGAAGTCTTCACATTTAAAGGGGTAGAAACAGACACGCTTACATTTTTGACTACCCCCCGCGTGTTTCAGTCAATCGTTTGGGGAATGGGATTCAGGTGAAATTGCTATTCCTAAAGTGGACCTAAACCAAAATCTTATAGGTAACATCTAAAAATGCTAATTGTGCTTAACCACTTGCCACCAGCCCACCGTCAATTGATGGCGGAGAGGAGCGGTGTGGCTCTCGTTCTGGGACGACGTCATATGATGACGCTCCAGAACGGCATCTCTCGTGCGCCCATGGGGGCGCACAGTGTGGTGATCGTGGCTGCGCCGTGTTGCTAGGACACCACGTGACCCCGATCTTGGTACAGAGCCAATGATGTGGCTCTTTACCCATGTGATCGGCTATGTCCAATCACAGCCGGTCACATTTAAATGAGGAAGTGCCATTTATCGGCTCTCCTCGCCTCACACTGTCAGTTTGTGTGGCGAGGAGAGACAATCAGCGGCTCCTCCTCAAAGGGGAGTCTAGGGCAGGTAATCAGAGCACTGATCATCAGTTCTCTGATTACAGAAAAGTAAAAAACATTGCCCATAAGTCACCCCAACCAATGCCCACAGTACCCACCATCAGTGCCCACAATCAAATTTCAAAATTTTCTGTCTTTTTTCTTTTTTTTTAGTAACAAATAAAAAACCCAGCCATGATTACCACCAAAAGAAAGCTCTATTTGTGTGAAAAAAATGATAAAAATATCATATGGGTACAGTGTAGCATGACCACGCAATTGTCATTCAAAGTGTGACAGTGCTAAAAGCTGAAAATTGGCCTGGGCAGGAAGGAGGTGAAAGGGTCCTGTATTGAAGAGTGGTCTGGAAATCTCCCTTTTGATTTGAATTCTTCCTGAAATATAGCAGTGCACTTCATGGAAAGACTTATAGTTGTACTGTATATCTGCTGTGTGGAAGACAATGCTGCCTGTGATTGCTAGTCTTAGGATATTTGGAGTCATATTTGGTAATGCCACTTCGGTGCTGCTTGATATTCTCCTTACTGCAAAGAAAGGTGTACCTGAGTGCAGCGCAAGGATTTTTATTCTTCTGTTTCATTCATTCATACTCTTGCTACTTCTGAAATATTTACCAACCAGTCATTTGCGGGAGCTCTGCTATGAGAAAGCAGAGCCCTTCCTCTACCAATATGCCCTTTCCCACTCAGGGACACAATGTAAAACAAAGGCATACTTAATGCAGAAAACCCGCTCCACTGCATGGAGCCTACAGGCAATGACTAATCCTTTGCCCTCTGCCTGCTCTTTTTTTGCACAACTTTCAGAGTTCAGATCCTTTTTAAAGGAATTGCTCCCTCTTTTCCCTTAGCCAGTGAGCTCTTGACTGGATCACTTGGGAAAAGTTAACAGACGCTGACATTTTTAGATACTTTAGCAGTGGCATTTGGAGACAAGTACTTTCTTTTCAAGCTCTCCATGCCCTTTAATGCATTTCACAATTCAAAAACTACTCTTTCAGTTTTACTGATTGATAATGGAGTTCTTGTAGTAGGACTCTTCCTGGAGCCCATGTGAACTTGGTTTTCATTTCAAAACCATTCTCTCTTGTTTATTTATTTATTTTTATTTTAATCTGTATCTATAAGTTTATGTATCTTTTTGTTCCTTTAGCGTAAACAAGAAGTTAAGATTAAGCACCCAAAAATGTATATTTGTCACATGTGGCAATAAACAAACTGGCAAAATACTTTTAGAAGTGTGCATGTATTGCTATCAACCATCATATTAACATGCAATCCTAAAAATTCTTCTGAAAGTAATGGTCATATCATGAATAATATATAGGCTATACATGTGGATATCAGTTGGCTACCTCACTCTGAAAACTGAAACACATTTTCCAGAATATAGATACAATTAATTATACCTGCGCTAGTGGTGCTAGAGGAATGTGCTAAAAAGTAAAAAATATGAAAAAAAAGTAATATACAAAATAAAATAAAAATAAAAATATATAATAAAAAAAGTGCGGCTCTTAGAGGGATGCTAGACACTCTGCACGTTTTTTGCACTCCACTATTTCAGCACTTCAGCAGCACCAGTACTTTAATATTTTGGATTATTCAGTTGCACTAATTTTGGACTTTGTTTGTATATGTCAATTTGATTAATTATTAAGCACTCGTCCACTTTTGTTCACTGAAAAAGGACTTCACGTTTAATTTGAAGCACTGTGCACTTTATTTAGTTCATATATGGTATTTATTATGTATTTTTGCAAGCACTGTCTTCTTTCCATTACATACATTTTCCAGAATGTGGTGCTCAAGGCTACAGAAGTGTGCCTTGCCACCCTTGGCACAATGAAGCCTTTATATATACAGCAAAAATGAGTGAAAGTTTCCAGGTCACTCATGCGACTAAATTCAGTAGAAAATTCACAAATACTTTGTTACTGTCTAAAATTAATGTTGACTTACTGCAAAAGGCAGTAAATCTGGGTAAAATTTATTTTTAAATTAAAAATATGCATTTATGGCTAGTAATTTCTTGCTTTACAAGTTAAAAAAAAAAAACATGAATATATGCTGCAATCCATGATTTTATTTTTTTATTTATTATTAAATTGAGAAATAGAAAAAAAAAAAGAAAATTGCAAGTAGGATAGAATTAAAAATACATATATATATATATTGAATTTTCTGGTAATAAATAATCACAATTACTGTGTGGGCCCCAATAGGCCTTCCACTTTAGGCCAGATAACCTAAATTTACACAACAGAGCTGACCATATTTAAACTGGTTAGGTATACATTTATATTTTTCAGTTGCCATTTTATATTTAGCAAAAATCTGCTTTGAAATGACACACTGACATGATTTTTATTTTAAGACATTACCTTTTGCTCCTATAGATTCCCAAATGCACCATCAAAATGATAATATTGACACAATATGCATCCCTTGATGGTAGACTGTAATTAGAGAACTTTGTGCTCACTGTAGCAATATTTATGTGTTAATCCCCTGCAACTGAGAGCATGTATAAGACATCTCTGCTTCCAATATGCCCAGTTCTTCCCAAATTAAAGTGCTTGATAGGACCAAATAAATGACTCAAGGGGAAAAAAACTTGTAAATACTTATTAGCTTTATTTCGAAAAGTAATACACATCTGAATATTGTTATGATGGTATGTATGTTTCTTGCAAAGAATACGTAGTCTCTGTTAAAATATAACTAAAGGCACAACTTTTCATTTTTTGATTTGGATAGAGTGGTTAGGGGTTAGAATCACATTGTTATGTTTTTATTGCTGTCTGTCTCGCTGTTAGGGAGATTCAGTCTCTGTAATTGCCTTGATCACTAGTGTCATGGGAATGCAATTGCCTTGATGACCAATGTCTCTGGGAATTAAAGTGAGGATCAATTTAAAATTTAGAATTACTGCCAAGACAGGAATAAAGGTGTAAATTTCTAATGAGTGCACTTGTTCCCTTGACAACTGTGTAAGAGGGGATTTCTCTCACATTAAAAAGAGATCCTATCTTTTTCTGTTACCTCTTTAGTACAGGAAATTAAAGGAAATTTCCCTTTTGAAACACTGATGGTTAAAAAAAAAAAAAAAAAAAACTGTCAGCAGTTTAAATCCTTCCCTGCTGTTTCCAAAAGTAAAAAAATAAAAAGTTTTGAATTAAGATATACTTTAATTTTTTTTTTTCTTTTGTTACACAAGGCACAAAAGGTTCTTTTAGCAATGAACTAATACAATCAAATTAGAGATATATATTTTTAAAGCAAATAATATAGTTCTATATGAACTTGATGACTTAGCACATAAAAAAAAGACAGAGCCATACTTTTTTAGCATGAAAATAACGTGTATGTACATATGTGTACATACAGTTGTGCTCATAAGTTTACATACCCTGGCAGAATTTATGATTTCTTGGCCGTTTTTCAGAGAATATGAATAATAACATAAACACTTTTCTTTTACTCATGGTTAGTGTTTGGCTGAAGCCATTTATTATCAACCAACTGTGTTTACTCTTTTTAAATCATAATGACAACAGAAACTACCCAAACTACCCTTATCAAAAGTTTACATACCCCAGTTCTTAATAACATGTATTGCCCCCTTAAACATCAATGACAGCTTGAAGTCTTTTGTGGTATTTGTGGATGAGGCTCATTATCTTCTCAGATGGTAAAGCTGCCCATTCTTCCTGGCAAAAAGCCTCCAGTTCCTGTAAATTCTTGGGCTGTCTTGCATGAACTGCACGTTTGAGATCTCCCCAGAGTGGCTCAATGATATTGAGGTCAGGAGACTGAGATGGCCACTCCAGAACCTTCACTTTATTCTGCTGTAGCCAATGACAGGTCGACTTGGCCTTGTGTTTAGGATCATTGTCATGTTGGAATGTCCAAGTACGTCCCATATGCAGCTTCCGGGCTGATGAATGCAAATTTTCCTGGATTTTTTTGATAACATACCATATTCATCTTCCCATCATTTCTGACCAAATTTCCTGTGCCTTTGTAGCTCACACATCCTCAAAACATCAGCGCTCCACCTCCGTGTTTTACAGTAGGAATGATATACCTTTCATCATAGGCCTTATTGACTCCTCTCCAAATAAAGTGTTTATGGTTGTGGCCAAAAAGCTCAATTTTGGTCTCATCACTCCAAATGACTTTGTGCCAGAAAGTTCGATGCTTGTTTCTGTGCTGTTTGGGGTATTGTAAGTGGGATACTTTGTGACGTTTGCGTAGCAATGACTTTCTTCTGGCGACTCTACCATACAGCCCATCTTTCTTCAAGTGCCTCCTTATTGTGCATCTTGAAACAGCCACACAACATTTTCAGAGAGTCCTGTATTTCACCCGAAGTTATTTGTGGGTTTTCCTTTGTATCCGGAACAATTTTACTGGCAGTTGTGCCTGAAATTTTAGTTGGTCTACCTGACCAGGGTTTGGTTTCAACAGAACCCCTCATTTTCCACTTCTTGATTAGAGTTTGAACACTGCTGATTGGCATTCTCAATTCCTTGGATATCTTTTTATATCACTTTCCTGTTTTATACAGTTCAACTACCTTTTCCGGCAGATTCTTCGACAATTCTTTTGCTTTCCCCGTGACTCAGAATCCAGAAACGTCAGTGTAGCACTGGATGAAAGATGCAAGGGTCTGTCAGGAGTCCATAAACTCATTGACCTTTTATACACACACACTAATTACAAGCAACAGATCACAGGAGAGGATGATTACCTTTAATAACCATTCAAACCCCTTTATGTCAACTTGTGTGCATGTTATCAGGCCAAAATCACCAGGATATGTAAACTTTTGATCAGGGTCATTTGGGTAGTTTCTGTTGTCATTATGATTTAAAAAGAGTAAGCACAATTGATTGATAATAAATGGCTTCAGTCAAATACTAACTATGAGTGAAAGAACAGTGTTTGTGTTATCATTCATATTCTCGGAAAAATGGCCAATAAATCATAAATTCTGCCAGGGTATGTAAACTTATGAGCACAACTGTATGCATAGTGGGGGAGAGTTTCTAAAACTGGAGCACTCAGATACTGATGCAGCTGTGCATGGTAGCCAATAAGCTTTTAACTTCAGCTTGTTAAATTTTCGCTTTGCCAATAAAACCTGGACGTTGATTGGTTTCTATGCAGAGCTGCACCAGTTTGTTCATGCTTCAGTTTTAGTAAACCACCTCCCCCCCAGTGTATATTAAATCGTATCAACCATCAGTTCATCCTAGTCCATCCACCAAATGGTCACGCAATTGTTATTCAAAATGTGACAGCGCTGAAAGCTGAACATTTCCCTGCGCAGGAAGGGGGTAAAAGTGTCCAGTAGACAAGTGGGTAATCTGTGTCTTATACATTCTCCACCATATATGCAATCATACATATCTGGCCCTCACCATACAATGTAGACCATTACATACACAGAAGTTCAAAAAGATGTGTTTATCTCTGTAATCTCTGTAAATATGTCACTTCTCTTTGTTCTTGGTTGGTTTAAATCTTTGTTCTTGGGATTGTTTGCACCATTTGCATAGTGGTTTAGGGATTGTTTTCTGCCTGGGGTGTGTCACTTGCTATTTATTATTTATGAATTCACAAGCTGATCTCCAATATCCACTGAATTTGTTATCAGTAATCCCACACACTTGGTTAACTGTTAACAATATTGTGGGTTTGTGCTATAGTAGAGAGTGGACGATTATGACTGAAAGACAGACTATTGTTTTGGTTGAGTGAGTTTGTTGGGACTGTGTTATTTATGATTATATATTTGGAAAAGCAATAGAATCATTCCTGTTTAAAACCATGTGTTACCTCAAAACTAAATCTGGAAAGCAAAAATATTTTATAATGTTGAAAAATTGTATATTACATGTTATTCCTTTGCAATCGCAATAGCTTAAGTTGGGAAAAAAAATGTTTAGGTCTGAGAGATGCATAGTGAATTATACGATGTATTTTGGTGTTGTTTATATTGTGAGTTTCGTTTGCAGTTGTAAAAATGCATTAAAAGGATTAAAATTCCAAAAAGAAAGAGGGATATTTATGGTATGCCAATGCCAACACATAAATAAAAGCATTCCAAACTGAGGTTTTTTTATTTCACATAAAACAGACTCTTCAGAGATTCTAAATTACACTTTGTTAAAGCTGTATTAAGATCATTTGCAGCACCATTCTTGTGTAATGTGCATCACATCGCACATTTAGATGTGATACTTAGAATCAATGTAAATGTATCTATGCATCTAAGCAATACAGACTGCCAAATGCAGAATATACAAAAATATGTTGAAACTTGCTTAACGAGAGTTGTTATCTTAATTCTTTGTTTATCCTTTCATGGCAGAGGATAAAAGAAATCTTAATGCCTAAACACAGTTATGTGTTAGTAAAACTGTACATATCATTGCAACTACTTAGTGTACACAGGTGAATTATACCTTTTTTTCCAGGACAAATTGGGCATTCATTTGGTGGTAACTAGTAATGGATATCTTTTACTATCAAACACTGGCACAAAATATTTAAAAAAATATATATTTTAAATAAAACAATATATAAAAAATATCATAACCTACTGCCAAGGAACAATCCACATATGTGTATGTTGTTTGTACCCATAAACAGCAGTTCACATTTTGCTTTTTTTATCCTACCTAAAACACACTGACACTGAATTAAAAAATAAAATGCTTTCTTTAATCCTACCTAAAATATACTGACTCTGATCTTTGAACCCAGCCTGTGACCTGCCCATGACCCTTGATCCTAACATTGATACTGACCTAGATCCCACGCTGATCTAACTATTTTTTTTTTTATTCTTTTTTTTTTTTTTTCTTTTACACACACACACACTTCTTTGTTTGCATATTTTCCCTCTAGCAAGGGGAAAATGATACAATGTATTTTTTTCTCCATTCAAGAGGAGAACTAAAACTCAGGGGCGGGCTGAACAGTGACTGATCACTGATAGCCATCATGACCCAGGGTTCTAGGCAAGAACCCGGTCTCTGTGTTGGGAGAACACTGTGCAATTTAAAGTATCAATGTTTATTGAAGGATGATTTTGTGACATACCTCATAAATGGTTAAGTAGATATGCTTTAAAACAACTACTATGAACCATAATAGGAGGTCTTTGTTCAAAAGTTTTATAACATATGACTGAACGCCTCTAAGTCAGAATCCCCCCTAAACGTGACGATACCGCAGTGCCGCGGAGCCCAGGTTGGCCTGGGATAGCCGGCCCCCACCACCCCTTCGCCGGGGCGGGGGCCGGCGCGTAGTGCCGCTCGCCTCGGGGCCGAGGCGCGGACGGAAGTGGGCCGCCTCGCTCCCGGAGCGCATCGCATGTTCGTTGGGAACCCGGTGCTAAATCATTCGTAGACGACCTGATTCTGGGTCAGGGTTTCGTGCGTAGCAGAGCAGCTACCTCGCTGCGATCTATTGAAAGTCATCCCTTGAGCCAAGCTTTTGTAAAAAAAAAAAGAAATAAATAAAAGTTTTATAACATAGATACTAGAAGATGATTATCACATTGTGTATGTACAGTATGTGACAATGTAGCTTCTCCATATATTTGTAAATGCATGCAAATAGCTAGCTTGAAAGTGTGCTGGGGACTACTGGGGACCCCTTTTTTGTATTGTTTTGTATATTGTCCTGTCCATGTGCACTTTTTCCTGTTTGTTAGTTGCAGACAGATCAGAGTGACTGCTGGTGATTTGCTTTTATATATTTGCTGCAGGCACACACTAAGGCCTTCAGCTGCCTTGTAAAAATGATGGCTGTACTTCTGGTTTGTTGCTGTACCTTTAACCACTTGCTGACTGCCCCACAGTAGATTCACTGCTACAGGGCAACCACGCCGTGCAAAATCGTATATATACGTGATTCTGCATTTCTGGGTTTTGGGTGCGAGTGCGCGACTCTGGCGGCTTGCTACAGCTGTGATGTTACACAGCGGGAGCTGATCAGTGGGTCCAGCGGACCCCGATATCCACCGGCACCCACTGATCGTTCAGTACACTGACAGATTGCAAGTCTTATACCAACAACGCACACTGTCATTCTATGAGTATAGAAGACATGGATCCTGTGTTTCTGTAAAACAGAAACACTGATTCATGTCTTCCACTAGTAAAAGCACTTCCTCCACTGTAGTAAAGCACTGGTCTTGCACACAGTTAACCCTTTAAACACCCCTGATATTAACTCCTTCCCTGCCAGTGTCATTAACCACTTAAGGACCGCCCCACGTACATGTACTGCAGCAGGGCAGCCCTTAAGTGCAAAATCACGTACCTGTACGCGAGTAATTAAATAGGCTCTGGGGCGCGCGCATGCGCACACTACTGGAGCCGCGCTCCCACTGTGATTGCACAAAGCAGGAGCCAATAAATGGGTTTGGCGGCCACGTGCGATCGTTCAGAGGAATGACAGAATGGCAGTCTGCCTATGTAAACAAGGCAGGCCGTTGTCTGTCAGACAGGAAGAAAAAGATCTTGTGTTCCTACTAATCAGGAACACCGATCTCTCTCTTCCTGCAGTCAGTCTGTCCCCCACACAGTTAGAAAGCACTCCCTAGGAGCACACCTAACCCTTTGATCGCCCCTAATGTTAACCACTTAAGCCCCGGAAGATTTTACCCCCATTCCGACCAGGGGGTATTTTGCGATTCGGCACTGCGTGAATTTAACGCACAATTGCGCGGTCGTGCGACGCTGTACCTAAACGAATTTGACGTCCTTTTTTTCCCACAAACAGAGCTTTCTTTTGGTGGTATTTGATCACCTGTGCGATTTTTTGATCACGCGCTATAAACAAAAAAAGAGCGTCAATTTTGCAAAAATAACAATATTTTTCACATTTTTTTATATGAAATTCCCCCAAAAAAAAATGTAAAAATCAAAATTTTTAAAAATTTTCGGCCAATTTATTTTATGCTACCTATGTTTGGTAAAAAAAATCGCAAAAAGCGTATTTTGATTGGTTTGCGCAAAAGTTATCGCGTTTACTAACAAAGGGAAAGATTTTTGTCATTTTTGTTGTTTTTTTTTTTAACGCGTAATGGCGGCGATCTGCGATTTTTTTTGCGGTACTGCGACATTGCGGCGGACAGATCGGACCCTTGACTGACATTTTTGACACTTTTGGGGTTACCAGTGACATTTCTACAGTAATCAGTGCTATACATATGCACTGTTACTGTAAAAATACACTGGTAGTGAAGGGGTTAACTTTATTTGGAAGGGAGGGGCTGTGTGTGTCCCTAGGGGCGTGGTTTCTACTGTGATTGGCTGTGGCTCTAGCTGTAAGGACACTGATCAACGGATCTACATACCAGATCCGTTTTATCAGTGTCTTTGCAGCGAGGAGAATGACAGGCAGTTTGTTTACACAAGCTGCCTGACATTCTCCCTCTCCCCCGCCGATCGCCGAGTGACCGGCGGACATCGGGTCCGCTGGTCACACGCGCGGGGGGGTCCGTGACCACGCGGGAGCGGGAGCGCGCCCCGGGGGGCGCGCGCTCGCTCCCTAGACCCTCACAAGCAAGCAACGTAGCCCTACGTTAGTTTGCCTGTGAGGGGCTGACCGCCGACGTAGATAGTCGTGCGGCGGTCGGCAAGTGGTTAACCCTTTCCCTGCCAGTGTCATTTATCCAGTGACTTTCTTTAGCACTGGTCATTGTATTGGTGTCACTGGTCCCCAAAAAGTGTCACTTAGTGTCAGACTTGTCCGCTGCAATGTCGCAGTCCCAGTAAAAATTGTTGATCTCCACCGTTACTAATAAAAACAATTAAAAAAAAATCCATAAATCTATCCCATAGTATGTAGACGCTATAACTTTAGTGCAAACCAATCAATATACGCTTTTTGAGATATTGTAACAGGATACAAACTGGCCTAAACTGATGAAGAAATGTGACTTTTTACATTTTTTTATTGGATGTTTTATAGCAGAAAGTAAAAAATATATTTTTTTTTTCTGTTCAATAGATTTTTATTGGATTTAGAAACATATGGTAAATTGACAAACGCTTCAATAGTTGCATGTAATAAACAATATGCATCAATAAATGTCAGTTAACATGAACAGTAAAAGAAAAAAGAAGAACATAGTGTAGAACAAATAAGGCAGAAAATGGAGAAGGATAAGACAGACAATGCTTTATATTTTCTACAAAGGAACAAAGGAAAAATTTGCCTAGCAGAGTTCTGTTACAAGGGGTAGCCTAGTAAGACATACATTTGGTTTATCAGAGTAGTCTCTACCACACTTCTATCTGTGTGTTATTTCTCTAAGTTTCCCCTTGACATGAGTTTTGTACCATTTAAACCAAGGATCCCATAGTTGTTATTAATATATATATATATATATATATATATATTTTTTTTTTTTTTTAAAGTGTTTTTTTTTTTTTTATAGCGCAAACAATAAAAACGGCAGAGGTGATCAAATACCACCAAAAGAAAGCTCTATCTGTGGGAAAAAAAGGACATACATTTTATTTGGTTGCAATGTCGCATGATTGTGCAATTGTCAGTTAAAGCAACGCAGTGCCGTATCACAAAAAATGGCCTGGTCATTAAGGAGGTAAAACCTTCCGGGGGTTACGTGGTTAATACAGTGACAGTGCATATTTTTAGAACTGGTCACTGTATTAATGTCACTGGTCCCAAAAAAGTGTCAAAAGTGTTAGTTAGGTGTCTGACTATTGCAGTCCCGCTATGAGTCACTGAATACTGCCAAAGTAAGTACTAGTAAAAAATAAATAAATAAAAATATCCCATAGTATAACTTTAGTATAACACGCTATAACTTTTGTGTAAACCAATCAATATAAGCTTATTTGGATTTTGTAGCAGAATACATACTGGTCTAAATTGATGAAGAAATTAGATTTTTTTACATTTTTTATTTGATATGTTTAAGAGCAGAAAGTAAAAAATTTTTTTTTTTTTTCAAAATTGTCCATCGTTCAGGTTTCTAGCCCAAAAAAAAAAAAAAAACCAGAGGTAATCAAATACCACCAAAAGAAAGTTGTATTTGTAGAAAAAAATGAGATACATTTTATTTGTGTACAGTGTCACAGGACCGCGCAATTGTTAGTTAAAGTAACGCAGTGCTGTGTCACAAAAGCTGGCCACTTTTAACCCAAATCAAAGGGTTAATTGTGTGCCTAGCCAGTGTTTTTCTGTACTGTATGTGTTGCGTTTACTAGTGGAAGAGAGAGATTCTATTCCCTGCTTTACAGAAACGCAGAATCCCTCCCTTTCCCCCTGTCGGAATGGAGATCTGCCTGGTTTACATAGGCAAATCCCCGTTCTGTGTGGTTTACCGACAATCAGCAGGTGACAGAGGACATCAAGTGCCCGGCGCCCGCAGATCGGCTTCTGCTGTGAATAATCACAGCAGAAGGGGCCTTTGCGCTCCCCCTACAGGCGGGAGTTCAGGATCATGTGTATATATATGTGATCCTGTGCAGTGTTGGGGGTAACGAGTTAAAATGTAACGCGTTACGTTAACTACGTTACTTTTTTGTTAACGTAGTAACGTAACGCGTTCCATTCATAACATCGGTAACTAAATTACTTTACTCAGCTTGAGTAACGTGCTTCCCTGTGTTACCCAAGCCGTTGACATCTCGCACGGGCCGAGGAGGAGGTGGAGACGCGGGGAGGAGGAGGAGGCGGGAGGACGAGGAGACGTGGGGAGGAGGAGGCAGGGGGACGAGGAGACGCGGGGGATCCTGTGGCCGAGGAGAAGAGCGGGAGGACTGAGGAGAAGATGACCGCCACTGCAGGTAAGTGCACTGGTCTCTCTGGCATGGTCACTCTGGCATTGAAAGGGGGCACACTGTGGTCAATCTGGGGGCACGCTGTGGTCAATCTGGGGGCACGCTGTGGTCAATCTGGGGGCACGCTGTGGTCACTCTGGCATTGAAAGGGGGCACGCTGTGGTCACTCTGGCATTGAAAGGGGGCACACTGTGGTCACTCTGGCATGAAAGGGGGCACACTGTGGTCAATCTGGGGGCACGCTGTGGTCAGTCTGGCATTGAAAGGGGGCACACTGTGGTCACTCTGGCATTGAAAGGGGGCACGCTGTGGTCACTCTGGCATTGAAAGGGGGCACGCTGTGGTCATAGCATATAACATAGCATAACTATATAAAGAGCAGATAATGTTGGCTGTATACATACACAGCCATTAAAGCTTCTTCTGTGCACCGCTATCTATACAATCCTTAAACTAAATTTTAATTTGGAGTTTGACTCTAACAACCACACACTCACATACATTTACTTTTACTGTTAAGGGTGGGTGTATAGGTGCCACACAGGATATGAAAAGCAAAAATACTGGTTGACTGCTTGAGTCATGTCCTGAGTCATTGTGCTGAATCTATAAATATATTTTCCATAGCGCTGTAACATAATCTAGTCTAATTTCCTTTGTTCTCCACATAACCTGCAGTAACCATATTTTCAAATAGCTCCTTTTTTTTACAAGTTTAGCTTTTTATGAAAACAAGCATTACTTCATCTTGTCCTGTAGTTTAAGAAATGTCCATACTGAATATATGCTCATGATCCTTTTTTTTTTTTTTTATTAGTAAATAATTAATAAACAACCTTTTTTTTTAAATTTACCAATATGGGATTGATTTACAAATAGACTGTTCACATTGCAAGGAGAGTTGCACTGTACATGGGAATTCTCCCCAGAGTTTAGTAAATGGGGTGCAAGTTTACTTTGCAAAGAATATCCAAAGAAAATTTAAAAAAAATAGCATTTTTTTGCTTACCCATTAATGGATGATGGAAACAAGCCACAGCTTCACCTCATTCGCTGAGTTCTGGGGATAATTCCATTGCAAAGTGCTCTTATGAAGTGAACAGTCTATTTTCATTTAGTAAATCAATATCTATGACTACTGTAGTCCAGTGGAGTTGAGAGCAAAAGCAAAACAAGGATTTGTATATCTCTGATCACTCCTCTAATAGAAAGCCTCAAGGGGAACATTTACATTGTGGTGGATTACGAAGTACCATGAATTTATTTATTTATTTATTTATTTTTTTGTGGTTTTGGAAAATAATAGTTCAGATGTAATTTTTCTTAACCACTTCAGCCCCGGAAGGATTTGCTCCCTTCCTGACCAGGCCCTATTTTGCAATTCGGCACTGCGTTACTTTAATGGACAATTGCGCGGTCGTGCGACACTGTACCCAAGTAAAATTGATGTTTTTTTCCCACAGATAGGGCTTTCTTCTGGTGGTACTTGATAACTTGTGTGATTAATATTTTTTGCGCTATAATCAAACAAAGGGCAACAATTTAAAAAAAAAAAAAAAACAATATTTTTCACATTCAAGTCAAGTAACTACGGGAAAGATTTATGTAATTTTTATTGTTTTTTTTTTACTAGTAATGGTGGCGATCTGCAATTTTTTTCGTGGGACTGCGACATTGCGGAGGACAGATTGGACCCCTGACTGACATTTTTTTACACCTTTGGGGGTACCAGTGACATTACTACAGTAATCAGTGCTAAAAATATGCACTGTTACTGTAATAATGACACTGGCAGGGAAGGGGTTAACATTGTGGGTGATCAAGGGATTAAAGCGGAGTTTCACCCAAAAGTGGAACTTCCGCTTTAGGTAGTTCTAACCCCCTGACATGCCACATTTGGCATGTCATTTTTTTTGGGGGGGGGGGGAGCGGGTACCTAGTTTTGACAGGTACCCGCTCCCACTTCCGCTCGGAGCGCCGCGGCGCCCTGAGCAGAAGTTCTCCTCTCCCCTCCCTCCCTGCAATCTTCTGGGACATGTCAGAGGTCCCAGAAGATTGCCGGCCAATCACAACGCGTAGCGCAAATCGCGCATGCGCAGTGCGTACCCGGCTGGGAAGCCGCAAACTGTCACAGCCGGGTGCCCACACCAATGATGCCGGCGCCACAGAGCAGAGAGGGAAAAGAGCGAGGCTTCGGGCGGCCACATTGCTGGACCGTTGGACAGGTGAGTGTGTTAGGCTGGAACTCCGCTTTTGTACCTAGGGGTGTGTTTCTTACCGTGGGGGGGCGTGGTATTGCAGGGAGAAGAACGGTCAGCTGTGTTTACAACAGCTGACCGTTCTTCTCTCTCAGCGGGGAACGATCGCGGGTGTCAGGCGGCTCCCCCGGATTCCCTGCTGAGGAGCAGGGGTGGGAGCGCGCCGCCGGTGGTGCATGCTTGCCCCTAGCCTTGTGAACGAGCCCAACATACAGCTACAGCGATTTGCCTGTGAGCGGCTCCCTGCCGCCGTATAACTGTGGCGGGCAGTCGGGAACAGGTTAACTTACTTCTGTACACTGTTCCAAACTTCTGTTTCCATAGTTTACACACTGACCTTGTATTGGTATAAAAAACAGTCCTACCTTTTAAAATGATCTTGGTGTATATTTTTGTCTGTCAGGTCATTTTAGTTTTATTTATTTTTCTGTCATTAGCTACGTTAGCAGTGCACACCTCATCGCCCACATTGTCTTTAACAGCTTCTTGCCTCAGGAGCAGCATAGAGTCGCTCTCTATTATGCTTCTTTCATCTGCTCTGTAGGGGGCAGTCAACAAAGATTGAATAAATGACCTTGTCTCCTCTTGCCTCTTCCTGACAGTGGTGAATATTGAGTGAGCTATAACAGAAAAGAGTTCCAACAGGGATCAATCAATAACTTGTTGTTTGTGGTAAACACCACGTTGCTTGTAATATATATTAGAAACAGTGGGTTTTATTCATAATACTTTAGCATAACATGAGCAATATGATATGGTTCCATCAAACAAATAAAAAACACATGCCCAGACTGCTGACTAAGGCCACATTCACATGGGCATTTAGTTTGTAGTGTTTTTTATGCTGGCATCCTAAGAATTCTGCAGATGGGTAAATTAGCTGTGAATAGTTGTGTAATGCACATTAGATTACATGTGTTTAGGTTTGGCAATTAGACATAAGTAGGCACACCAAGCAAGGCATAGTCCATTGTGTATGTGGCCTCCCATGAGCTCCATAGCCCTGTTTCAACAGGAATCTTGATAAGGTAAAAAAGGGAGGAGGAGATTTGGAATTTAAAAAAAAGGTACGTGAGGACAATTGGTACATGATATGACGTCAGAAAATCAAATACTATATAGGTGGGTCCACAACATAGTAACAGTATAAAATAGCCAATTGCCTCCATCCCTAATGATAAGGGAATAAAGAGAAAAGGGGGGGGGGAATCTTGATGAGTTACCAATATTGGGTGTGTGAACAAGGCGTATCCCCTGTTTACACGCTTGATATTGGTGATGCATTATGCAATTTATCATTCAGGATGTAGCACCAGTGGGTTTACATTGTCCAGTGTGTTTGTGTCTACTGATGTCTAATGGGAACTTGTAACGTTTCTGGAAACCATGTAATATAGAACATAGTAGACATATACACTAATGGAGGTGTTATCCATTGTATTTGGGGCATTTCATTTTGTGCATAATTCTTATTTGCTCATGGATCGTGATTCCTCATCAATATTGTGCATATGAACAAGGCATAATACATCCAGCTTCAAACTCACATAGCATGAATACCTTTTGCCAGCATTTTTATGCTACGGTAATCTGGCAAGAGTTGACAAATGAAAACTGTCAACTCTTGCTGAATGCCTAATGACAATGTGTATCTATGTACACCCTATTACACTGCCCCATAGGGATTTATGGGGTCTAGTTTTCCACCATGCCCAGATGAAGAAATACCAGACGGAAACTCATGTGACACAGATGTAGCCTGGATCTGTTAGCTTCAAATCTTATTGTTATGCATAAATACAGTAGTTATATGGTTAGTCAGGCTGAAAAAAGCACAAGCCCTTATAGTTCAACCAATAGAAAAAGTAAATAAATAAATAAACATAATAAATAAATAGAAATAAAGATAAAATAATACATCAGCAATTCCATGGTCCATCTAAAAAAAGGACAGCCATCCAAATTGTGGGTTTGGTTTCTTCTGGGATACTGCTGTCCCACTCCTGGAAAAGTGTCCTTAACTCCTGGTCAAAATATATGTACCTTTATTGTTGCAGTTCTCTGGCTCGTCCTGAACCAGGGCAATTATTGCCTCATGGGAAATGTCCCTTGCAACTACTGTGGAGAAAAGAAGCGCCACATGGAGCTTTGCTGTGCCCACCATGTTTAGGAGCTCTAAAATGGCTGCAGACACACTTCCTTTAGAAACTAAGCCAATTTCTTAGAATTAAAATGGCTGCTGGCATGCTTCATATGGAATCCAGCTCATTTCTTGACACTAATAGGACATTCTTTACTTGCTCTACCTATTTATTTTTCAGCTAATCGTGACTTTGCAAATAGCTGCGTATGGTTGCGGACAGCTATGGTAATCCATCCTTGGACACAGCACTTCCATATTTTTCTAACTGCAGCTATACTGAATGCCAATGTGTATTGTTAAATGCAGAGTATACAAGGTGTCAATCATATAACATTGTTTGCATATACAGTGCCTTGCGAAAGTATTTGGCCCCCTTGAAGTTTGCGACCTTTTGCCACATTTCAGGCTTCAAACATAAAGATATAAAACTGTAATTTTTTGTGAAGAATCAACAACAAGTGGGACACAATCATGAAGTTGAATGAAATTTATTGGATATTTCCAACTTTGTTAACAAATAAAAAACTGAAAAATTGGTTGTGCAAAATTATTCAGCCCCTTTACTTTCAGTGCAGCAAACTCTCTCCAGAAGTTCAGTGAGGATCTCTGAATGATCCAATGTTGACCTAAATGACTAATGATGATAAATAGAATCCACCTGTGTGTAATCAAGTCTCTGTATAAATGCACCTGCACTGCAGAGGTCCATTTAAAGTGCAGAGAGCATCATGAAGAAAAAGGAACACACCAGGCAGGTCCGAGATACTGTTGTGGAGAAGTTTAAAGCCGGATTTGGATACAAAAAGATTTCCCAAGCTTTAAACATCCCAAGGAGCACTGTGCAAGCGATAATATTGAAATGGAAGGAGTATCAGACCACTGCAAATCTACGAAGACCTGGCCGTCCCTCTAAACTTTCAGCTCATACAAGGAGAAGACTGATCAGAGATGCAGCCAAGAGGCCCATGATCACTCTGGATGAACTGCAGAGCTCTACAGCTGAGGTGGGAGACTCTGTCCATTGGACAACAATCAGTCGTATACTGCACAAATCTGGCCTTTATGGAAGAGTGGCAAGAAGAAAGCCATTTCCTAAAGATATCAATAAAAAGGTGTCGTTTAAAGTTTGCCACAAGCCACCTAGGAGACACACCAAACATGTGTAAGAAGGTGCTCTGCTCAGATGAAACCAAAATCAAACTTTTTGGCAACAATGCAAAACGTTATGTTTGGCGTAAAAGCAACACAGCTCATCACCCTGAACACACCATCCCCACTGTCAAACATGATGGTGGCAGCATCATGGTTTGGGCCTGCTTTTATTCAGCAGGGACAGGGAAGATGGTTAAAATTGATGGGAAGATGAATGGAGCCAAATAAAGAACCATTCTGGAAGAAAACATGATGGAGTCTGCAAAAGACCTCAGACTGGGACGGAGATTTGTCCCCCAACAAGACAATGATCCAAAACATAAAGCAAAATCTACAATGGAATGGTTCACAAATAAACATATCCAGGTGTTAGAATGGCCAAGTCAAAGTCCAGATCTGAATCCAATCGAGAATCTGTGGAAAGAACTGAAAACTGCTGTTCACAAACGCTCTCCATCCAACCTCATTGAGCTCGAGCTGTTTTGCAAGGAGGAATGTGCAAAACTGATAGAGACATACCCCAAGCGACTTACAGCTGTAATCGCAGCAAAAGGTGGCGCTACAAAGTATTAACTTAAGGGGGCTGAATAATTTTGCATGCCCAATTTTTCAGTTTTCTATTTGTTAACAAAATGGAAATAGAAGTATAGTACAGTCAAATCAAAGACCTACTAAACCAAGCCCACATCCTGATAATGATTCAAAAGAAGAAAGGATATTGGGCGGAAGTACCGTCTGTCCACCGGGTAGGGACCATATACCAGGTGACATTCCCAAGAGAAGAAATTGGACTTTATAGGGCTGGTATAGCAATTGGTGAGCAACACAGAGATAAAAAGTATATGTATTTTTATTAAGAATCATTAAAACATACAGAAAAAAAAGGGCATTACAAAAATCACAAGTGGTAGCTAGCAGCATATGGCAAACATGGAAATGACAGAGTATTGTATAGAGAACTCATCCATGTTGAAACATTGAAGGGTATTCCTATAGATGGTTCGACGCGTTTCGCCGGGACAACAAACTCGGCTTCTTCAGGAACCATGTACTAGCGGCTGAAAAGCCTCTATTTTAGACATGTACAAAAAATAACAAAGAAAAAAGAGAAAAGAGAAAAAACATAGTCATAAACAACCTTTGTATCATGCCAATTAATTGGACATAGATAATACATATTGTGTGTATTTATCCAGTTTGAACTTAATCAAAACAAGTATAACAAAATTGTCAACTTGCTCACCTGGTTCATATTAGGGGTTAGCATAGATAAGATCCGAGACTGCCAGAGTCACTCATTGTAAGCCAGGATACAGGGAGCCCCCTTCTACTGATCCTTGATAGAGAGCAAGGGAGACACAAATGGAAAAGAAAAAATATTGAAGATTTGAACCAACCAGACAAAACTAAAGTTTGCTTGGGGGTCAATTGTATGAGCCCAAAAGGAAAGAGATTCTATTTTGTCAAGGGCTTACCTTGCTAGAGGGACAATATGACATAGAGGTCCGGACGCCGGTGCCTGCGGAATGAGTTGCCGCTGCCATCGGCGTCTTTGCCTCGTGGGCTTAAAAACAGGAAGAGGTCCCGCCGGAAGTGTAACGCCAAGCGGCGTCCTAACGTCACTTCCTGCGCGGGCGCTATGCAAGTGCATCATTTCCGGTGTGGCTGAGAGTGGTATTACAGCCTCCGGTATGGCGCAACTGAATCCCATTGCTGGGAGAGGACTGGATGTCTACAGAGGATGTCTATGCTTATTGTTGTCCATACAATGTATGTTACACTTCTACGGGACCTTTTGGGCTCATACAATTGACCCCCAAGCAAACTTTAGTTTTGTCTGGTTGGTTCAAATCTTCAATATTTTTTCTTTTCCATTTGTGTCTCCCTTGCTCTCTACCTGAATATTGCAGATCTACTTTGGGCTTGTCACAAATTCCCTGCC
This sequence comes from Pelophylax lessonae, assembly GCF_965119305.1. NCBI lineage: Eukaryota > Metazoa > Chordata > Amphibia > Anura > Ranidae > Pelophylax > Pelophylax lessonae. The sequence goes on from NC_138771.1 coordinate 237,111,373, forward strand.
TACACCATCGGTTGGATATTGTGTACCCATGTGTAATCATATATGGGCTGCACTTTGGCAATGATCAATGAATGTAATTACACATTGAGGAATTCGGGAAGAGGTCCGGTCCACCATACCTCGCAAGAGGTACTTATTGATCCTGTATCAAGGATCAGTAGAAGGGGGCTCCCTGTATCCTGGCTTACAATGAGTGACTCTGGCAGTCTCGGATCCTATCTATGCTAACCCCTAATATGAACCAGGTGAGCAAGTTGACAATTTTGTTATACTTGTTTTGATTAAGTTCAAACTGGATAAATACACACAATATGTATTATCTATGTCCAATTAATTGGCATGATACAAAGGTTGTTTATGACTATGTTTTTTCTCTTTTCTCTTTTTTCTTTGTTATTTTTTGTACATGTCTAAAATAGAGGCTTTTCAGCCACTAGTACATGGTTCCTGAAGAAGCCGAGTTTGTTGTCCCGGCGAAACGCGTCAAACCATCTATAGGAATACCCTTCAATGTTTCAACATGGATGAGTTCTCTATACAATACTCTGTCATTTCCATGTTTGCCATATGCTGCTAGCTACCACTTGTGATTTTTGTAATGCCCTTTTTTTCTGTATGTTTTAATGATTCTTAATAAAAATACATATACTTTTTATCTCTATGTTGCTCACCAATTGCTATACCAGCCCTATAAAGTCCAATTTCTTCTCTTGGGAATGTCACCTTGTATATGGTCCCTACCCGGTGGACAGACGGTACTTCCGCCCAATATCCTTTCTTCTTTTTTATTTGTTAACAAAGTTTGAAATATCCAATGAATTTCGTTCCACTTCATGATTGTGTCCCACTTGTTGTTGATTCTTCACAAAAAATTACAGTTTTATATCTTTATGTTTGAAGCCTGAAATGTAGCAAAAGGTCGCAAAGTTCAAGGGGGCCAAATACTTTCGCAAGGCACTGTATAAGGACACCAGTTGTTCTCACAAATTGCTGTATTATCCTCAGCCTTGTATCCTGTGTTCCTGTGCCTTGTGCTTCTGCTTCTGCTTGATTATCCGTTACTGACCCGACTTGCCCCTGACCTTGCTCTGGCTTCTCTTTTGGCTCTGAGTACAGCTTGCTCCACGGACCTGCTCCTGCCTTATTCCTGATTGACATCCTGTGTTTAAACCCAGCTTGATCTTGACCATGCTTCTGCCTCGGCTCCTGACTGACATCCTGTGTTTGACCACAGGCCTGGCTTATGACCTTGCTTCCTGTCTCACCCATCTGTCAAGACTTGCCAGCACCATGGAGAATTGTCTAATGTGATCACTTCTCTGCAATTGGTTGTCCTCACATCTGGAATCATCAGGCAGCTTCATCTTCAGGCATGTTTGAAGCCTGAAATGTGGCAAAAGGTCGCAAAGTTCAACGGGGCCGAATACTTTCGCAAGGTACTGTAGCTGCAGTTAGAAAATATTTCCAAACACACTTATTCATATCTTTGTGAACACCCCGGTGAATGAGGCTGATAGTAAGAAGCAACAGGTACAATGCTGAGATATTTATATTATTTTTACAGTATGCTCGTCATTTTTGTTTTGTTTCTTATTGCATGATCCTGGTTCTTTTTTTTTTTTATAAATGATTTTGTAAATGTCTTTTTATATTATATTCATTGCTGCTGTTATTCAGTTTTGATTTGGTATATGTATAGTGCTATATACAGTATGCTCCGGGATGCTCTGTTAGAGTAAGGAAAGACTTTCCATTAAGGGAGTCTTGACAAGGCAGTGTGGCTCTCCCATATATTTGCAAATGTGTGCAACCAAAACTTCTGCTTTTAACAGTCCTTTCACACAAGCGTCATCACTTCCTTCATGAAAACTGAATCCTTTCATATCAGTTTACATCAATTTGTGCATCCAGCTTCAGTTCAGTTTATATCCGTATACACATTTTCAAATATCCATTTCTTTAGTTGTTGAAGAAAATTGTGTGGACAAAAGTATTACCTGAAATACGTTTCTTGCCTAAAAACAGATTTAAATGGAACAGACATAAATGGGCAACATCCATTTACATCTGTAAAATAAGGACACAAACCTTTTCCGTTTTTTTTTCTGCAGACATAAACAGGCTTGGATGCAAATTGATTTTAATGGATGTAAGTCTGTTTACATCCACCTGCTAAAAGACATACATTGTAATTTTCTGGGTCTGTTTGAAAAATCGACAGATGGATCCAGGCTGAATGCTCATGTGAAAGGACCCTTATGCAAATTGCTAAAACAGTGTAGAGTGTTTTTTTTTTTTTTGCTGACTGACTAGCGCTTTAGGTGTGCTGGGAAGTGTTTGTTTTGTATTATTCCGTGAAATGCCCTGTCTATGTGTAAAAATACATTAACTGGAGTGGTGGGCATTTTGTTTTGCTTACTGGAATAGACAGGGCATGCCCAAATTCAAGTTTTATTTTATTTAAAATACTTTTCAACCTTTCCTGTGTTTAAAAAAAATGGCTTTATTAAGCATTCACCTCTGCATTTTCCTTTGACCCTATTCATCCATCATTATGCAACCTTTTCCTGTGAGCCCGTACTGTCAATTACACACTCATGATGCTGCCTGAAATAAAGATATGAATTTTCTATGGAGGAAGCTAAAGTTGGGCAGCATCCTATAAGAAGCTCTGCAGTGCTGAAGTCTGTTGTTGGCACGGGGTAACATTCTTAACTAAAAGGAAACTTGCAAACTTTCTGTTCATGGGCCCAGTACAATAAGATCTGGTATTTTATGAGGCCTGAAACGGTTATTGAATATGTCTAAGGTTAGACAAAGATAACAAGGACCACTAGCCTGTTTTACCGAAGAGTAAACTATTGGAGTTTTTTTTCCATTAAACCTACTTGGAAGATCAATATAAAGTTTGAGAAAAGTTTTCTTTGTAACTTTTCAAGGTAAAAATGTTTTTTTTTTTTTTTTGTAGGGTTAAAGCTACATTTGAAAAGGGGATCTCTTAGTGCAGATTTTTGGTAAATGATTTTTACATGACTTTATGTATGGATTTTAAAAGTGTTGGTACCAGTAAATGTCTGTGCTGACTTTGCAAAAGATCACCATAAGAAATATTCGGGTCCATCAACCACCAGGAAACACCTTTAGGATTCTAACTGCTTAGACTACAGTATCTGTTTTTAAGTTTGTTCCAACCTAACCCAACCATCTACCCACACCCCCACAATCGTTGACACTGCTTTTAGGCAACACTTTCAACACCCCAAATGCTTTTAACACCCATATACAAGGCTTTTTACCTCACCCCAATGGTACCTTCTTATCTGTTTCAGTTGACTTTCATATTCACCTCTTCATCATCACCCTGGCTTTCACTACCACCAATTACCAACTGTTATGAATCCTCCTTGTTGACCAGTCCGTAGGCACTGTTTCATGCTATTGATTGGCAAGAATATCGTATTAACTATTCAGATTAGCAGTGCCAGATTACCAAACAGTCAGAGTAGGCACCCGCCGATAGGCCCCAAACCGTTTAACAGCCCTGTGTCAACAAATCAAAATAATATGGATTTGATTTTGAAATAAAATGAAAATGAAGCTTTCCTAATTTGTTTACAAAAGATAGAAAAAATGAACCAACTCAAAGAAATGAAAACTTTACATTAAAGACTCTATAGAGAAAATACTGTAATGTAATGTACCCTATAACAACTTAGGCTGGGTTCACATATATGCAATCCATATCTCTGCATCCAACTCACATGACATGGGAGAGTGAACGGCTCTCAATAGACTTGGTTCACGCAGGTCTGCGGTGGCCGAAAGGGCAGTTTTTAAAAGGGTCCTGTGCATGCTTGGTCCTTGTTCAGGTGCGAATTCAGGCAAAAATGTTACCCAAATTGCACCTGAATAGGTGAAAAGACATGCACCGGACCCCAGACAGGAACCTTAGGCCGCAAATATGTGAACCCAGCCTTAAAGTACATAAACTATCAGGTTCACATAATAGTTTGTCTGTTAAGAAACTCATCTTCTTTCAGCTGTCAGTCTGTAAATAAATTGGGTTCCCTGGTCCCAACACAGAGCCTGGGAGTGATGCACCCGGCAGCAATGGCTGTCCTGAACAGAGAAAGAGGAACAGACATCATTCCTCTCTCTCTCTCTGTAACCCAAATCGGTTCCGCCTCTTTGTTTACCTGGCCACCAGCAGCCAGGAAAGCAGCTGATCTGTGTCTGATCAGCTGTATGGAAGGCTAGAGGAGAGATTTGGGGTCTAATAGATCCCAGATCTCTCCATAAAGAGAACCTATCATGGCCCATGCTTTCACAGGGGATGTTGATCCTCCCTTGTGATAGCAGTAAAGTTCATCAAAAAGAAAAGTGTAAAAAAAAACTTTGTATAAAATAAATAATAAAATATAAAAAAAAAAAATTCAAAGCGCCCCGTCCCTCCGTGATTTTGAGAAAATGCATATGTTACTTTCGCATGCATATGTGAACAATAATCGCACCACACATGTGAGGTATTGTCGTGAACATCAGAGTGAGAGCAATAATTCTAGCCCCAGACCTCCTGTGTAACTCTAAACTGGTAACCTGTAAAGGCATTTAAAGCATTGCCTATGGAGAATTGTAGGCACCGTAGTTTGCCATCATTCCATGGGCAGGAGCAAAATGTCAGAATTGGCCCAGATGGCAAGTGGTTAATAAATAAGTTGTCTTTTATGGTGGGCATCTCTCCCTTCCTTGTTTAAGAATATTTAAAAGTTACATGTACAGTGACTTACGCTGGGAAACAAGAGAAACAAGCATAGCCTGGAGCAAAGCAAGGTTCATTCATAGTACATTGAAGCTACATTTGTTAGTTGCTTGACCTTGCCTGCAGTGTGTGTTCCCTGTCTGCACTTCTCCATTTTGCTATTAGCATAAACCTGTCTTTATTGTCATACTTAACCAGAATATGCACACATAACATTCACGGCTGGACTTGTGCTTCCTGCCACCCCAGGACAACTGAGTTTTTTTCACTTCCCTCCTACCACAGTAAACTGGCTAGCCTTGGTGTCACAACACGATCAGATGTCACAGCCACACAAGGCATGCTGGGGTTGGAGGTGGAGAAGCTGAAGGAAACTGTTTTGTCTACTTTGTGTTGGTACATACCACAGTCATAACATTGATGTTTAGTGGGACACACTGACACCCTACTCCACTGGTAGTTCGGTTCTAGATGAGAGTGGAACCAGAGCGGGGAAACTGTAAATATACAGTACACTACTGTGCCAACAAAAATTCAAAGGGAGCAAAAATTAAGTCACAACTTACTTCCTTTTACTTGAAAGCAATGTGATGTATGTTGGATGTGGATCACACCTGGCAGCTGTGCCATCCTAAGCCATTGCCCATGACTAGGTAGTCTAAAGATAAAGTTTGAATCTGGGATGGAGAAGGTGGGAAGTTGTAAGGAGTCTAGGAAGGTCTGTACTGAGGCAGGTGAGGGTTGGAGGGTAGACACTTCATCCTTAGGCTTATAGAGGGAATGGTAGTAGTCGCTAAACGCATTAGTGATGTCTAAAGGGTTGGACACCGGAGTGTTGGTGACAGAATGATAAACACAAGCAATTTCTATGACAGTAGGGAATGGAGTTTGTTTCTATTGCTAAGTAGGGAGGAGGAGAGAGATGGGTATGGAGATCATTTGTTTATTTTTTTCTTCTCTGCGTTTGATGGATTCTATTACCTCTTAAACCTCTTTTCATGGTCTCTGTCTCTTAACAGAAGCTTACAATTTAATAAAGAAGCCTTGCATATAGGCTTTATATATGATCCATAGTGTTGGTATCGTAGTGTCAGTGGCGGAGTTCGTCTCAAAGAAGATGGAGTGGGCATCTTCAATCGTCTGACGATGGTTAGAGTCTGCTAGTAGCATAAGGTCTAATCTCCATAGATGAGGAAGAGAAATGTTCATGCATTCATCTATTTTGATGCTCACTGGGGCATGGGGGGACCATTTTATCGATCCAATAGTTGATCCTGTGATCCGCTGAAGAGTCCATTTGTCTGTAAGCAAGAAATCAACTCTGGAGTAGGAAAAGTTGGTCTCTTTCGGCTCCATGTTGACACCTCCAGATGTGATAGAAGTTGTTGGAGTGTAAAGGTGGGTTCAGGGATTGATTGGTGGGTTTTCTACTAGATGAAGTGTCAAGTTCATCATTGCCAATGACATTGACATTGAAATCACCTCTGATGATTAGATGACCACTTTTGCAGGTCACACTTTGTGCAAAGAGTTTTTTAAAGAAGCGTAGTTGTTTGGTGTTGGGACCGTAGACGTTGACAAGGTTGTATCTTGTCTTGTTGATGTCACAAATTAGGATGTGGAAGCGATCAAGTGGGCCTACAATTTCTGAGTGTTTGTGGAATTGCAGTGAATCACAGATGGCTATTAAGTCTCTTTTTGTTTTCTTAATATTCAAAGCAATGTAGGTAATGGGGAATTTTTTCAGATGGAACTGTGGAGTTTTGGTTGCAGCAAAATGTGTTTTTTGAATGAAAACAATGTCCGCTTGAAAAAACGGGTTTCTCTTTTGAGTGATGATCTTTTTTGTGGAGAGTTAAGGCCCCACACATTGAGGAAAACAAATTTAAGTGACATGGTGGAGTGAGTAGTTAGCTTTAGTTAGACAGATTGGTGGATAAGTGGTACAGCTTGAGTAGCGCAAAGGGTTCTCAGGAGGATGAGATCTGTTATGGGTCTCTGATTTGACTTGTGGTGGGAGAGAATGGGTTAGCCCAGATCTTGTATGGTTAACATGCCCGCAGAGTATTTCCCGATACGTCGAATGGTACTTAGGTTTGTCGGGAAGCCCCATTGGTAATCTATGCCTATATCACGTAAGGCTTTGGTAACAGAGACCAATTTTTTTTCCTGTTGAGTAAGGCTGCTTTGGACAAGTGGATGTATAATTTGACACCTGCGTGCAATGTTGGAAAAGACTGTAACTGCTTTGCTGCAGACATAATTTTTTTTTGTTTGCTAGAAATGAATCTTAGCTAACAGATCTCTGGGTACCGAAGCTGGAAGAACATATTGGGAAGTTCTTTCTTGTTGCTTATGAAAACAATAAAAGTTTAATAAAAAGCAAAACTTATTTAAATGTTTAGCCACTTCTGGTCTGGAAGGCTTTACCCACTTAATGACCAGGCCATTTTTTTGTGATACGGCACTGCAGTAATTTAACTGACAATTGCGCGGTTGTGCAAGGCTTTTGGTGGTATTTGATCACCTCTAGAGTTTTTATTTTTCACGCTATAAACAAAAAAAAGAGCGAAAATTCTTAAAAAATTCTGAAAAAAAACAAAAAAACAAAAAAAAACCAATATTTTTTACTGCTATAAAACACAGCCAATAAAAAAAATTAAAAATTGAATTTTTTCATAATTTTAGGCCATTGTGTATTCTGCCACTTATTTTTGGTAAAAACAATCCCAATAAATACACAACACAAACTAAGGGATAGATTTATACAATTTTTATTTATTTATTTATTTTTTAATAGTAATAGCGGCGATCAGCGATTTTTAGCGGGCTGCAACATTGCAGCGGACAGATCGGACACCTAACTGACACTTTTGACACTTTTGAGAGGACCAGTGACCTTATTACAGTAATCAGTGCTAAAATATGCACTGTTACTGTACTAATGACACCGACAGGGAAAGGGTTAACACCAGGGGCAATCAAAGGGTTAAGTGTGTCCCTAGATGGTGCTTACTAACTGTGTGGGGGAATTGACTCACTAGATGAACTAAATAGCAGGAACACAGGATCCTTGTGTTCATCTGTGACAGAACAGCAATCTGCCTTGTTTACATAGGCAGACTGCTGTTCTGTCTCTATGGGTAGCGACACACATCGCGTCCGCTGGAACCACTGATTGGCCCCACTCTGGCCAATCAGCGCTTGCATCCCCACTGTTTATTACACGAAACGATGCACAGGTACGTCGTTTCGCGTAATAGAGCCAATCTGCCACAGTAAAAGTGTGGCGGATGGTCGACAAGTAGTTTAAGGGTAATATATTATATACAATTGCGACATATTGTAATTGAATGTTATTAGAAATGACCTTTTCTTGTCAATCTGCAGCCGCATTTCTGAGAATGCAATGCAATGTGGCTACCTGGAGGTGTTCTGTACACAGAATGTGTACTGAACACGCCCCAGAAACATCATTTCCTGCTTGTCTGATTGGCTCACTGATTTTCCCAGAAGTCTGCCTAAGATTCAAGTATATTTATCTATACATTATACAGTATGCTCATCTGCCAATGGGGTTGTAGTTGGTTATATGAATATATATATATATATATATATATATATATATATATATATATATATATACACACATATATATATATATATATACACTCATGAATCCAGTTTAGCATATGTTCTTGACCATGAAAGATCTATTTCTGGATAAAACGTTTCCTAGCACACGTGCATTATAATCAGTAATCAGTACAATTTTTTCACTACTGAGATCAATTTTGCTTGTCCAGATAGGAAAAAAATTCCATCCACTGCCTTTGTCTTTTCTTCTTACTGTGATTGAAAATGATCATCAATTTGTATTAACCAATAGAAAATTGAACAAACCTCTCAAAAACAAGCTTATGAACAAAGTTCTACTTATGTATGGCCAGCATAAGTCACATCAAAAATTAGTTTTAGGTAAACATAATGAAGCATAGTGAAAGGACACAATGGTTACTCTTAAATACAATTATATTCTGGATTTATCTTTTAAGTAAATATTTCCCAAAGATATTCTGAGTAAAGCCACCTTTTTCAGGAAACAGGAAATATCTGCTGAAAAAAGAACATCATATTGATAATTTCTCCTATCACGCACAGTGGTTTAGTGTTTAAATATTAAATAAACCAAGAGCAGATCATAAAAATCAGCTTACCACAGCACAGTATAATGATTGCAGAAATATTAATTACATTTTTCCATAAAAAATATCATATATCTGAGGCAAGACAACGGTAGTCTTAGCAGCAAGTCGAACATACATGAACCACTTTGCTTCAAATTATTGCTCCTTGACATTTAGATGTTGGGCACATTGTTTCCTTATAAATATTTAATTAGTGGGGGACTAAAGGAATGTTGCATTTTATGTATAAAACTGGGCAGTGGTTCTTTATGGGACAACTGAAAACTGAACATGCTTACCTAATGAAGTGCTTGGCTTTATTGCCTTTTAAAATGAAAAGCATAAGATTATTATTTTTTTTCTTTTTGCAAAGACTTTTCCGACAAAGTAAGCACACAAATGGCTCTTAACCCTCCTCTTATGTTAGGGTCAGAACCGACCCGTTTTCAGGTTTTGAATGTCTATCACATAAATTTGTTTATTGCATCAAGATTTTTTTACTTTGTCAGGAACCTCTATTTAAACAATGTAATAGAAAAATAATCCTTTTCACTAAATTATAAAATACTGTGGTGAAAATGAAGACGTTTATGGTGTTAGGGTCAATTCTGACCCAGTTATAATATAGGATTTTAGGACACTAATAAGTGCCAAAACTGAAATCATAAACACTCTCTCTGCTTAGTAACACTGACAGCCAATCCCCTCTCAACCCTGTGAGCTGTAGTTAGGGAGGGGCTATCTCTTTTCCTGCTTGTCTGCTTCTCTAAATAAAGTGAAGAAACATAGGACAAATTCATTTCAGAGTTGCTGACTTTATTTTACCATTTTTTAAATTTGAAAATGAGAGGTATACTATCAAAAGAAAGGTCTAAGGGGCCACACCAAAAATATTAAAACCAATCTTTTCAAGGATAAAGAAGCCTAACAAGGTAACCAAGAGTTAAGAAACAAATTTGATGATAAATAATTATTCAGAGGGTATTTTATGGCTGATTTAAAACACGGGTCAAAACCGACCCTAAACATCATGGATAGTAACGGAATTCTAACATAAGAGGAGGGTTAATTAATGTTAGCAACCTCTGTGATAATGTTCAGGCATAGGACACACCCCCTGTCACTCCCCCTTAAAGGAGAATTATATATATATATATAAAAAAATATATATCAGGTAAACCCACAAATGCTTTTTTTTTTTACCACTACTTCCTTTATATTGACGTTTGGAATTTACAAATGCAGCAATTTAGATGACTGGATGAAAGGTTTAGCACTGAGAAACACTTTTTGAAAGATAAATAGGGCATTTTATATACAACTATAGATATCAGATCAAAATGAAGGACAAATGAGGAGGAAAGGGGGACAGAGGGACTTTGTTCCAAATCAAGGACAGTCCCTGGAAATTAGGGACAGTTGGTAGCTTTCCTATGGAAATACTGTATATGCTTAGCGGCACTTAAAAACCCATGAAAGGCAACCATGAATTGAAAATGATAAAAATGATAAAAACTTCTGATATGAATCAAAGGTTTAAGTCAATCTTTTAGATCTGGGTCAAACCCAAGTTGACAAAAATGGTATTGCTTGTTCATAATATTAATATCCCCATATATATCAAAATGATGTATAAAAAATGGGATAAGGAATAGATAATGTTCTACACAGGAGTGAACATTTTGAACATGGTATTTTCCTATATTATTGGAACAAGTAAAAATATATTAAAATATTTTCCTGGCACCTGATATCAGCTGCATTGTTGTGGTAATACAAATTAAAACAAAAGAAAAAGGTAAGTGACCACACTGGGAGTGGCCAGACTTCTTCTACATAATGAAAATCTACTGTATTCACCAGGCTTCATGCAACTTTGTAACAATTCAACAGTAAGCGACCTTACACCAATTTTACTGGCAGGATCAACTGGTAAAATGCTGGAAAATAAGAAGCTGCTGCATTCCATATAGGTAAATTAACATATTTAGCCTTCAGTGTTGGACAATTTTAGTTTTTTTGCACTAATACATATAATTTAACATTCTTGGATAGTTTGACTTTGCTGAAAGGATAAGTCTAATGTAAAACAGCAATTTGTAGACACATGAACTAAAATGTACTTCTTAGTCCAGTTATAATACGTCCATCCAAGTTCACTTTTGGGTTGATGATGGGTATTTCACCATTCAACATTTCGCCATTATATATCTCTGTGGCAAGATCTTGCTCCTGGCGTCACTAGGAGATGCAGGAAATCTGTGGACATTGGTTAATGCATTAACAGCTATCCTTAAAATAAAACTATGAGCAAAATAAATAGAAAAATCATATATTTTTTACTTGTTGATATTATTAGTAGATTTATTTATTTTCCACTAACTCTATTTGTTCTGAAGTGAAATTGTGCATTAGTATTGTCACCTTGTGGACAGGATAACCTTAGATAAACATGTAGTTTGAAATCAACCTTTTTTTTTTTTTTTTTTTTTTTTTTAATAAAACGTTTTAAGCAAAATGGAAAAAGCTGACCACTGTAAGCACTCCCTCTGCTGCAATATTGTTTTTCCTAACCCACCAACTTTTTGATGCACAGCTTGGCCTGTTAAAAAAGTGAACAAAAATTGCTACTGCTAGTCTCCTGGCAGGATTAACATGTAATGAATCTATATTACTGGTGTGACTCAGATAACAAAAAAAAAAAAGATCTGCTGTGTTAATGCTATTGACAGACTGCATCCTACAGTATATGAGTATAAGTCATGTTTTCTTTATGCTCATCATTACACCTTGAATGAATTGTCAGTTGTAGTATTCATCGCCATAGGCTAAAATTGGGAAATACACAATAATTTCAAATATCAGAAAAAATTAAAATCATAGCAAGGTAGTTTTTTTTTAATTTGTTTTATTTTAGGGCATTTTAAATAATGGGTTTTTAAAATTATTGCTATTTTACTGCTGTAACAATATCCATATTGATTATCAATGTACCATCATCAAATGGTTTCACTGGAGGCAGTGATGATGGATAAAAGTGATGTAACTGCCAGGCTACTGCTTATCTCCAACACACAAACTTTATTGTACGGGGATCAATCACTGTCACATAGATTAGATAAATCCAGCTAATTCTGTCACAGGAATGACCTATGTGTGTGTATAACTACACACATGTATAGTTATAGATACATGCTTGTGTGTCAGTGTATATACAGTGTGTGTGTGTGTGTGTGTGTGTGTTTATATATATATATATATATATATATATATATGTATATATACAGTATATTCATATAAGAAGTCAATATATCCCATAGAAATCAATTACTTTTTTTAACATACTGTATTTGAACAGGAAAACATTAGTTATTTTTTCAAACAGTGCCTATAAATTAGAGACCCCTTTTACAGATTAGGTGCCAATTATTAGAACCTCTTTTGGTAAATATGCAGTGGTACCTGTCTTATTTAAACTGCAGACATTTTAGGTTTGGAGTTCTGTTTGCTATTGACATGTGTGGTGTCATCAGTGTCGGCTGGTGTGTTGGGGGCGCCCCCCCTATCCATGCACCCGACCCCCTAATCTGCATGTGGGGCGCCGGACGCACGGAGTTCAATGTTTTTTTTTTAATCACCTGATTAGAGCCAGAGGCTCTAATAGGCTTCAGAAGAGGGTGGACCCGGGGCGCCCCGAGCCCACCCATTGTGTGACAATAGCGAATGAAAATTCACTATTGTCACACAGATCCTCCTCCTGGCTCAGGAAGCGGGTCCGAGACCCGCTTCCTGATTGACCGAAAGGCTAACGCATGCCATTGGCTGAGGAGGAGGCAGGAGGACTCGAGGAGATGCCGGGGGACTGAGGAGAAGCCGCCGCTGCAGGTAAGTCTCTCTGCATTGAAGGGGGCACGGCACGCTGGTCACTGCATTGATGGGGGGCACGCTGGTCACTGCATTGATGGGGGGGCATGCTGGTCACTGCATTGATGAGGGGCACGCTGGTCACTGCATTGATAGGGTGCACGCTGGTCACTGCATTGATAGGGGGCATGCTGGTCACTATATTGATGGGGGACACCTTGGTCACTGCATTGATGGGGGCATGCTGGTCACTATATTGATGGGGGGCATGCTGGTCACTGCATTGATGGGGGCATGCTGGTCACTGCATTGATGGGGACATGACACGCTGGTCACTGCATTGATGGGGGCACGCTGGTCACTGCATTGATGGGGGGCACGCTGGTCACTGCATTGAGGGGTACATGCTGGTCACTATATTGATGGGGGCACGCTGGTCACTGCATTGATGGGGGCACCCTGGTCATTGCATTTATGGGGGGCACGCTGGTCACTGCATTGATGAGAGGCATGCTAATAACTGCATTGATGGGGCATGCTGGTCACTATATTGATGGGGGCACGCTGGTCACTGCATTGATGGGGGGCATGCTGGTCACTGCATTGATGGGGGGCATGCTGGTCACCGCATTGATGAGGGGCACTCTGGTCACTGCATTAATGGGGGGCCCGCTTGTCACTGCATTGATGGGGGACACGCTGGTCACTCCGTTGATGGGGGGCGCGCTGGTCACTGCATTGTTGGGGGGCACGCTGGTCACTGCATTGATGGGGGAACACTGGTCTCTGCATTGATGGGTGGCACACTGGTCACTGCATTGATGGGGGGCACGCTGGTCACTGCATTGATGGGGGAATGCTGGTCACTGCATTGATGGGGGAATGCTGGTCACTGCATTGATGGGGGGGGAACACTGTGGTAACTCTGCATTGAATTGGGGCACGCTGTGGTAACTCTGCATTGAATGGGGGCACGCTGTAGTAACTCTGCATTGAATGGGGGCATGCTGTAGTAATTCTGCATTGAATGGGGGCATGCTGTAGTAACTCTGCATTGATGGGGGCACACTGTAGTAACTCTGCATTGATGGGGGCATGCTGTGGTAACTCTGCATTGAAAGGGGGCACACTATACTTTGATTACTGAAGGCCCCTTTCACACTTTTGTGACCTCAAAGTCATGCAATTTTTTGCCAAGTTTTTTGCCGCAATGCCTATTCGATTTTTTCTGTTTGCGCCCCCCCCAAAAAACTTTGAGCACCAGCCGCCACTGGGTGTCATCATACCAAGATCATTAAAGTGGTCTACAGGATTCAGAGAGGAGGTTGTAAATGCCTACAACCCAGGCAAGGGATTTAAAAAGATCAACAAATTATTTAAAATCAATCATCCCAATGTGAGAAAAATTATCTACAAGTATCATAGTTTTCAAACAACTGCTAATTTGTCAAGGATTGGCCGGGGTTTGTACCAACTCATCCTGCATGGGATTTGTGTGAAAAGCCAATGCTGTTTAAAAAGGACATTTGAGCAAGATTACAGTTGCTATTGAACATAGAAGAAAATACCAGTCCTATGGAACTGAGGACTGATCAATAAAAAGTAGCGTTGTTTGGTCCACAGTAGGCATTTATGCTGCAAACAAAAGAGAGTATTTCAGGGGAAGAACCTCATAACAACTGGGAAGCATGATGGTGAAAATGTTATGGTTCGAGGTTAGTTTGCTGCTTTAGAGTTTGTATGTACATTCTGCATCATATCAAAGTATGATTCGTGAGAATATGCGGCCAGCTGGCCAAACGTTGAAGTTGAACCAGAAAGGAGTCTTTCAACACAATAATGATCTGTAGCCCACTAGCAAATCCACCAAGGAATGGCTCAAAAAGAAGAAATCAATGGTTATGCACTGCGCTAGTTAAAGCCCTGATTTTATTCCCATTTCATTTTTGCAGGGGAATTTTAAAATTGTTTATGCAAGGAAACACACCAACATCTTGCAATAAAAGGAGTTTGATGGAGACATGGTCAAACATTTCACTGAGACTTTGTCAGAGTCTGGTGGGCAGATATATAAGTGCCTACAAGAACTAATTTCTTATGCAAAAAGCAATACCAGCTTTTGATGTCAAGGGTTTACCTAATTTTTGTTCAAAACTACAGCATTACATTTATTGATATTTCAAGTATATATATTTTTTTTTAGTCACTGTTTGAAAAAAGACCCATTGTGTGCCTGTTTAAATATGTTGAAATAGTCAACAATTTCCATGATGTGTACTTAAAGGCTAAGTTCAACTTTTGGGGAAAACAATAATACATGCACATATTTTTGCTGGAAAAAAATGTGCTGTTATTATTTTTCCCTCATTGTGATCATTGTGATCAATGGATCAGGTGTGCAATATCTGGATCCTGCAGATAAGCCCCAAAGCTTTCAAGTTGTACTTCCAATACAGGCTCACTGTTGCTGAATGAACTCCAATATGGGCTGGCTGGTTGAATGAACTCCAATACGGGCTGACTAAATGAACTACGATAGCACTCATCAGCACCTTCACAGTCCATTGGGGACTGTAAGGCATTAGCTGCAATGGCTGACTGTACATGTAGTTCTCTCATTTACAAATAGCTGTGAATGAAGGACGTGGACGTGTGGGTGGAATCCCTTAGGGCTGCGCTATTTTAAAAATGTGACAGTGGATGCAGGGAGAAGAATCTCCACTCGCTGTCACAGGGAGATGGGAATGGGGGTGGGGGGCAATTTGGGTGTAACATGCAACATGCTCTTATCCTTTTATTCTATTTTTGTTTTTGTGTGTAATATACACACTGTTGCTTCCGGTTAGGGAGTCTTCAAACAAGACCTTTAAGATGAGACAGTGAGTCTAAATTGATGAAAGAAAAGGTGCATTTTCCACTGCTGTGAAAGGATACAGTTTTACAGAAGCTCAGTTTGTGTGAACTGGACAAAAGCAGAAGTATATAATCTAGCTAACAAGCATTAGGGTAACTAATTTATATTAATGAATATGCATAAAGAAAAGGCGTGTTCTAGGTCGTAATCTAGGTGTGATCGTATAATCAATCCAATCAGTGTCCATATCTTCTTATGGTAAGTTAATAGTTAAATGGGCGTTATCATCATGTGAATGACACAAATAGGGAACTAGCAGCAGTCCGCCATGACAGTTGTTGATTCAAACTGGTTTTGACCCACAAATGTCTATTCTTTAAACCAATAGGAAGGTAGGTGGTTGGTTTTCATCAGGCGGTGAGTGTAACCACAGGCTCAAACTTTGTTTCCTACAGTTAACAGAAAAGTGTACATTAGCTCTTAAAAGGAAATGACAGTGAAAATGCAGAAGTAACAGTTTATATATGCGTATATAGAGAACAGACCCCTATATATGTTTACTCAACAGAAAGGTAGAAGCTTGAATATTTTAAGAATTACTATTGATAATACATCAAAATGTAATATAAACATGAATCAATTATTATAGAAATTCCAAAAATTATTAAACTGTATCCAAACCCAAGAACAAAATGTCCTTCATGGCACGTTAAATATTAAATGAGCTATGATGAGTTGAGTCAGCAAAGTACTGGATAATGAATTCATGCACCAGTGGCTATGGGGTGGCAGAGAGCCCTGAGCTTCTTTGGGATTTTTGCACAAACCTGGAGGGAAATTTACCATAATGTGCAAGTATAAAATCAAAAATGTTGGCTGAGTCTAATGTACAAGTATGCTTTGCAAAATTACAAATGATTACAAGTGCCCGCCCCTCCCTCCAATTGTATTTGGCTTTAATAGGTGTTTTTTTAAGCAATTTTTATTTCATGTAATTTTGCCTTAAGGAACAGGTGTCAAACTGGCGACCCTCCAGCTGTTGTGGAACTACAAGTCTCATGAGGCATTGCAAGGCTGACAGTTCCAAGCATGACTCTCACAGGCAGAGGTATGATGGGACTTATAGTTCCCCAACAGCTGGAGGGCCGCCAGTTTGACACCCCTGCCTTAAGGGATATCCAAACCCAAGAACCAAGAATGTGATATTTTACATTATTTATTTATTTTTTTTTTTTGAGATGAAAAACATTTTCAGCAAGTACAGAAAATACCTTTCGATTTTGCCAGTAATGCAGTGTCCTTGGCAGTTCCTGTGAGATGAAATGAAAGAAAAAACATTTTTTTCTTCCTTTAAAGTTATCTTATGTAAACTACCTATTGCCCTAACATAAGGAAGATAAAGTATTGAGGATATGTTTGTAAATGGTGGCAGCTGTGGCTCACTGCACAGACACAGTCGAGTGAGTGATACAGCCATCCAAGGATGGAAAATGGGTTATTTTCAGGTTTACCAGGTTAAAATAAAGGCAGGAAGAAATAAAAAAACAAACAATATAGAAAAACTAAATTAAAAAAAATATATTCAGCTTTGTTTACTAATGTGTATTGCACAGAACAAGTGAGTTCAGGTATTTTAAGTATTTGGTGAAATAAAGATCCTCTTAAATTTGTATCTCTCATAGACTAATTTTATTCTTTATTAAAGTAAATGCCCTTTAATTCAAGCCTAACGTTATGGATGGTTTACTGTCAACAGCAAAAATCTCTTTTGTGTTTTAACATTTCCAGTTGCACCTGTATAGCAATATTGTATTGTATTTGTAGATTTGTTCCTCTATTACTCAGCCTGTAAGTACAGTATATTGTTGGACTAGATCATCCAGCAATTTATCCTTTATGCAATAGACACAGTGTTTTTCTGAGAATGACACATTGCCTCATATTTTTCCCATTTACCCCTTTACTAACAAAATGATGAATGATCTGCCCAGTCTTTCATTTTGGGAGTGGGCCAAATATAGCAGTAATAATGTCATGTTGTGAAATGAGATTCATAATTTTCCTATAAAGTGGAGCCAGATAAGTTGTGAAAACGAAATTCCCTAGCAATCATTACATGCAAATTAGCCTTCCCGAATATCATCTTCAATTTATCTATCTACAGTATATACTGTGTATATACATGTGTGTGTGTGTGTGTGTGTGTATATATATATATATATATATATATATATATATATATATATATATATATACGTATATATATATATATATATATACAGTATATATATAATTTTTTTTTTTTTAGCAAATGCGAGTCTATTCTTTGAACAGGAAAGTTGTGTTTTTCATCTTCATAAGTCTACATGTACACGGGACGGTGTAAAAAGTCCTTTGAACGCTGGAATTTAAAGGACGTTTAAAACGTCCATTGTGTCGCATTTGCAGCCACGTTTAGTGGGCGTTTGCGCTCAGATCCGTTTTTAGAGAGCAAAAAAATCATTCCCCTTTAACCACTTAAGCCCCGGAAGATTTTACCCCCTTCCTGACCAGGCCCTATTTTGCGATTCGGCACTGCGTGAATTTAACGGACAATTGCACGGTCGTGCGGCGCTGTACCTAAACAAATTTCTTTCCCACAAAGTCCTTTTTTTCCCACATAGTTTTCTTTTAGTGGTATTTGATCACCTGTGCGATTTTTTGATCATGCGCTATAAACAAAAAAGAGCGACAATTTTGCAAAAATAACAATATTTTTCACATTTTTTTATATGAAATTCCCCCCCAAAAAATGTAAAAATCAAAATTTTTTTAACATTTTAGACCAATTTGTTTTCTGCTACATATGTTTGGTAAAAAAAATCGCAATAAGCATATTTTGATTTGTTTGCGCAAAAGTTATTGCGTTTACTAATGAAGGGAAAGATTTTTGTCATTTTTATTGTTTTTTTTTAACGAGTAATGGCAGCGAACTGCGTCATTGCAGTGGACAGATCGGACCCTTGACTGACATTATTGACACTTTTGGGGGTACCAGTGACATTACTACAGTAATCAGTGCTATACATATGCACTGTTACTGTAAAAATGACACTGGCAGGGAAGGGGTTAACTTTATTAGAGAAGGGGGGGTTAAATGTTTCCCTAGGGGCGTGATTCTAACTGTTATGGGATGTGGCTGTTTGTGTAACTACAGAGATATACGATCCTACATAGCAGGACCGTATGATCTCTGCACTTACACAAGGGAGAATGACAGGCGGCTTTGTTTACATTAGCCGCCTGCCTTTCTCCCTCTGTACCGGACGATCGCGAGTGACCGGCAGACATCGGGTCTGCCGGTGACGCGCGCAGGGATCACAGTGAACGAGCGGGGGCGGGAGCGCGCCTCCGGCGGCGCACTAGCCCCCTATTGGCTCGCAGGCGAGTGACGTACCCATACGTCACTTTGCCTGCACGGGGCTGACCGCTGCAGTATATGTACTTGCAGCGGTCGGCAAGTGGTTAAAATGGAAAAATGCAAGCGCTAAACGCGGATGATCACGTTCGGTCGCGTTTTGCATTTGAAACGCCGGTAAACACACGTTCTGAACATCCTGAACGCAAATAATTGCTTTCCAAAAAACGACACTGAACTCAACTTCCTCTAAATGACTGTAAAGGACCCAGTGTACATGAACAGATAAGATAACATAGAGGAGGGTTCAGGGGCTTCTGAAAAAAACGCCCAACTGCTCCAAAACGGTCGTTTACAACGTTTACAAGTAGCATTGTACATGAGACCTAAATGTGAAGTTTCTATGTATATTTTCGCTTTGTTCATTATACAATCTTTATGTAAATAATGTTTCTTTAAGGTTATCTGAGTTAGTTAGATTATTGCTTTGTGAGCTGCCCACTCATGGTGATATAACATATAATTATCCACTCAATGGTTCTAAAGTTTGTCCTTGGTATTTGTCATCACACAACTGTATTTTCACAGAGAACTGTAGCTTTTTCTTATTTGTTTAAACCAATCTGTAGAAATAAATGCTAACAATGTGACAACGGTATTTACATCCAGGAATAGAAGCATAAAAAAACGATCTTATAAGTGTACAATTTGAAGATGGGTGCAACTGCAGGGTTGTTGAGGCTGCTAAATTGCATAAAGGCATTATGAACCTACCTCCCTGCACCCAGTGTTTTTCATCTGTGTAAGATACAGTCTTTGTTTTATCCAGCTCAGCTGTATTTACTAGTGCAACTTATAACATCCAAATCAAAGATATAACACCAACATGTCAGGAAAAAAAAAAATCAAAAACAGAATCACTGAGTTGAAAAAAGGATCACCCCCGCTTATGTCAGTATTTTGTTGAACCACCTTTTGCTTTATTTACAGACTTTATTCTGTTGGGATATGTCTCTTTTAACTTTGCACATCTAGAGTTTGCAATATTTGCCCACTCTTCTTTGCAGAACTGCTCAAGTTCAGTTTTATTTGATGGGGACAGTTTGTGGACTGCATTCTTCAAATCATTCCACAGATGTTCAATGGGGTTTAAGTCTGGGCTCTGACTTGGCCATGCAAGGACATTCACCCATTTCTCCTTCAACCACTGTGTGGTAATGTCAGGGCACCAATAGTAGGAGGGCTCTAGGACCCAGTATCCGTCAGAACAGGAGAAGGGCTCTAGGACCCAGCATCTCCATCGGCCCCTCACATGGGCCTTTATAAGGGAGCCAGCCCTTCTCTAAGTGCTGTTTGATCTTCAGCATCTACCAACGTCCTGTGTTTCCTGTTTCCTGTTTCCTGTGATTCCTGGTTACTGACTCGGCTTGTTACACCTCCGTCTCCGGCTTGCATCCTGACTTTGACCTCGGCTTGTTTAACGGATCTCCTCTGCCTGCTACCTGTCCAGACTTTGGCTACCAGTGCTACCACTTGACCTTGTCTTCTCTGCTACCCCCCTGGCACCGAACCTTGGCTTGAATCAACCACCCTCTGTCCCAGTGATCCTAAGTACCTGCTTCATCTCACAGGTGCCACCTGCCTGCAGTAACCCCGCAGCACAACAGCGGTATCCCTGAACCCTTTCTGCAAGCAACTCTGCAGGCAACCTGTGCGAATTTGGGCCTAACTCCTCCTGTCTCATCTCCAGTGGAGTTTGGAACTTAGCTGTAAGGGAAGCCCTCTCTCCATTGGCCTCCAGCACTTGATACCTGATAGGTAATTTGTGCTGTGTGCTTTGGGTCATTGTCATGCTAGAAGGTAAACCTTCTTACCATTGAAAACTTTCATGTAGAGGGCCGCAGATTTTCCCCAAGAATTTGATGTTTTTTTTGCTCCATCCATTTTTTTTCTATCCTGACAAGTGCTCAGGTCCCTGCTGCAGAGAAACACCCCCATAACAGGATATTACCACCTCCATGCTTTAATGTAGGAATGGTGTTATTTGGACGGTGAGCTGTATTGGATTTCCGCCAGACATATTGTGTGTGGTTGAGGTCAAATTATTCAATTATAGTCTTATCTGACCACCTTAACCGCTTGCCGCCCGCCCGCCGTCATATGACGGCGGAGCGGTGCGACCATTATCCTGGGCCGCCGTCATATGACGGCGGCACTTTAAGCAGGGCAGGCGCGCAATCGCGTGCGCGCCGCCCTGCACTGCCGGTGTCGGGGTGTCCCCGGGACACCCCCCGTCACCGGCAGGGGGGAAACAGCCAATGGGCGTGGCTGTTTCCCACGTGATCGGCTGTGTTCCAATGACACAGCCGATCACAATGAAGGCGCCCACAAGAGGACCGTGCATGCGCGATCGGGAGCGCGCAGCGCGGTCATGTCGGTGGCACTGTGTTCCGTAGGAACACAGCTGTCACCGGCGGTAGTAAACAGTCACTGACAGTGACTGTTTACTATGTGATCGGCTGTGAATCCATTCACAACCGATCACAAAATGTAAACAAAGAGCAGTAACTCAGTGTTACTAGCTCTTCTCTCCTCATACAGTTTCCAGTATGAGGGGAGCAGAGCTAGAAATAGTGAGTTACTGCTCTGTACACATGTCACAAAGTAAAAATCACACTAATAAAGGTCCCCACACAGTCCTCAGCCCCCCCCCCAATGTCACCTGTCACCCAACAGTCACCTCATCAGTGCCCAGAAATTGACACCCATAACGTTCACATGTGAGCGCAGCGATTGCAGGCAGAATCACTGCGATTCTGCCCGCGATCCGGAAATCATTGCAAATCGCGGGACGCCTGTGCGTTGCCCCTGATTTGCAATTGCACCCCAAACGCTGTGCGATGTTGCCGCCATTTCCGCCTGCCGAATCGCGGTAACATCGCGCAAACATCGCATGACGCCCAAAAAAGGTACAAGAGTTTCTTTGGAGCGTCATGCGTTGTTTGCGCGATGTTACCGCGATTCGGCAGGCAGAAATCGCAGCAACATCGCACAGCATTTGGGGTGCTATTGCAAATCACAGGCAACGCACAGGCGCCCCGCGATTTGCAATGATTTCTGGATCACGGGCAGAATCGCAGTGATTCTGACCGTGATCGCTACGCTCACATGTGAACATAGCCTAAATTTCACCGGTCACCAGAGACTGCCATCAGTACCGCCGTGCACCATCGCCCATCACCTGTCACCCATAAGTCACCATCGCCCGTCACCTGTCACCCCATCAATCACCGTCACCTGTCACCCCATCAGTCATCGTCACCTGTCACCCCATCAGTCATCGTCACTTGACACCCCATCAGTGATCGTCACTTGTCACCCCATCAATCATCGTCACATGTCACCCCGTCAGTGACTGTCATCTGTCACCCCATCAATCATCGTCATCTGTCACCCCATCAATCATCATCACCTGTCACCTCATCAATCATCGTCACCTGTCACCCCATCAATCATCGTCACCTGTCACCTCATCAATCATCATCACCTGTCACCTCATCAATCATCGTCACCTGTCACCCCATCAGTCATCGTCACCTGTCACCCCATCAGTCATCGTCACCTGTCACCCCATCAGTCATCGTCACCTGTCACCCCGTCAGTCATAGTCACCTGTTTGCCATATACATGCAATCACTTACTGACCGCCTAACGACTATATGCGTCGGCCATTAAAAGCTAAATACTGGGGTTATGGCAGCAGATAGCCCCCATAACCCCGGTATTTTTTGAAACGGCGGGCGGTCGGCTTTCAGATAAGGGTGGTCCCAGTGGTGGATTCACCGCGGAATTACCCTTACGGTGCAGGGGAAGAGGTGCCCCCCCCCTCCTGCCGCGTCCCAGACGTTTTCCCAGCTTACCGGACCCGCCGGCAGCAGGGAAAACTATGCGGTCCCGGATCCTCAGAGACAGGAAGTCGAGTGAGGGCAAGATGGCCCTCACTCAACTCTATGGTCTTGGAGGACCGGAGCTACGTCAAAAGACGTTGCCTAGCAACCGGTTTAAAGGGCCGCTTTTTTTTTTTGCTTTTTTTTTTTCCCTCTTTCAACAATTTTTTTTTTTTTTTTCTTTTTTAGTGTAGTTGTGAGGTGTGAGGTCTTTTTGACCCCAGATCTCACAATAAAGAGGACCTGTCATGCCTATTTCTATTACAAGGGATGTTTACATTCCTTGTAATAGGAATAAAAATGATCAAAACATTTTTTTTTTAAACTGTGTAAAAATAAAAAAATAATAAATAAAATAAATAGGAAAAAAAAAAAAAAAAAAATTAAAGCGCCCTGTCCCCGTTAGCTCGCGCGCAGAAGCAAACGCATACGCAAGTCCCGCCCACATATGTAAACGGTGTTCAAACCATACATGTGAGGTATCGCCGCGATCGTTAGAGCGAGTGCAATAATTTGAGCCCTAGACCTCCTCTGTAACTCTAAGCTAGTAACCTGCAGAAATTTTTAAAATGTTGCCTATGGGGATTTTTAAGTACCAATGTTTGGCGCCATTCTGTGAGCATGCGCAATTTTGAAGCATGACATGTTGGGTATCTAATTACTCGGCGTAACATTATCTTTCATATTATGGAAAAAAATTGGGCTAAATTTACTGTTTTCTTATTTTTTAGTTCAAAAAAGTGAATTTTTTTCAAAAAAATCGCATTTGGAAGACTGCTGCGCAAATATGGTGTGATAAAAAATATTGCAACGATCTCCATTTTATTCTCTAGGGTCTCTGCTAAAAAAAAATATATAATGTTTGGGGGTTCAAAGTAGTTTTCTAGCAAAAAAAATTATTTTAGCTTGTAAACACCAAGTGTCAAAAATAGGCCCAGTCTTAAAGTGGATAAATGGACAACTTTGTGTAAAGCGCTACTTGGATGTTAGGCCTATGTATGTGGCCAGGCTGTGAAAAAGTGTTACACATGTGGTATCGCCATACTCAGGAGGAATAGCAGAATGTATTTTGGGGTGCAAGTTTTGCTATGTACATGCGATGTGTTAGAAATATTGCATAAATGGACAGCTTTGTGTAAAAAAAATGTGTTTTCATTTTCTTTCCACATTTTCCAAAAACTTGTGGAAAAAAATGACATATTCAAAAGACTCATTATGCCTCAAAAATTATACGTTGGGCTGTTTGCTTTCCAAAATGGAGTCATTTTATGGGGGTTTCCATTGTCCTGGTGCTCCAGGGCCTTCAAAAGTGCGATAGGTTGTCAGGAAATTATATGTGTAATTTGTGCTCCTAGAATGCCGGACGCTGCTACTCGGATGTTAGGCCTCTGTATGTGGCCAGGCTGTGAAAAAGTCTCACACATGTGGTATCGCCATACTCAGGCGGAGTAGTAGAATGTGTTTTGGGGTGTAGTTGCAAGTATACATGTGCTGTGTGAGAGAAATAACCTGTTAATACGGCAATTTGTAAAAAAAAAAAAAATAAAAAAAAATAAATCTTCATTTTGCAAAGCATTGTGGGAAAAAATTACAACTTCAAAAAACTCATCATGCCCCTTATTAAATACCTTGGAATGTCTACTTTCCAAAAAGGGGTCATTTGGGGGGTATTTGTACTTTCCTGACCTTTTAGTGTCTCAAGAAATGAGATAGGCCTTCAGTACATCAGGTGTGATCAAGTGTGATCAATTTTCAATGAATAGCACCATAACTTGTGGACTCTATAACTTTCACAAAGACCAAATAATATACACTTATTTGGGTTTTTTTTACCAAAGATAAGTAGCAGTATAAATTTTGGCCAAAATTTGTGAAGAAAAATGACTAATTTGCAAAATTTTATGACAGAAACAAAGAAAAATGCGTTTTTTTCACGATATTTTCAGTCTTTTTTTATTTATAGCACAAAAAATAAAAAACCCAGTATTGATCAAATACCATCAAAAGAAAGCTCTATTTGTGTGAAAAAAAGGACACAATTTTTGTATGGGTACAGTGTTGCATGACTGAGTAATTCTCAGTCAAAGTGTGAGAGCGCTGAAAGCTGAAAATCGGTCTGGGCAGGAAGGGGGTGAAAGTGCACTGTAGGCAAGTGGTTAAAAGCACCTTGAAGATTCTGAGGGCACATGGAAAATGTGTTTTGGTCAGATGAGATCAAAATTGAATGGTTTGGCCTCAACACCAAACAATGTTATAAATGGATAAATAAAGTTCATAAGCAGCACTTAAAACAATATGTCTTGTGGAAATCCAATACAGCTTGCAGCTCTAATAATAAAACATGTTATATTCACCTGCTCAGTGCAGTGGTATTGTAAGAGTTGTTCAGAGAAAGGAGAAAGAACATGCATGCTTTGACGTGTAGTTTGACAAACAGGGGAGATATAGTAAGGGGCTTACTAAAATAGCTGATTAGAAGGTAGTACAGCACATTTTATGTCCTCTACAGTCATTGAAAATGAGTAGTGGAGTGGCCAGCTGGACTTGGCCATGCAAGGACATTCTCCCTTTTCTCCTTCAACCACTGTGTGGTAATTTGTGCTGTATTCTTTGGGTCATTGTCATGTTTCTTACCATTGACAACTTTTCTGGCAGAGGGCAGCAGATTTTACTCAAGAATTTGATGAAACCCTCCTATCCTTTACAGCCAAGGAAGCTGCCTCTGTTTGATCTGCAACTGCTATGGCGGTGTAATTGTAATACGTTTTGACACCAGTCATTTGATGGCTTAACAATTTGGTTAATGACACGCGCAAATGAGTGTGAATCCAGGAAGCAAACTGTTTTTTTAAACCATTAAATTACATAGTTACATAGTCCATCCAGTTCAACCAATAGAAATTGATGGGTTTAGTTCTGCTTTACTGCTGTTCAAGGGCTCTGAACTTCAGCAAAGCGGCAGCATCCAGTGAGAAAAAACAGGAGCAATCCTGGAGCCAATTTACAGCACACACTAATGTTGGTAGCGTAATTATTATTGTGGAATGTATGTTCCTTGCTATAAAAACATTCTTTTTTATCAAGTGGGTATGGGTAAAGTTCCACTTTAAACTGTATCGGCACTCATTTTTAATGTTTTACACACCCAATCTTGTCATAAGTATTGGGACGCCTGCCTTTACACGAACATGAACTTTAATGGCATCCCAGTTTTAGTCCGTAGGGTTCAATATTTAGTTGGCCCAGGCTTTGCAGCTATAACAGCTTAAGCGCTTCTGGGAAAGCTGTCCACAAGGCTTAAGAGTGTGTCTATGGGAATGTTTGACCATTTTTCTAGAAACGCATTTGTGAAGTCAGGCACTGATGTTGGACGAGAAGGCCTTGCTCATAATCTCCGCATGATCTCATCCCAAAGATGTTCTATCAGGTTGAGGTCAGGACTCTGTGCAGGCCAGTCAAGTTCCTCCACCCCAAACTCGCTCATCTATGTCTTTATGGACCTTGCTTTGTGCACTGGTGCACAATTATGTTGGAACAGGAAGGGGCCATCCCCAAACTGTTCCCACAAAGTTGGGAGCATGAAATTGTTCAAAATGTCTTGGTATGCTGACACCTTAAGAGTTCCCTTCACTGGAACTAATGGACCAAACCCAACCCATGAAAAAAAGCCCCACACCATAATCCCCTCTCCACCAAATGATTTTTACCTGTGTACAATGCAAGGTTCATAAAGACATGGATGAGCGAGTTTGAGGTGGAGGAACTTAGAGCAGAGACTGCGAGCCAGGCCTTCTTGTCCACATCAGTGCCTGACCTCACAAATGTGCTTCTGGAAGAATGGTCAAACATTCCCATAGACACACTCCTAAACCTTGTGGACGGCTTTCCCAGAAGAAATTAAGCTGCTACGGCTGCAAAGGGTGGGCCAACTCAATATTGAACCCTACAGACTAAGACTGGGATTCCATTAAAGTTCATGTGCGTGTAAAGGCAGACATCCCAATACTTTTGACAATATAGTGTAGCTATACCTGCAAAAGAGACCAGCATGCAGAGGTCTAGCAGGACATAATTTTCTGACTAAAGCTCCACTTTTTTTTTCCTGCTTTTTTTTAGCTCTTTAACCACTTACAGCAAAGTAACGTATATTTACGTTGGCAAATTTTGCGGGGTTATACCGGGATGATGCCTCTAGCTAGGTACCGTTGTTTAGAGCAGGCAGTCGGCTTTCCGGCGGTAATGCCTGATGCGGCTCGGGAGCCGCTCAATCGTTACCCCGGCGAGCGGGAGGGGATGACCCCCCTCCCGCCACCTTCCATGGCTTTGCCCGGGTCTCCCGTCCCACCGGGAGACCCGAGCACCCAGCCAGCATGTCTGCCGGCTGGATGGAGTCCCGATCTAAGCCGGAAGTGGCTTTGATTGGGTCTCCGATGACGTAACCCGGAGGTGGTGTCCATGACGTCACGTCCGGGATACTCTGCTGCTAAAGGCGGCAGATTCAAAAAACTAGTGTATTCAAAAATGCCATTTTCGGCATTTTGAATACATGGAAGTGTAGTGGAGGGGTCGAGGGTCTTTAAGACCCTCGATCCCTCCATACAGAGTACCTGTCACTGCATATTGCTGTCACAAGGGATGTTTACATTGCTTGTGACAGCAATAAAAGTGATCAGATTTATTTTTTTTTTAAACCTGTGATAAAGTTAAAAGAAAAAATAAAATAATTAGGAAAGTTAAAAGAAAAAATAAAATAATTAGGAAAAAAAAAAAATTTAGCTGCCCATGTCGCCGTTGGCTCGCGCACGAAAGAAAACGTATATGGAAGTGGAGCCGCAAATGAATTCAATGTTTAAAACACATATGTGAGGTATTGCCGCGATCACCAGAGTGTGAGCAACTATTTAAAAAAAAGAGCTACACTCCAACTCTAAACTGGTAACCGTTAAAAATGTTTAAAGCGTCGCCTATTGAGATTTCTATTGACCGTAGTTTGTCGCCATTCCACGGGTGTGCGCAATTTTAAACCATAACATGTTGGGTATCTATTTACTCGATGTGGCATCATCTTTCACAATATAATATAGTTTTTTTTTAAATGCAGTGAAATGTGATTTTTTCAAAATTTTTCCAAAAAAACTGTGTTTTAAAGACCGCTGCGCAAATACCTTGTGACAAAAAATATTGCAATGACCACCATTTTATTCTCCAGAGTCTTTGCTAAAAAAAAAAATATATATATATATATATATATATATATATATATATATATATATATAATGTTTGGGGGTTCTAAGTAGTTTCCTAGGAAAAAATACTGATTTTAACTTGTAAACAAAAAGTGTCTGAAATAGGCCTGGGGCTTAAGGGGTTAAAAGCACCCAGAGGGTAAGAAAGGGGAGGGTTAAATTATCTGCTTTGTTCTAGCTACATCCCTAGAATATACAGAAAGACAAAATGTCCCCCTCTGAAATCCTTTCCCTTAGGGGAAATCTTGTCTTTCCTTTTTTTTAAAAGCACCAATCACACCTTTGAGGAGTAATCCCTTGTCTGACCCTACTTGCAAGGTGGCCTTTCTCATTGCTGTCACCCCTGCGTGAAGGGCCTCTTAGTGGCTTGGAGCCTCTTTCGTCTTGAAGGTAGTATCTTCTTTCCAGCTTTGCCAGGACATTGTTTTTTCTTCCCTGTCTTCTTCTGAAGCATCTGACAGAAATTTCTATTCGCTTTCTTAACATGCTATGCGTTGATAGAGTATATCCCTCAGAGTACAGTATGGTACACAGGTCCTTTTAGCTCTGTTCTTATGATACTTCTATTGCTTGTTACAAAACTAGCATATAACCCATGGTACAAACTAGAGCTGCACGATTCTGGCCAAAATTAGAATCACGATTTTTTAGCCTGGAATAAAGATCACGATTCTCTCACGATTCTTTGTGTAACAAAAAAAAATTGGGATAACTTTACTGTTACGTTTTTTTTTTTATTCATTAAAGTCTATTAATTGCGTTTGAAAGACTGCTGCGCAAATACAGTGTGACATAAAATATTACAACAATCACCATTTTATTCTGTAGGGTCTATGCTAAAAAAATATATAAAATGTTTGGGGGTTCTAAGTACTTTTCTAGCAAAAAAAACTGATTTTAACTTGCAAGCAACAAGTGTCAGAAAAAGGTCTAGTCTTTAAGAGGTTAAACTTCCTTTCTCCC
Organism: Pelophylax lessonae; assembly: GCF_965119305.1. Classification (NCBI taxonomy): domain Eukaryota; kingdom Metazoa; phylum Chordata; class Amphibia; order Anura; family Ranidae; genus Pelophylax; species Pelophylax lessonae. The sequence continues at coordinate 237,140,590 of NC_138771.1, forward strand.
TGGCAGAGGGAAGGAAAAGATACAATGTAATCATTTTGTTTATAGTTACTGGGAGACTTAATGCTGATAGGCGTTTGTTTGCGGGAGGCTTTTTTTTTTTTTTTCCACAGCTGTTCTCTCTGCTTCCTCACTCGCTATGCAAAGAATCGAGCATATGTCAGGTTTAGATCGTCAGGGGGGGTGAATCGAGATCGCGATTTTCATACGATTAATCGTGCAGCTCTAGTACAAACTAAAGATCCTGTGTCCCATAATGTAACTAGCATATAACCCATGGTACAAACTAAAGATCCTGTGTCCCATAATTTAACTAGCATATAACCCATGGTACAAACTAAAGATCCTGTGTCCCATAATGTACTCCAAGTAAAGGCTTTTACTGGTAAGTCAAAAACCATATTAAAACATAAAGGTGATGCCTCAGAGATGTTACAGTTCTACTGTTTACAGTGAGGTCCATAAATATTGGGACAGCAACACAATTCTAATCTTTTTGGCTCTATACATCACCACAATGGATTTGAAATGAAACAAACAAGATTCGCTTTAACTGCAGACTATCAGCTTTAATTTGAGGGTATTTACATCCAAATCAGGTGAAAGGTGTAGGAATTACAACAGTTTGTATATGTGCCTCTCACTTTTTAAGGGACCAAAAGTAACAGGACAATTAGCTGCTCAGCTGTTCCATGGCCAGGTGTGTGTTATTCCCTCATTATCCCATTTACAAGGAGCAGAAAAAAGGTCCAGAGTTCATTTCAAGTGTGCTATTTGCATTTGGAATCTGTTGCTGTCAACTCTCAATATGAGATCCAAAGAGCTGTCACTATCAGTGAAGCAAGCCATCATTAGGCTGAAAAAAACAAAACAAACCCATCAGAGAGATAGCAAAAACATTAGGTGTGGCCAAATCAACTGTTTGGAACATCCTTAAAAAGAAAGAACGCACCGGTGAGCTCAGTAACATCAAAAAACCCGGAAGACCACAGAAAACAACTGTGGTGGATGACCGTAGAATTCTTTCCCTGGTGAAGAAAACACCCTTCACATCAGTTGGCCAGATCAAGAACGCTCTCCAGGAGGTAGGTGTATGTGTGTCAAAGTCAACAATCAAGAGAAGACTTCACCGGAGTGAATACAGAGGGTTCACCACAAGATGTAAACCATTGGTGAGCCTCAAAAAACAGAAAGGCCAGATTAGAGTTTTCCAAACAACATCTAAAAAAGCCTTCACAGTTCTGGAACGACATCCTATGGACAGATGAGACCAAGATCAACTTGTACCAGAGTGTTGGGAAGAGAAGAGTATGGAGAAGGAAAGGAACTGTTCATGATCCAAAGCATACCACCTCATCAGTGAAGCATGGTGGTGGTAGTGTCATGGCGTGGGCATGTATGGCTGCCAATGGAACTGGTTCTCTTGTATTTATTGATGATGTGACTACTGACAAAAGCAGCAGGATGAATTCTGAAAGGTTTCGGGCAATATTATCTGCTCATTTTCAGCCAAATGCTTCAGAACTCATTGGACTTCACAGTGCAGATGGACAATGACCCGAAGCATACTGCGAAAGCAACCAAAGAGTTTTTTAAGGGAAAGAAGTGGAATGTTATGCAATGGCAAAGTCAATCACCTGACCTGAATCCGATTGAGCATGCTTTTCACTTGCTGAAGACAAAACTGAAGGGAAAATGCCCCAAGAACAAGCAGGAACTGAAGACAGATGCAGTCAAGGCCTGGCAGAGCATCACCAGGGATGAAACCCAGCGTCTGGTGAGGTCTATGCGTTCCAGACTTCAGGCTGTAAATGACTGCAAAGGATTTGCAACCAAGTATTAAAAAGTGAAAGTTTGATTTATGGTTGTTAATCTGTCCTATTACTTTTGGTCGCTTAAAAAGTGGGAGGCAAATATACAAACTGTTGTAATTCCTACACCGTTCACCTGATTTGGATGTAAATAACCTCAAATTAAAGCTGCATGTCTGCAGTTAAAGCACATCTTGTTTGTTTCATTTCAAATCCATTGTGGTGGTGTATAGAGCCAAAAAGATAAGAATTGTGTCGATGTCCCAATATTTATGGACCTGACTGTATGTTTTAAAGAGAGCGTATAGCCACTCTGCTCCAGTCTGCTGTGTGTTGAGCAACTCTAGGCAAATCCGTTCTGTTTTACCTCTGTCCTTTTAGATTACTCGTGCCTTCTTAATGACATATAGACAACTGAGTCTTTCGTGTTGAATGCTTTGATACCTTCCTCCCCACTTAACCTATGAGTAATATAGGTTGGGGGGTTTCCCTTGCTCCCCAGGTGACAGTTAGTGCTCTCAATGGGGTCGCTTGGGGGATACAGGGGGTCACTCCAATCAATTCCTAATGCAGAGGGTTATATTTATCCCATTTGTTCCAGTAGACTGTCTCAGTAATGCCATATGACGGTAACGTTTTCCTCAAATACTGATTGTTACTTACCAGTACAATATTGCATTTATCTTATGATTGTACTCTTTACTGTTGAAAATAAATATAAGATTTTGAAAGAAAATGTATAAGTGAAAGCAATGATATGTTTGCTCGGGTGCTAGGAAGGCACTACAAGCCAGTGCACCAACCACTATTTGGCACCTATATGTTTGCTCGGGTGCTAGGAAGACACTACAAGCCAGTGCACCAACCACTCACCACTTCAGGGAATTACAACAGGTGTTTTCTACTATATTTAGACATATTATAAAAGTACCTTGTAATAAAATAAAAACACTGTTTGGTATTTGCAGGAACGAGAACAGATTTGAGCTTTCTAAGTCAGTGCATCTGAGTATCTATCATAATTAAGATCTGTTGTTTCGTGAAAGATGTAGATACAATTAGTATTTTTTATAAAGACTTTAGTTCTTCAAATGGACAGCTGCACCGTCCTCCATCATAGAGCATCTCCAATGTTTTTATCACACAGAACAAAAAAATGTCTCATTGTCTGCAGTTTATAATTAAACAGATGCTGGGATGGATGAAAAAGCTTGAAGAGCAGAGCTACTAATTGTTGCTATTTGCATCCTGTTGTAATTATTATTTTTCAGATTGGAAGTCACTTTTCATATTTTGACCCTGTTTGATCAACAATCTGTACATACATTTCTGTCACTTTTGATTTAGATTTGTTTAGATTTCCGCTTTTTTTTTGCACTTCCCCTTTTTTCCAAAATAATCAAAAAGCATAAAAGCTTACTTGTCTTTTATAAATTTTTAAAACTTGGCATGTTTTAGGAAAATTATTATTGTACATTATGTCATAGCGTTTCTTTCTAAAAATATAAATTTTAAAGATGCATCATTTGATTCATGACAGTTCACACATTTTTTCTCTAGGAATCTATGTGCCCAATACATTCTCTATTTAATAGATTCTAAGCTCGATACATATTATGTATTTATATGTTTACATTTCTGTACCTTCGTTATCTTGCTGTAGGCTAATTTTCGTATGCTTTTCTGTAATGTTTTTTTATCCATTAACCACTTAATCAGCCAACAGCTCTAGAAGATTATCCCCCCCCCCCCCCTTCATGACCCCTCCATGACCAAGCCATTTTGGTGGTATTTGATCTCCTTTGCGGTTTTTATTTTTGCACTATAAACAAAATCGACCGGAAATTTTGAAAAAAAAAAAAAACAATATTTTTTACTTTCTGTTATAAAACATATCCAATATAAAAAAATGCAAAAAATCAAACTTCTTCATGAATTTTGGCCAATATGTATTCTGCTACATAATTTCAGTAAAAAAAATAAAAATAAGCGTATATTAACTGGTTTGTGCAAAAGTTCAAGTGTCTACAAACTATAGGATATATTTATGGAATGCTTATTTTTTTAAATTTTTTTCTACTTGTAATGGTGGCAATCAGTGACTTATAGCTGGACTGTGATATTGTGGTGGACAAACTGGATACTAACTGACACTTCTGACACTTTTTTGGGGAACCAGTAACACTAATACAGTGATCTGTGCTAAAAATATGCACCGTCACTGTACTAATGACCCTGGCTGGGAAGGGATTAACATCAGGGACGATCAATTAATTTTAGTGTACTGTAGGAGGTGCTTTTACTAGGAGAAGGCATGGATTCATGTCTCTGCTTTGCAGGAACACAGGGTCCATGCCTTCTGTACTAACAGAATGGCAATCTGCCTTGTTTACATAGGGAGACTGCCGCTTTGCCTGTGTACCGAACAATCAGAGGCTGCAGTGCAGCCATTGAGTTCACGGGAACCGCTGATTCGCTCCCGCTGTGTAGAATCACAGCGGGAGTAAGCCGCTGCTGGCGGGCACTCGCGCCCGCTTTTTCGGAAGCTCGGGATCGCGTATATATATGTGATCCTGCACAGCGTGGCCGCCCTGTAACAGTAAAACTTTTATAGGGTGGTCAGCAACTGGTTAAAGTATAACTAAAGGCAAAGAATATTTTTTGTATGTTTAATGTATTCATTACATTTTGCATATAAGTTAAAGAATAAACGTGTACATCTTCAGAAAAGTTTTACATAAAGATTAACAGCTTTGCAGGTGGGCAAACGAATAGAGTTCCTGCAGAAATCGGCGGGAATCATTTTAATTTGTACAATATTATTTTATTTTATTGACTAAAAGGAATACTTATTATAGATGCCAAACCATGGTTAATAGAATTTATGTCAGTTTGTTTTAATTTCCCGTTGACATACATCTGGCCTTGCATTTCTTCTTTTCTCATTATGCCTGTCTGCCTTTTCCAACAGTTGTTTAGATATTGTTATACCTTTATAGCATACTACACGTATTTTGTGTGAAGTAGTGATGGACATTTTTTCTCTGAGCCTTCATTATTCACAGTGCATTGAGGCCTGCTCTCACCCCGTAGTATGAGAATATTTCATTACAAAGAAGGTTCAGGGCTTACTTACACATATGCTTTGTGTTAATTCATACATTTCGTACTTTGAGGAGCTTTGCAAGGCAGCTAATTCATCTTAATAGTCTGTGTCATGTACAGGGCTGGAGGCTGAGTTGACGAGAGGCTCCCCTTGCAGCTGAGTGCAGAGTACCCCTGAAGGTGGTGACAGAGGGTGCTATGCCCAAAGATGCATGGGTTGCCTGAAGATGAAGCTGCCTGATGATTCCAGATGTGAGGACAACCAATTGCAGAGAAGTGATCACATTAGACAATTCTCCATGGTGCTGGCAAGTCTTGACAGATGGGTGAGACAGGAAGCAAGGTCATAAGCCAGGCTTGGGGTCAAACACAGGATGTCAGTCAGGAGCAGAGGCAGAAGCATGGTCAAGATCAAGCTGGGTTTAAACACAGGATGTCAATCAGGAATAAGGCAGGAGCAGGTCCGTGGAGCAAGCTGTACTCAGAGCCAAAAGAGAAGCCAGAGCAAGGTCAGGGGCAAGCCGGGTCAGTAACGCATAATCAAGCAGAAGCAGAAGCACAAGGCACAGGAACACAGGATACAAGGCTGAGGATAATACAGCAATTTGTGAGAACAACTGGTGTCCTTATACAGTGCCTTGCGAAAGTATTTGGCCCCCTTGAACTTTGCGACCTTTTGCCACATTTCAGGCTTCAAACATAAAGATATAAAACTGTAATTTTTTGTGAAGAATCAACAACAAGTGGGACACAATCATGAAGTAGAACGAAATTTATTGGATATTTCAAACTTTTTTAACAAATAAAAAATTGAAAAATCGGGCATGCAAAATTATTCAGCCCCTTTACTTTCAGTGCAGCAAACTCTCTCCAGAAGTTCAGTGAGGATCTTTGAATGATCCAATGTTGACCCAAATGACTAATGATGATAAATAGAATCCACCTGTGTGTAATCAAGTCTCCGTATAAATGCACCTGCACTGTGATAGTCTCAGAGGTCCGTTTAAAGCGCAGAGAGCATCATAGTTACATAGTTACATAGTAGGTGAGGTTGAATAAAGACAATAGTCCATCCAGTTCAACCTATGTAGGTGTGTGTGGCCGTAATCATCTCACATACCCCTGAATGTTCTGATCCTTGAGATGTATGTCTAAGAGTCTTTTGAAAGCCACCATACTTTCCGCAGAAACCACCTCTTGTGGTAGAGAATTCCACAATCTTGTAGCTCTAACAGTAAAGAACCCCCCCCCCCCCCCGTTGTCTGAGGTTAAAACGCTTCTCCTCTAATCGCAATGTATGCCCTCGAGTCCTCATGCACTCCCTACGACTGAATAGCTTTTTTTCTATGCTGAGATCACCATTGAGATATTTATAAATTGCTATCATGTCCCCTCTCAGGCGTCTCTTCTCCAGGGAGAATAAACCAAGCGATTGCAGACGCTCTTCATAATTAAGGTCCTCCAATCCCCTAATTAGTTTAGTTGCCCTTCTCTGGATCCTCTCCAGCTCCAACACATCCCTCCTGAGGACTGGCGACCAGAACTGGACAGAATACTCCAGATGTGGTCGGACCAGAGTTTTATAAAGTGGAAGGATTATAGTCTTATCTCTGGAATACATCCCTTTCTTTATGCATGCTAATATTCTGCTGGTTTTGCCAGCTGCCGCTTGACATTGCATGATATTGCCTAGTCTATCATCTACCAAGACTCCCAGATCTTTCTCCATTTTTGATTCCCCCCCCTAACGTGTATTGTGCTTTTAGTCCCCAAGTGCAAAACCTTACACTTCTCCACATTAAACATCATTTGCCATGTCGTAGCCCACTCTGTTATTTTGTCCAGGTCATTTTGTAGGATATCTGCTTCATGCTGTGCAGTTATTGCCCTGCCCAAATCTGCAAAAACTGATATAGAACTACTGATCCCGTCCTCAATGCTGTTTATGAATAAATTGAACAAGGTTGGTCCCAGGACTGAGCCTTGGGGGACCCCGCTTACCACCTCAGACCAGTCTGAGTATGCGCTGTTTATTACCACCCTTTGGACACGCCCTTTTAGCCAATTCCGTATCCAAGAGCAAACCCTGCGGTCGATACCTGCAGACCTTATTTTTTAAATTAGGCTCTTGTGGGGAACTGTATGAAACGCCTTGGCGAAATCCAGGTACACCACATCCACTGGTCTGCCCCTATCTAGCTCACAGCTCACCTCCTCGTAGAATGTTAAGAGATTGGTTTGACAAGAACGCCCATTTGTAAACCGGTGCTGATTACTGCTGATGATGTTGTTGTCTTTAGCAAACTCTACGATATAGTCCCTTATCATCCCCTCCATAAGTTTACATACTATCGATGTCAGACTGACAGGCCTGTAATTACCTGGGACATGCCTCTGCCCTTTTTTGAATATCGGTATCACTTTAGCTTTCCTCCAATCCCCTGGTACATTTCCTGTCATAATACTGTCAGCAAAGATCAGGAACAGTGGTCTAGATATAACCTTACTGAGTTGTTTGAGTACTCTCGGATGTACGCCATCCGTGCCTGGTGATTTGTTTGTGTTAATTTTATCCAGCCTTTCCCTGATTTCACCCTCTGTTAGCCATAGCGGCAAGTCCTGTGTAATACTACTGACCATACAGTCATGGTCAGTGTACCCCTCCTTTTCCTGAGTAAAGACTGATGAGAAAAAGGCGTTCAACACGATTGCCTTTTCAGTGTCCTCTGTAACCATCCCCCCATCTTCGTTAATTATGTGTGCAATATGCTCTGCCCTAGCTTTTTTGCTGTTGATATATTTAAAGATTTTCTTTGGGTTCTTTTTACTATCCTCCACTATTTGTCTCTCAAAGTTGATTTTAGCCATTTTGATTTCGTATTTACTTTTCTTATTTGCCTCCTTGTGTTGCTCGAAAGTCGATACTGTACCCTCTGATTTATATTTCTTGAAGGCCATTTTTTTTCCCCTAATAAGTTTTTTAACATTATGGTTTAGCCAGCCAGGTTTGGCCTTGTCTCTTCTAAATGTATTTCCCATAGGAATGCACTGCAAGATGCATTTGTTTAATATGTTCCTAAAGCATTCCCATTTTTCCTCCGTGGTCAGTGATTCCAGGGTTTGGTCCCAGTTTACCCTTTCCATCAATGAGCACAATTTTGGAAAGTTTGCCCTTCTGAAGTTTAGGGTTCTTATGTTCCCCACTTGCCTTGTTATATTGTTATTTACGCTAAATGTGATCATCCTGTGATCGCTAATGAAGAACAAGGAACACACCAGGAACAAGGAACAAGGAACACACCACACTGAAGAAGAAGAACAAGGAACACACCAGGCAGGTCTGAGATACTGTTGTGGAGAAGCTCAAAGCCGGCTTTGGATACAAAAAGATTTCCCAAGCTTTAAACATCCCAAGGAGCACTGTGCAAACGATAATATTGAAATGGAAGGAGTATCAGACCACTGCAAATCTACGAAGACCTGGCCGTCCCTCTAAACTTTCAGCTCATACAAGGAGAAGACTGATCAGAGATGCAGCCAAGAGGCCCATGATCACTCTGGATGAACTGCAGAGATCTACAGCTGAGGTGGGAGACTCTGTCATAGGACAACAATCAGTCGTACTGCATACTGCACAAATCTGGCCTTTATGGAAGAGTGGCAAGAAGAAAGCCATTTCTTAAAGATATCCATAAAAAAAGTGTCGTTTAAAGTTTGCCACAAGCCACCTGGGAGACACACCAAACATGTGGAAGAAGGTGCTCTGGTCAGATGAAACCAAAATGGAACTTTTTGGCAACAATGCAAAACGTTATATTTAGCGTAAAAGCAACACAGCTCATCACCCTGAACACACCATCCCCACTTTCAAACATGGTGGTGGCAGCATCATGGTTCGGGCCTGCTTTTCTTCAGCAGGGACAGGGAAGATGGTTAAAATTGATGGGAAGATGGATGGAGCCAAATACAGGACCATTCTGGAAGAAAACCTGATGGAATCTGCAAAAGACCTGAGACTGGGACGGAGATTTGTCTTCCAACAAGACAATGATCCAAAACATAAAGCAAAATCTACAATGGAATGGTTCACAAATAAACATATCCAGGTGTTAGAATGGCCAAGTCAAAGTCCAGACCTGAATCCAATCGAGAATTTGTGGAAAGAACTGAAAACTGCTGTTCACAAACGCTCTCCATCCAACCTCACTGAGCTCGAGCTGTTTTGCAAGGAGTAATGGGCAAAAATTTCAGTCTCTCGATGTGCAAAACTGATAGAGACATAACCCAAGTGACTTACAGCTGTAATCGCAGAAAAGGTGGCGCTAGAAAGTATTAACTTAAGGGGGCTGAATAATTTTGCACGCCCAATTTTTCAGTTTTTTACAGTCAGGTCCATAAATATTGGGACATCGACACAATTCTAATCTTTTTGGCTCTATACACCACCACAATGGATTTGAAATGAAACAAACTGGGTGTGCTTTAGCTGCAGACTTTTAGCTTTAATTTGAGGGTATTTACATCAAAATCAGGTGAATGGTGTAGGAATTACAACAGTTTGTATATGTGCCTCCCACTTTTTAAGGGACCAAAAGTAATGGGACAGATTAACAATCATAAATCAAACTTTCACTTTTTAATACTTGGTTGCAAATCCTTTGCAGTCAATTACAGCCTGAAGTCTGGAACACATAGACATCACCAGACGCTGGGTTTCATCCCTGGTGATGCTCTGCCAGGCCTCTACTGCAACTGTCTTCAGTTCCTGCTTGTTCTTGGGGCATTTTCCCTTCAGTTTTGTCTTCAGCAAGTGAAATGCATGCTCAATCGGATTCACGTCAGGTGATTGACTTGGCCATTGCATAACATTCCACTTCTTTCCCTTAAAAAACTCTTTGGTTGCTTTCGCAGTATGCTTCGGGTCATTGTCCATCTGCACTGTAAAGTGCCATCCAATGAGTTCTGAAGCATTTGGCTTAATATGAGCAGATAATATTGCCCAAAACACTTCAGAATTCATCCTGCTGCATTTGTCAGTAGTCACATCATCACTAAATACAAGAGAACCAGTTCAATTGGCAGCCATACATGCCCATGCCATGACACTACCACCACCATGCTTCACTGATGAGGTGGTATGCTTTGGATCATGAGCAGTTCCTTTCCTTCTCCATACTCTTCTCTCCCCATCACTTTGGTACAAGTTGATCTTGGTCTCATCTGTGCATAGGATGTTGTTCCAGAACTGTGAAGGCTTTTTAATTTGTTGTTTGGCAAACTCTAATCTGGCCTTTCTGTTTTTGAGGCTCACCAATGGTTTACATCTTGTGGTGAACCCTCTGTATTCACTCTGGTGAAGTCTTCTCTTGATTGTTGACTTTGACACACATACACCTACCTCCTGGAGAGTGTTCTTGATCTGGCCAACTGTTGTGAAGGGTGTTTTCTTCTCCAGGAAAAGATTTATTCGGTCATCCACCACAGTTGTTTTCTGTGGTCTTCCGGGTCTTTTGGTGTTGCTGAGCTCATCTGTGCGTTCTTTCTTTTTAAGGATGTTCCAAACAGTTGATTTGGCCACACCTAATGTTTTTGTTATCTCTCTGATGGGTTTTTTGTTTTTTTTTCAGCCTAATGATGGCTTGCTTCACTTATGGTGACAGCTCTTTGGATCTTATATTAAGAGTTGACAGCAACAGATTCCAAATGCAAATAGCACACTTGAAATGAACTCTGGACCTTTTATCTGCTCCTTGTAAATGGGATAATGAGGGAATAACACACACCTGGCCATGGAACAGCTCAGCAGCTAAGTGTCCCATTACTTTTGGTCCCTTAAAAAGTGGGAGGCACATATAAAAACTGTTGTAATTCCTACACCTTTCACCTGATTTGGATGTAAATACTCTCAAATTAAAGCTGAAAGTCTGCAGATAAAGCAAATCTTGTTTGTTTTATTTCAAATCCATTGTGGTGGTGTATAGAGCCAAAAAGATTAGAATTGTGTCGATGTCCCAATATTTATGGACCTGACTGTATTTAATAAAAAAGTTTGAAATATCCAATAAATTTCGTTCCACTTCATGATTGTGTCCCACTTGTTGATTCTTCAAAAAAAAAAAGTATATCTTTATGTTTGAAGCATGAAATGTGGCAAAAGGTCGCAAAGTTCAAGGGGGCCGAATACTTTCGCAAGGCACTGTATAGGCCAGTGAATACTGACAATTAGCCTGCTTTGCATACACCGGTTCGCTGGTGCACACGCAGATTCGCCATTGCGTGCCGTTCACTAATGCGCATGCGGGAATTAGTGCAGTCATATCGGACATTGGCATATTTGCCAGGTCTTCTCGGGATTCTTCCCTGACAGTCTGTCAACATACCTCAAAGTACACAAAAAAAAAAAATGCATCTGAACCATTTTTGACAGCTTATTGCCCCACAATGCACACAACATTCATACCTGTGTATTTTGGTTACTGTATATGAGGTTTGGAATGCTATGAATGGCATGTTTATAGCAACCCACATGTTTGATTGGGACATTTGTCAATTAATGCAGAAATTAACACCATTAATTAGTTTGCAGGTGAATTGTTAATGAAGCTCATTTAGGAAGTTCACTCACCTCTAATCTATATGATGTATTGTAAAACAGACCTTTTATTATGTGTATTGCAAAGGAACAATATTCAGCATAAATCACAAATGCCTATCACATTAAAACATATTTTATTTTTTTTGTTGTTGAAACAAAATTAAATTTAGATGTATTTTTTGCCTTTACACCCTATCTACCGAATTACATATTCAGTGTTTTAGACTAAATTGTGTATTGGAATTTCTAGCTATTTATATGTAAATAGCTCTGTCTTTGGATATTGACTAAAGAATGGTATGCTAGCACTTGCAGTAATCCAATCTAAGTTGCATTTTATTCTGCCACTCTCCATTCATAATGGCACTTGAGGGCAAACAGTTTGATCCTTCTGTCAACATAATTTTCCTATGCAATAACAGAAAGTGGAGGAAATTTTGCTTCAAGGATTGAATGTTGCTATTTTCCAAGTCTTACAATACCAGACATGACATAACAGCTGAGCAGGGAGCAAAGGCACCGTTTTATCTAAATGCCAGAGAAGCTTTGTACTGTCTAGCTCTCTTTCAGCACAAATTGTCATTTCTAATAAAGAAAAGAATCCAATTGTTTGAAAATGTATTGTAATCAAAATATAAGCATTAACAAATTAATACAAAGCTTTGTTTCCACGAGCTGAGCTAAATCTATATACACAATGTGGGCCATGCTAAAAATACGTTTCCTATGCAAAAATGGTTTTGTTTTATATTGTATATAAAATATAGGGACACTGCAGTTGTATGCCATATTCCATTATGTTTTTTTTGGATATTAATATTTTTATACAATAAATCCTAACTGATAAGCCCCTCGTCATTCTTGCTGTAAGCCCGCTTTACTTATCAGATCAACAGGTGACCCAATTTTACAAGCTGCAGCCTGCTGGGACTGTATAGTACATAGCATATACATGGCCGATTCTCTATGGACGTAAAGGAAAGGCCATCAATAGATGTTTTTTTGCTGTTATGGAGAAGTTGGTGAAGTTGTTTTATACCTATGGAGAAGAGTAAACAACGTGGTCTTGGAAGTGCAGCTTGGGCTGGGTGATGCTCTGAGCCAATGGTGCAATGAAGATACTATTGTTTTAAAGTGAAGGGAGCGCTGATAAATAAATAAATAAATAAAGCTGCAACTAAATCCGATTACCCTGTGAAGATAAATGTGTGTACAAATAAATAAATATATAGTGCGCTACAAATTCACATAAAGTATAAAACTTTAAACAATACATGCAAATGGGTGTAAAACCAAATAACTGAATTAGGATGGGATCTGGAACAATAAAAGTCCATAAAAAAGTTCATAAAAGTCCTAAAGTGCAAATATTCACATCGGTGCTTAAATGAAAGATCCCAATTCACAACAGGTGAACTCTATAGCAAAAGGTGCTTGCTTTGAAATGTTGAGGTGTTCCCCTTACCAGACGGGTGAAAATAAGGTGCAATAAACTCTCCAAAAAAACATAGGTGCAGTGATGTAGATAGACCAGCTCTGCCCACCTCGTGAACGGTCAAGAGTATATAGCCTCTTACCAGATAAAATTAGGACATGGATGTTAAAATGACCTCTGGATATCTATTCCACCATCAGCTGTATGTATAATGGACGTTCCCCCAAATGTTTGGCTTCCTGTTGTCCCGTGGAAGTAAAACTTCGTCCCAGTATTCCCAGGTACTCCCCAAAATAAAGAAGGGGGGGACTAATAGTGCATTATCCTTTATACTTTTATTGCATATGGTCAAAATTGCACTTACATTTATGATGAGACAATAAACTTTGCTGGAACCTTGTTGATCCGTGGACTTTATGGACTTTTATTGTTCCAGATCCCATCCTAATTCAGTTATTTGGTTTTACAACCATTTGCATGTATTGTTTAAAGTTTTATACTTTATGTGAATTTTTAGCGCACTATATATTTATTTATAATGAAGATACTATTACCTGCATGATCCATACTTCATAGGACCTAATGGAAAATGTATCAACCTGATTGCTTGCAAGAAGCTGCTGTTTCACCAGGGTCTATGGAGGAAAGCTGCACATACATCCTCAGGATTAGCAGGAGGATCAATACGCTACTGTTTAGGCCCCAGCTCTTTGGCCAGGTCCATTGCTAATCTAAGGCAAGTAAAGGGAGTATGACGAGAATAAGGAAGTGGAAAAGGTAATTTAAAATTAACTTATTTAAATAACTCTAGTTATTTATCATGTTTATAATGTCCTCCTATGTTAGAAAACATTTCAAATAATGCAGTGATACTTACAATACACTATTGAAGTCCCCAGGCCCTATGATGAATTTTGAAATGTGGCATCATTGCAGCATAGGTTTTCATGTGAATCATTCCCCCTTTGTAAGACACACATGCACTACTGATATCTTGTCCAAAAAGCTCACAGAAATCACAGATGCATAAAAATAAAATCCCTGTTTGCTTCAGTATCCTAAAATAATACAAAAAAACAAAAAAAACAAACAAACATTGGTCTATGCATTGAAGAGGATCTGAACTCTGGAAGCTGTGTTCAAAAAAGCCAGGCAGGGGGCAAAGAACTAGTCACTAGTATTGCATGTGGTCAGGGCTGCCATCAGGGGGAGACAGCTCATACACATGTAGGGGGCCCAGGCATTCCAAGGGGCCTGGCCACTCAGGCCCAACCAACGAGATCAAGTTGTTGCTGCTGTAGTAACTAGCAATTGCTAAAGCAGGGTGGCTGCGGAGTAAGCTGATGCAGCCGCAGGGATGTCTCTTTTCTGAATTAGGCTGTAACTTTGCTGAATATATGAGGTCATCTCTTTGCTGGATTGGGATGTCTTTTTGCTGGATTGGGCTGTCTCTTTGCTGAATATACAGTATGAGGCCGTCTCTTTGCTGGATTGGGCTGTCGAATATATGGGAATGTCTCTTTGCTGGATTGCGATGTCTCTTTGCTGGATTTGATGTCACTTTGCTGAATATATGGGCATTTCTTTTTGCTGGATTGGATTCATTTTCATATATTAAATTATCAAAGTGGGTGCACTGAAGGATGGTGGGATGGCCGGCGGGCGGATTCAGTGTTATGGCCAGAGGGCTGGTCCTGGGGAATGTTGATTGTCAGGCCCAGAGAGGCCCAGGCCTAAAGCTGTGTAAGGGGCCCCAACATTTCTGATGGCTGCCCTGCATTTGGTCACTAGTTACTAACTTATTATTCCTTATTCCATACTGTGTCTCCTTTTAAAGTCAGACATCTGAAGACGAACAGGGTTCCTTTCTTGTGTCAGGGCTGTCCCTTGATGACTGGTGATCCGATAACTTGCGGGGAAATGTCCAAGAAGCAGCAGGAGAGGTTTGAAAATCAAAGAGCTACAGAATGAATGAAACAATTAATGAAACAAGAGCAGGGAGGAGTGCAGATTTCTATCAGTACATTAATAACATTACCTCACTTTATTTTTCTCCTGGGATTAGTAGCCACAAGTAGCAGCCCTGAAATCTTGCACTGCAGATATACAACTATGAAGCTGCAGATACAGAAGTGTTTAGGCACCCACTCATACAAGGAAGTCCACTGCTGTTTTTCAGGTGAGATTCTGGGCAA
Organism: Pelophylax lessonae; assembly: GCF_965119305.1. Classification (NCBI taxonomy): domain Eukaryota; kingdom Metazoa; phylum Chordata; class Amphibia; order Anura; family Ranidae; genus Pelophylax; species Pelophylax lessonae. The sequence goes on from NC_138771.1 coordinate 237,155,728, forward strand.
AAGGTACATTTTCAGGGTATAAGTCAGGTACAGTTAACATTTTTTTAAAAAGTTTCCTCCTATAACATAGTAAATTTCTGCTTTTTAAATTCAGGTCCACTTTAAGTGGGAAGAAAATAAAACCATCCACAGCATTTATTTTGTATGTTTTCCAGCTGCCTTTGTGATGGAACCATGTCTTCTTCTATTCAAGTCATTTTGATTAATCTACAGAAATGTATAAAAAAAAGAGTTTCTTTATAGCATAACATTCTTTCAGACTGTCACATAGGAAGTTGAGTACTATAAAGCTTTGTTTGGATTAAAAAAAGAGACTTGGAAAACTTTTCAAACATCTACTTTAAAAATGTCGTTCACATAAAATATAAAAATGCTGTGTATTCTAACACTAAATCGGAACTAAAATTCTTCCCGAAAAAGCAACCAACTTATGTTCTATTTCTTCTATGTATCATAATATCTTTCCAGAGCAATCTGTGCAAACCTTAGCACATTTAATTTAGTGAATATGCTAACGCCAGCTACCTCAAGTCTACAGCTTATGTCTTTATCCAACTGACCTTTGCTCAGTCATAAATGATTAATATAATTAACTAATTAAATTTGACTCTTAGTGGGGTGTTCCAATATATGTAAAAGCTAAACCAAAGGCATATATAAAAAGACATCAGTGGATATGATCATGTATTCATTACAGCAAATATTAGATTTTTAATTTTGTAAGTACTGTAGAACGGCCTTCTGTATTCCCCTAGAGCGTGGCTATCCAACTGAAACCTTCTATTGCATCCTTTGGGTTAAAGTCCAGATTTTCTGCCCAGCAGCAATAATATAGTTACAGCTCAACATCATCCAGAAATGGGGGAGCAATGCAAGAGTATGGGTCCAGGTAATTAATTAACCTCTTAATGATCGCCCACCACAGTTTTACTGCAGCAGGTCGGCTCTGTCCCGCGAAATTACGTTACATTTGCCACAGGGGAAGCCGATCATTGGGTTTGGTGGCCACCGGGCACCCGTGATTGCTCCTTGTGGAGACAGAATGGCGGTCTGCCATTGTAAACACGGCAGACTGCTGATCTGTCAGTTATGAACACAGGGATCCTGTATTCCTCTTATTTAGGAATACAGGTCTCTGTGTTCATGCAGAAAGCCCCTCCCCCATACAGTTAGAAAGCAACCCCTAGGGACACATTTAACCCTTTGATCACCCCTGGTGTTAACCCCTTCCCTGCCATTATTACAGTAACAGTGCATATTTTTAGCACTGGCTGATCTCCGCCATTACGAATAAAAAAAATAAATAAAAATGACATAAATCTTTCCCCTTGTTTGTGGAAGCGATAACTTTTGCGCAAACCAATCAATATATACGCTTATTGGGATTTTTTTTACCAAAAATATGTGGCAGAATACAAATTGGCCCAAAATGATGAAAAAATTAGATTTTTAATTTTTTTTATTGGAAATGTTGTATAGCAGAAACTTTTTTCCAGAATTGTCGCTCTTTTATTGTGTATAGTGCAAAAAATAAAAAACACCAAAAGAAAGCTCTATTTGTGGGTAAAAAAGGGCATCAATTTTTTTTAGGTACAGCGTTGCGCAATTGTCAGTTAAAATAATGCAGTGCCATATCGCAAAAAATGGCCTGGTCATTAAGGGGGTAAATCCTTCCGGTCCAGAAGTATGAAGAGTAAGACGTGGAGGAGCCCTGTAGATGAAACTTTCTATAAGGGGGTTATACCTTTTTATAATGCATGTTTTTTTTTCCTGGGTTTTGTATAAAAAAATATGTCCATCATCTCACATTTATTTATTGTAAAAAAAAAAATGATTGAGGTATATGTGGCCCTCCACTTGGTCTGTATTAGTTCTATTCAGGTATGCTTGTTGTGTATTAATAGTGAGATACTATACTATCAACCGTGCTAGAAATCATATATTGAATTCAGAGGTTGAATAATTCATGCAATTTTCAGTATATTTAATTTAGTTGAATTGTGTATGTTATAGTTGCAGGCATTACTGAAACATGTTGCCACATGTATCTCGTTTTGTGTAGAGCTGTAAAGCACATTAAAGGCCAGTTTTACCAAAAACTGATATTTTTATTTGCTGTGGTTTCTATCTATTTTCTGGCTTCTACTATTTCTCAGAAGCTTCAGGGGATTCAAGAGCTCTTTCGGGCTTTTTGGTTCTGCTCAGCCACTGTAGCAATTTCCATTCTGTAGTCAAATTCCCCTAGTGAATTTTCCATATTGTAGTCACATTGCCCAAGTGGATTCTCTATGCTGTAGTCACATTCTGCTAGTGAATGTTTCATACTGTAGTCACATTGTCTTAGTCAGTGTATTCTCCATTCTATAGTCACATTCCCCTAGTGAATTCTCCATACTGTAGTCACATTGCCTTAGTGTATTCTCCATTCTATAGTCACATTCCCCTAGTGAATTCTCCATACTGTAGTCACATTGCCTTAGTGTTTTCTCCATTCTATAGTCACATTCCCCTAGTGAATTCTCCATACTGTAGTCACATTGCCTTAGTGTATTCTCCATGCTGTAATCACATTGCCTTAGTGAATTCTCCATACTGTAGTCACATTGCCTTAGTGCCTTTTGTGCCTCTTCAGTGCCCACATGTCAGCAAGTAAGGGCTTTTGAATCTTTTTTTTTTTTTTTACTATTTTATAATGCTTGGCTTTGCATTTTTTTCTCCACTCTTTTTTTTACTACTGACACTTTTTTACTGCTGCATTTCTCTACTGCACTTTTTCACTACTGCAACTTTTATAAATCTAAGAAGAAAAACTGGTAAATTTGGGCTATTGTGACAAAATGCAGATAGTAAGCTAGTCTCTTGAAATAAATTTAAAAGGCTGATGTATTAGGTATGGAATAATAGGAAAAATTTCTAATTTCACACAACAGCCAATCAAAATACTTAATCTTTTAACAACTTCTGGACAGGAACGATTTTCCCCCTTAAAGACCAGGCATTTTTTGCGATTCAGCACTGCATTATCACAAAGGAAAATTGCGCAGACGCGCGACGCTGCACCTAAATAAAATTGGTGTCCATTTTCCCCACAAATAGAGCTTTCTTTGGTGTTATTTGATCATCTGTGCAATTTTTATTTTTTGCGTTATAAACAAAAAAAAAGCGTCAATTCTGAAAAAAAATATATATATATTTTTTTCATATTCTGCTATATAACTCTCCCAAAAATAATAAAAATACAATTTTTTCATCCTCTTAGGCCAATTTGTATTCTGAGACATATTTTTGGTAAAAAAAAAAAAAATCGCAATAGGCGTATTTTGATTGGTTTGTGAAAAAGTTAATGCTTCTACAAACTAGGGAAAAGATTTATATAATTTTTATTTTTATTTTTCTCTAGTAATGGCGGCGATCTGCGACATTGCGGCAGACAGATCGGACCCCTAACTGACATTTTTGACACTTTTGGGGAGACCAGTGACAGTAATCAGTGCTAAAATATACACTGTGTTTGTAATAATGACATTGGCAGGGAAAAGGTAAACCCAGTGATGATCAAAGGGTTAAGTGTGAGCCTAGGGGAGTGTTTTCTAACTGTGAGGGGGATGGGATTGTGAAATGAACATAGAGACCTGTGATCCTATATAGAAGGATCACAGGCGCTCTGTGATCATTTCAGAGAGAAGAACGGTCTGCTGTGTTTACAGCCAGGGCCGGCGTTAGGGGGGGGCAAACTGGGCAACTGCCCAGGGCCCCGAGTGTCCAGGGGCCCCCAGCCGCCCCCTGTCAGCGGAGCGGAGGCAGCGTGACACTATGTGCCGGCGGGCGAGGGGCAGACTGATCATTCGGGCAGTCGGGCACTGCCCGAGGCCCCGTGGTTGAGGGGGGGGCCCCACAGCAGTCTGTCCCTGGAGGTGCCTACACACTCTTGCTCAGCTGAGGGGCGGGGCCACACGTTCCCGCCGCGGGGGGCAGCCAGAGTGCAGAGAGAGAAGAGAGCGGAAGACATCTCTCAGCCAGCCCAGCCGGCAGCCACCCACAGGTTGTGACAGGTACGTGGAGATTTCTAGTCTGCTCTGCCTCTGCTGCCTGCTACTGTGCTTATCTGTGTAAGTTCCGATTCCGAAGCACAGTAGCAAGGGGAGGGGGGAGGGGGGTGTCAGTGTGCTACATTTATAGGCTTTGGAAGCAGCCCTTAATATGGTGGGAAACACATTTTGTCAAAGCAATTCCAACCTCTCTCTCTCTGGAATTGCTTTTTTGTTAGACTCTGTGACTCAGACTCTGTGACTTTTTTTAGACTCAGACTCTGTGGTGAATTGTGTGTGGGGGGGTATGATACAATGGTGGTGATTGGTGAATTTGGTGGGGAGATCACATGTTGGGGTGGGGGGGGGGAGTGTCAGTGGTGAAATGTGTGGGGTATGACACAGCAGTGCTGACTTTGGTGGGGAGATCACATATTGGTGGGGGTGTCAGTGGTGGTAAGGGGGGGGGATGACACAGCGGTGGTGAATTTTGTGGGGAAATCACATATTGGTAGGGGGTCTGTGGCACAAACCCCCTACCAATATGTGATTTTCCCACAAAATTCACCACTGCTGTGTCATTCCCCCCCCCCCCTTACCACCACTGACACCCCTACCAATATGTAATCTCACCAAATTCACCACTGCTGTGTCATACCCCACACATTTCACCACTGACACCCCCCCCACCCCAACATGTGATCTCCCCACCAAATTCACCAATCACCACCATTGTATCATACCCCCCCACACACAATTCACCGCTGATCTCCTCACCAAATTCACCACTGCTTTGTCATTCGGAGGGAATGTCAAAGCAGTGGTGAATTTGGTGAGGAGATCAGCGGTGAATTTTGTGCGGGGGGGTATGATACAATGGTGGTGTAGCCCCCCCAAAACCACACAATTCACCACTGACACCCCCCACCCTAATATGTGATCCCCCACCAAATTCACCACTGCTGTGTCACCCCCCCCCTTACACCCCACAAAATGTGATCTCCCCCAAATTCAATACTGCTCTCATTCCCCAACACACAATTCACCACTGACACTCGGGGCTGACGATTCAGCACTGCCCCCCCCCCCCACCAATATATGATCTCCCCCCAAATTCAACACAACACTGTGATCCCCCCATCCCAATATGCGATCCCCTTCAGACCTGATCATTCACTACTACCTATCCCCCCCCCCCGTCCCGACGTCACCTTCCCGCCCGCCGTCAGAGAAGAGGCAGTGGGCGGCGCGCATGGAGGAAGAATAGTCCAGTGTCCAGTCGGAGGACACCGGTCCGACCGAGTCGCGACGCCATGGAGGAGGAGGAAGTCGACTCCCGAGCAGCATGGTCACCAGGGAGTCGGGACATGCTGGTCAGGTCACTGTGCATTGAATGGGGACATGCTGGTCAGGTCACTGTGCATTGATGGGGACATGCTGGTCAGGTCACCGTGCATTGATGGGGGGGCATGCTATGCTGGTCAGGTCACTGTGCATTGATGGGGGACATGCTGGTCACTGTGCATTGAATGGGAACATGCTGGTCACTGTGCATTGATGGGGGACATGCTGGACACTGTGCATTGATGGGGGACATGCTGGACACTGTGCATCGATGGGGGGCATGCTGGACACTGTGCATTGAATGGGGGCATTCTGGACACTGTGCATTGAATGGAGGCATTTTGGACACTGTGCATTGGTGAGGGACATGCTGGTCACTGTGCATTGAATGGGGGAATTCTGGACACTGTGCATTGGTGGGGGACATGCTGGTCACTGTGCATTGATGGGGGACATGCTGGTCACTGTGCATTGATGGGGGACATGCTGGACACTGTGCATCGATGGGGGACATGCTGGTCACTGTGCATTGAATGGGGGAATTCTGGACACTGTGCATTGGTGGGGGACATGCTGGTCACTGTGCATTGATGGGGGACATGCTGGTCACTGTGCATTGATGGGGGACATGCTGGTCACTGTGCATTGATGGGGGACATGCTGGTCACTGTGCATTGATGGGGGACATGCTGGACACTGTGCATTGGTGGGGGACATGCTGGTCCCTGTGCATTGATGGGGGACATGCTGGTCACTGTGCATTGATGGGGGACATGCTAGTCACTGTGCATTGATGGGGGACATGCTGGTCACTGTGCATTGATGGGGGACTTGCTGGTCACTGTGCATTGATGGGGGACATGCTGGACACTGTGCATTGATGGGGGACATGTTGGTCACTGTGCATTGATGGGGAACATGCTGGACACTGTGCATTGGTGGGGGACATGCTGGTCACTGTGCATTGGTGGGGGACATGCTGGTCACTGTGCATTGATGGGGGACATGCTATGCTGGTCACTGTGCATTGATGGGGGACATGCTGGTCACTATGCATTGATGGGGGACATGCTGGTCACTATGCATTGATGGGGGACATGCTGGTCACTGTGCATTGATGGGGGACATGCTGGTCACTGTGCATTGGTGGGGGACATGCTGGTCACTGTGCATTGATGGGGGACATGCTGGTCACTGTGCATTGATGGGGGACATGCTGGTCACTGTGCATTGATGGGGACATGCTGGTCAGGTCACTGCATTGATGGGGGACATGCTGTTCACTGTGCATTGATGGGGGACATGCTGGTCACTGTGCATTGATGGGGACATGCTGGTCAGGTCACTGCATTGATGGGGGACATACTGGTCACTGTGCATTGATGGGGGACATGCTGGACACTGTGCATCGATGGGGGACATGCTGGTCACTGTGCATTGAATGGGGGAATTCTGGACACTGTGCATTGGTGGGGGACATGCTGGTCACTGTGCATTGATGGGGGACATGCTGGTCACTGTGCATTGATGGGGGACATGCTGGTCACTGTGCATTGATGGGGGACTTGCTGGTCACTGTGCATTGATGGGGGACATGCTGGACACTGTGCATTGATGGGGCACATGCTGGTCACTGTGCATTGATGGGGACATGCTGGTCAGGTCACTGCATTGATGGGGGACATGCTGGTTACTGTGCATTGATGGGGGACATGCTGGACACTGTGCATCGATGGGGGACATGCTGGTCACTGTGCATTGAATGGGGGAATTCTGGACACTGTGCATTGGTGGGGGACATGCTGGTCACTGTGCATTGATGGGGGACATGCTGGTCACTGTGTATTGATGGGGGACATGCTGGTCACTGTGCATTGATGGGGGACATGCTGGTCACTGTGCATTGATGGGGGACATGCTGGTCACTGTGCATTGATGGGGGACATGCTGGACACTGTGCATCGATGGGGGACATGCTGGTCACTGTGCATTGAATGGGGGAATTCTGGACACTGTGCATTGGTGGGGGACATGCTGGTCACTGTGCATTGATGGGGGACATGCTGGTCACTGTGCATTGATGGGGGACATGCTGGTCACTGTGCATTGATGGGGGACTTGCTGGTCACTGTGCATTGATGGGGGACATGCTGGACACTGTGCATTGATGGGGGACATGTTGGTCACTGTGCATTGATGGGGGACATGCTGGACACTGTGCATTGGTGGGGGACATGCTGGTCACTGTGCATTGATGGGGGACATGCTGGTCACTGTGTATTGATGGGGGACATGCTGGTCACTGTGCATTGATGGGGGACATGTTGGTCACTGTGCATTGATGGGGGACATGCTGGTCACTGTGCATTGATGGGGACATGCTGGTCACTGTGCATTGAATGGGGACACGCTGGTCATTCTTGAACCAACCTAATGATTGTTTGTTAAGTCACGCAATTTTTTTACAGTGTAATCCGTCAATGGTGATAGTATTAGAATTTTTATTCTATATTTGTTGCCCTGGGGCTTTCTATTTAGTGTAAATGAGTAGCGCTATGTGCAGAGCTGTGTATGTTCTTTATATGGCTCTGCTGCTCCTCACCCAGGCCTACTTATAATAGATCTGGGTGAGGAGCAGTAAACATAATAGAATATTATAATTGATGTGATTATGATTATAATTAATTTAATGTTATTTAATTAAAGCATATTTTTATGTAGTTGTATGTTTTATTTGGCTAAATTGATTAAATGCGCCTATATTTTTGGTAGAATATAAAAAAATTTGGGGCCCCACTTTTAGGTTTGCCCAGGGCCACACTTTGTCTAAAACTGGCCCTGTTTACAGCAGCTGACCGTTCTTCTCTCTCATCGGGGAGCAATCATGGGTGGCTGGCGGCAATCGGTGCCACTGGCCTCGTGGATCGTCATCCCCTCTGCCTAGTGGGGGCGACGCACTTGCCCCCCAGGACTGATCACGCGAACCGCCGTACAGGTACGGCGATTTGCACAGCCGAGCCAGCCTACCGCAGTATATATGCGGCAGGCGGTCGGCAAGTGGTTAATTGGACTGCAAAAATGATAATTGACAGACAGAAAAATAAAAAAAAAATAGTTTGTATGTTTTAATAGGTGTGTAAGAGAAACTTTTAATAAGTTCATGTGGACAAGACCCTTTAGTAATACCAGTCTAATGTGAATTGATAAATCTTTTCTTACAACTCTATGACTTATGGTGTGGCACTCTACTGATTAGCTTATACACTTAGATTTCTCTCAGAACTCCTGTTGGGGGCGCTGTGAGCAGTCTTACTGAAGCTAGTCACCTTTATAAGTTAAACTTGTATTATCTTGTATTATCTTTGTTCTACTTGTATTATGAGATTTAAACAGGTGATTTAGTGGCTCCTATATGTGTACTTCAATTTTAGCCCCTAACTTTCTCTGACTAGTGCCCATGTGGTTGGCGGTTGGGTTAGGACAGAGGAATATGTGGCTTAATATGTCCTGATGTTTAATTTTCTGCACATTTACGTTGTACAGTAGCATGTGTCTTTTTGTTTGTTATTGTTCTTCGGCTGGATTCAGTTTTAATGTCTATGGCCAGCAGCAGAAGGAAAAGCTAAAATAAACCTTTTTAAAAATACAGCTGGCCCCATTTTCCGCATTGCCCTGTATCCGTTTTATCATAAATCAAAATGTCAGTTCCTTCGTTTTAAATTGTTTTAAGCTATTATGTAATTTCAATGCTCTGGCTCGGTGTAAATGTGAAAGCTGACAATGGGGCTGAAATACATAGAGCAGGGATGTCACTTGCTGCTTTTATCTGCTCTGGCCATTGTCAGAAGGGGGAGAGAGTTCCCTTCTACAAACTGCAGCGGGTGCACCTTTACACAGAGGAGTCGGAGCATACCGCTAACGTGAATGCATAGAAAAAAAAAACGTAATAAAAGATATTTACATTGCAATTTATAATAAAATCTATGCAAAGCAATGGGGAGACAGCTTTATGAAGTAGGTTTATTGTTTACCCTTACCTAGTACTTTAACCACTTCAGCCTCGGCAGATTTTACCCTCTTCCTGACCAGGCCCTGTTTTGCGATTCTACACTGTGTTACTTTAATGGACAATTGCGCGGTCGTGCAACGCTCTACCTAAACAAAATTTACGTCCTTTTTTCCCCACAGATAGAGCTTTCTTTTGGTGGTATTTCATCACCTCTGTGATTTTTATTTTTTGCGCTATAAACAAAAAAATAGCGACAATTTTGAAAAAAAAAAAGCAATCTTTTTCACATTCTGCTATATGACATTCCCAAAAAAATTAAAAATCTAAATATTTTAACATTTTAGGCCAATTTGTTTTCTCCTACATATTTTTGGTAAACAAATCGCAATAAGCATATTTTGATTGGTTTGCGCAAAAGTTATTGTGTCTACTAACTATGGGAAAGATTTATGCCATTTTTATTAGCTTTTTTTTTCTTTTACTAGTAATGGCAGCGATCTGCGATTTTTTGCGGGACTGCGACATTACGGCAGACAGATCGGACCCCTAACTGACATTTTTGACACTTTTGGGGGTACCGGTGACATTACTACAGTAATCAGTGCTAAAAATATGCACTGTTACAGTAATAATGCCATTGGCAGGAAGGGGTTAACCCTGTGGGTGATCAAGGGGTTAAATGTGAGCCTAGGGGAGTGATTCTAACTGTGGGGGTGGGGTGTGGCTTATGAAATGACCATAGAGACATGTGATCCTATATAGCAGGATCACATGGGCTCTGTGATCATGCCAGGGAGAAGGACGGTCAGCTGTATTTACAACAGCCGACCGTCCTTCTCTCTCAGCGGGGAATGATCGCGGGTGTCAGGCGGCAATCAGAGCCACCTGACACACGCATCATTTTCCCCACTGATGAGCGGGGGCAGGAGCGCATTACCGGCGGCGCGCGCTCGCCCCCTAGACTCCCAAAAGGGAGCGCCGTACAGTTACGCCGATTTGCCTGGGAGCGGCTGCCTGCCGCAGTACATCTGCGGCGGACGGTCATAAACCGGGTAAAGTAGATTAGACCAAAATATGAGAAAAGATATGTGGATGAGATATCAATGAGGTCATGTCCATATAATCAGAAACAAAAGAACTAAAGACACAAACGGATTGTGTCTGGTACCCCTTTAGGACTTAATGACCATCATGAGACACAAGTAAAAATGTATAAATGTTTATTAGAAAATACACATAAAAAATAATTTGTATAAAAACATAAAATCCTATAAGTATCCTACTGGGGAATCACATAGCAGCATAACCACATAGGATAACCATGAAATACATAATACAGCATGAACAATTGGCTTAGTGGGGCCAATATAAGGAACAGTCTCTTGGTATTAGGGTGGCACCTGAAAGTAGAACTAAAACCAAAACTTTTATACATTATTATTCATTTTGGAGGGAATCGAGGAAGGTTTATAAATCATCAAATTTCTCTTTCATTCCTGTAACATAAACGCAGCAGGAAGTGAAAGGAAATCTTGTTGCCAGAACAAGTGGAAAGGTTATTCTTTCTGTTCTGGTTGCAACTGAGAAATTTGGATTTCTATAACTTTTCTTTCACTGGTGACAATGGTCAACTGGACATTCATAAAGGGTGAATCTCCCAAATTGTGACACAAACAATCATAGAAACCTAACAGGGATTAAAATTCCTCACCACTTTATCCAAACAAAATAAAAATTGTCTTCAGATACAATTGAAAGGAGGCCAGTCCACCTTTTTAAGGCTATTATGCTATTATTAGGCTTAATTTAACAAAACAGAAATTGGAAAGTGATGGATTAAAATATTTTAGAAAACAGGAATGTTATGAGAATTAGTAATTAAGGTGTAGAGGGAGACTGTATGAAGAAAAGTAAGCATTTAAAAACAGATATGCAGTAGGATATATAAAATGGCTATAACAAATCATAAAAAAACGTAATTTATTTGCCAAGGATTACATACTTGCCAAATCAATTCATAAAATAATATGAGAACATTTTTAGTGCTATTTTTTGGCTTATTATATGTAGGTAAAAAGGGAATGTGTTTATTTTGTTCCATGGATTTCTGACCCACATAAACTGTGATGTAGCCTTTTTCTTTGTAGCTGAAACTAGCCACCCCTCCCCACCATTTTCAGCTTTCATACCTTTAGTCATTCCGCAGTGCTGTTATATGAACTATAAAAATCACTAGTCCCAACTGGAGCAGTTGTGTAAAAATAGTACTTCAAGTAGCTATGTGAGCTGAGGAAAGCACACATAAAATGTTTATGTGGGAGAAGCATAGCTGATCTCTTCTCAGCAGGATTTCCTGAGCTATATACCAGTTTCTTATCAATTTGCATACAGTGTTGTATGCTTAAACTAGAAGATCATTACGTCTGCATTTTTTTATTGTGTGATGATGAACTTATTTATGGAATTCTAAAAAACAGAAGCTGTTTTATGTTACTGTGTATATTACTTTATGACATTATAAGGAATTCTTAGTTGACACATTTAAAAATAATTAGAAGTGTCACCTTGCGGGTAAAGTGTGAAAAAAGCGCTTCACATTTCTGGGTGTGGCCAACAAAAGTTGGTATTTAAAAAAGTGATTTTTACTTTACAGTGTATGGTTTGTAGTGTGGCACATTTTCCTCTTTGCTTTGAATTATTTTAGACAAAATAGATGCTGGGGGTGCACAGAAGAGGAAAAATGTGAGTAACAGAAGGACCATCGTTGGGGTGGAAATAAAAAAAAAGTCCAACCATAGGTGTCAGTGAGAACACAATAAGCCCCATAATTGGTGTCTTTGGGAGTAGGTCTCATTATTGGTGTTAGTTATTAACCGCTTGCCGACCGCCGCACGAACATATACTGCGGCGGTCAGCCCCTCACAGGCAGAGTGACGTACCGGTACGTCACTAGCCTGGGAGGGTCTGGGGAGCGAGCGCGCGCCGCCGCCGGCGCGCTCCCGCGCGGTCATGCACCCCCCCGCGCGTGTGACCGGCGGACCCGATGTCTGCTGGTCACTCGGCGATCGGCGGGGGAGAGGGAGAAAGGCAGGCAGCTTGTGTAAACAAGCTGCCTGTCAGTTCTCCCTGTGTAGAAACACTTATCATACGGTTCTACTATGTAGAACCGTTGATCAGTGTAACTACACCTCAAGCCACAGCCAATCACAGTTAGAATCACGCCCCTAGGGACACACACAGCCCCTCCCTCTCAAATAAAGTTAACCCCTTCACTGCCAGTGTAATTTTACAGTAACAGTGCATATATATAGCACTGATTACTGCAGTAATGTCACTGGTACCCCCAAAAGTGTCAAAAATGTCAGTCAAGGGTCCGATCTGTCTGCCGCAATGTCGCAGTACCGCAAAAAAAATCGCAGATCGCCGCCATTACGCGTTAAAAAAAAACAACAAAAATGACAAAAATCTTTCCCTTTGTTAGTAAACGCGATAACTTTTGCGCAAACCAATCAAAATATGCTTTTTGCAATTTTTTTTACCAAACATATGTAGCATAAAACAAATTGGCCAAAAATTTAAAAAAATTTTGATTTTTACTTTTTTTTGGGGGGGAATTTCATATAAAAAAATGTGAAAAATATTGTTATTTTTGCAAAATTTACGCTCTTTTTTTGTTTATAGCGCATGATCAAAAAATCGCACAGGTGATCAAATACCGGCAAAAGAAAGCTCTGTTTGTGGGAAAAAAAGGACGTCAAATTCGTTTAGGTACAGCGTCGCACGACCGCGCAATTGTCCGTTAAAATCACGCAGTGCCGAATCGCAAAATACCCCCTGGTCAGGAAGGTGGTAAAATCTTCCGGGGCTTAAGTGGTTAATAAATGTCTTTTATAGCAGAGTATACCTGTGCACACATTTAAAAATCTGCTATAAAACACATCCAGTAAAAAAAAATTAAAAATCAAATTTTTTCAAAAATTAGGCCAATATGTATTCTGACACATATTGGGATTAAATAAGTATATAACGATTGGTTTGCTCAAAATGTATAGCGTCTCCACACATTCTCCACTGTTGTGCCCGCTCTCTTTCATCATTCTGCATGCGTGCCATGTCCATCACTGTGCCAGATTTCCACCCCAGTATTTGCTGTCTGGCCCTTGTTGTGCCCTCTTTCCCCTTTTTGCTTTCAGCCTAATGTAGTATATTGACCGAAAATACCATAATGACTATATCTATCACTTATATGCAGAATATCACCCATAAATATCTACACACACAGTGATAAAGAGGCTGGACAACACTGTTTTGTTTGTAGGTGACTACAAAAATGGGCTTCATTAGGTTGATGTATGTATATAATAATATAGTTCATCCACATTTTATCTATCCATCACAGTGTGTTCAAGCAGATACTATGCAATATATGTAATAGATATAAGTCTCGGTTCACACTTCTACGATGCGGGAACGCTGCGAATATGCAGCGTGTTCCCGCATCGCATCCGCACTCCTGGCAGTTCACACTGCCATATGTGATACGCAGGGGGTGTCAGTTAAAAGTTAACGACACCCCCAGTGGAGATCGCATATCGCAGTGCGATCTGCAAGTTCGCACAGAATCGGATCGCACTAGTGTGAACCACCATGCAATTTGATTCTGCTGTGGATAAAAAAAAGGGTCATGTGCATGTTTAGTGCGATTGTGTTGCGAATTCAGCCATATAAACTATGGCTGAAATGTGCACCGCACAGAGATCGCATGTAATTTAGGAGCAGTGTTCTCCGAATTACATGTGATCTCTGTGATCGCACTAATGTGATCCGGCCCTTAAGTTCATGCCACAAATTTGGATTAAATAAGTGTATATGGATTGGTTTGCGCAAAAGTTATCGTGTCTACAAACTAGGGGATAGACTTATGTCATTTTTATTTATTTTATTTTTTATTACTAGTAATGGCGGAGATCAACGATTTTTAGTGGGACTGCGACATTGCGGCAGACAGATCGGACCCCTAACTCACACTTTTGAGGGGACCAGTGACATTACTACAGTAATCAGTGCTTAAAATATGCACTGTTACTTTACTAATGACACTGGCACTGAAGGCGGTTAACACCAGGGGCGATCAAAGGGTTAAGTGTGTTCCTAAGGGAGTGCTTTCTAACTGTGCGGGGGATACACTCAATAGATGAACACAGAGACCTGTGTTCCTAAATAGTAGGAGCACAGGATCCATGTGTTCATCTTTGACAGAATGGCGGTCTGCCTTGTTTACATAGGCAGACTGCTGTTCTGTCTCTATGGGGAGTGATCACAGGTGGCCAGCGGACATCTCGTCCACCGGAGCCACTGATTGGCTCCTCCTCTGGCCAATCGGCGCGCGCCTCCACTGTCTATTATACAAAACGATGTACAGGTACATTGTTTCGCGTATATACGTAATACAGCCGAACTGCCGCAGTAAAACTATGGCAGCTGGCCGGCAAGGGGTTAATAGAACATACTAAAAAAAGATTAAAAATAAGCATCATTATATCATTATTATTTACATAGATCAGCCTAATGCTGTATATTAATGTGAAATATTACCATCCTCTCTAATTGTATCACCTATAATTAAAATAATGTCTGTAGTACAAAAATATAGATTATTATCATGGCCTCTATGTCTATACTTATTGATAACAATAAACCCACGATAAATACAAGGAGCTTACATTCACAATAAATGTGTACAACCTAGGATGTTGTACTGCCCTTCATCCGTGCTCTACAGCATTTCAGTGTTACACACACACACTCCCCTATGTCAACCTTTCCATAGAGAGAATGCAGTGCTAGCAGGCAGGAACAGCACACTGTTGTGGACAACTGGAGCAGTAAAATTATAGAATCCATAAAATAATCAGTGGAACAAGGCCACAAAAAGATCCAGGGAGCAGTGCTTGGAAGACATCTTTCAGCACTCATGGTAAAGATTCCAAAGTGTGCCATCCTCCCCATTTTCATTTTTTTAAGTATGTAGCACTACTCCCTTGGGAGCTGCTGGTTACGGATTCCCCTGGGTTACCTATATCAACAACTTGACAAAATAGCATATTCTAAGTGCTCGGCTCAGTCAGAAAACAGTCCAGGGGTTTTGGTTTTTGTTGATTTATTTGAGAACTGGGATAGGAGAAGGGATGAGTGGGATACTCCAACTGAACAAACTATGCACAATTGCTGAGACTTCTATGTAACCCTGAGTACGACAAGGCCGCTGCTTCACCTTGCCACTTTAGTGAAGAAGAATTAACGGAACTGTACTGCACTGTAAATCACTCTTCAGGGTCCTACTCGGCACCCCCTTTGTCCCTACTCTTCAGGGTTAGAAACGGCACCCCCTTTTACGCTGACGCTATGCGTGATGTGGCCCCTTGATCCCCTGACTTCACTGGAGTCGTCCCCCTTTCTGGGCAGACCCTTTGGCAAGTCCCCTGGTACTCATTTGACCACATTGGGGTCAACCCAGCCTTGCCAGAGAAACACACTGCAGAGTATTTGGATCCACTCTGCACACATTATATTGGCTGGATGATGTAGTCACTGCTGATCCATAGGTGGCCCCTGATCACACCAAATGTCTTCTTTGAGTTACTGAACATGTGCAGTAACTTAAAAACATGTTGATGTTGTAAAGGTGGGACATTGCCGGAGACACAGCATCCACAGGACAGAGGGCTAAGAAGCAGGACTGTCTTAGCAAATCTGAGACAGTTGACACCTATGGAAATGCACAATATAAGTAAAAAAAATATATAGTGTGTGTGTACAGAGTGAAAAAAAGCATGCCGACCCCCACTTACACTCACATCAAACAGTATAAATAGATTTCTAAGCTTCCTTACAATTGCCACAACACAGATCTTAAAATAAGTGTTAGAGTAGAATTCTGAACACCATGCACATTTTCCATCGCAAATGGTCAACATGGTCTACTTTTTAATGGTTTCCCGATCTGTCTGTAAGGTAATAGTCACTAGGGCTTTTATTTTCAGTACCTTTATGATTTCTTGCCTGAACTGCCTTTAAATTAATTTTTTTCTACACTATAAGGCTAATGGTTTATAAAAGCAATATGTTTTTGTTTCCTTACCTTTTCTTTTCCTTGTCTTGTAATTATGTTAAATTCAATTTTTTTCTTTTTTTGTTTATAAAGGTGTAAGAGGCATTTCTTGTTGTTTATGAGAATGCTGATATTTAGTCTTATACTTGTTTCTGTACTGACTGCCTCAGAAATGTACACGCTTGTCTTTTGAATTTCAATAAAAGGTAGCATTCTGAGTTGTTATTATAACATTCTATTGTTTTTAATAGCAGATGTCCTATTTTCTGGCCAAAATGAAGCATGAAAAGGAACCCTCATTCATCCTCCTGCAGTTCCTTATAGTTCTCACACTTTGTCAACGTAGGCTGACTTAGTAGAAATTCTTAGTATTATCTTGATAACTTAAGCACAAAGTTAAAAATACAACAAAGAAAAATTCCCAGCTCATTCACCAACCAGCCTGTAACAAACCAAAATTTTTCTGTCTAACAGTTCACGTTAAAACCAAGGGTTTCGTTTGCACATATTTGCAAATATATGCATAAGCTGCAGGACCACTTCACGGCACACTAGTGTATGGAGTCCAAACTCTATAAATTTTGATAAAAAAAATTGGAGCAAATATATAATAATGAATAAACGAAGGGCAGGTATGCCCGGAGGGAAGGTATAGGAACGCATTGGACACCCAGCAATAGAACGATTACAGCGAAGGTATCCAGTGCATCCCCTAACCAATTCACCAACAGTATAATGAAATGGAAGCCACTCTGACCTATAACTAACCTTTGCATCAAGGAGCACATGGAAGGGCAACGCATGTCAAAAAACAACAAGGACAAATTCCCAGTTTGCTTACCGACCAGCCTACAACCAACTAAATTGCCCTGTCTAACAGTTCATGTTAAAACCTGGGGATTAGTTTGCACACATTTGCAAATATGTGCTTAAGCTGCAGGGCCCCTTCACAGCACCCTAGTGTACTGCAATCTATAAAATTGTGTTGCGCAGAATAAAAATCTATATAATAAATGCTCTTAATAAATAATTGCATAAGCTGGTACAACCAATGATGTCCTTCCTCAAATAAAAGTCTGGTGTGCAAATAACAATCAATATCAAATGTAAAAAATATTGGTGAATAAAATTAATATAATAAATGGGATGCTCTCAATAAATCCTCTAAAAACTTTCATATAAGTATTTTCTAGTGTACTGCAGTCCTAACGTTATACATTTTTGGAGCCTCCAAAATTGGAGCACATATATAATAATGGATAGATTAGGGGGCGGGGTTTGGCCACTCGTGTGACTGGCCGCTTTATCAGAGAGCTCCAGCGGGGAGAAGCTCTTTATGGCAGACAGAGGCCAGCGAAGCGGCAATAAGCAGCCCTAGGCAGCCGGGACTTCACAGGGACCATCCACCCAGCGCGGCACCAGAGTTTCTCAGCCTATGAAGCTCACAGACTTCTTCCCAGGCACATGCAGAAAGGAGGAGCAAGATGGCGACAAGGGACACATGGACCTTTCTCCCTTTCCCTCAACAGCAAGAACAGAACAGTCCCCTAGAATCCTAGAGTTCTTACAGTAATCCAAACAGGAGGACAAGCTCTCCACAACATGCCCAGCAGCCTCACCAGCCGCCTCTCCTGCTTCAAAGGGACCTATAAGTAAGAAACCCTACATTGCAATACTAAGACCACTATGGCAGCTCCAGACACACTCTCTGCCTTCCCTACCTCTGATCAGCCAGCTTCTGAGCACACTCTAAAAGAAATGCTCATGTCCCTGAGCTGAGCTGTGCAGAGCTGTGCAGAAATGTCTCTGATCTGGAACACCTGGAAGTCAAGATAGATAAAGTTGAAAATAAATTGTTAGATTGCATTCTTACCCATAATCATATAGTGGATGGCTACCAGGAGCAAGACGCTGACATCCAGTGGTTAAAAAACAAAGTAACAGATCTCGAAGACAGGTCCAGGTGGAATAATTTAAAATTTAGAAGCATCCCTGTGTCAATTTCTCCTCCTGAACTCACGCAATATTTGCTTCAGTTACTGAAAACATTCCTACCTATGGAAAATGCTTTCAACCTAATTATCGACAGGGCGCACCGCATTGCTAAACCACAATCCCTACCCGATACTGTGCCAAGGGATGTATTAGCAAGAATTAATTTCTACAATATCAAAGATAGAGCCACGGCAGCAGCTCAGAAAGCCAGCAAACTGCCAGATCCATTTTCCTACATCTCCATTTATGCTGACCTGTCTGCCGTTACACTTGCTCCCCGCAGACAGTTCAAACCTGTAACGGAAGCACTGAGGGAGACAAAAAAAGCATTTACAACTGGTTCTTCCCCGCCACATTGCAGGTCTCCCACCAGGGGCAAAAGTATATTCTAGGTTCCCCGGCTGAAGCTAAGAAACTTTCTCAACAATGAAATATTCCAGTGCCAGCAACAAATGGCAGGGACTGCTCTAACATCCCACGCTCCTATATTCATGCCTGGAACCCAACCCCTGGCCCAGGCTAACCCATTAAGCAGCTCTCATGGGCCCTATCTTGTGCTACGCTTTCAGTTAGGCAACTGATTACATGGTAGCTACCATGCTTCCCTGGTACGGAACCTCTTGCCTCATATCCTGATGTACTTGTTTCTAGGTTTTGTTACAGTTTTTGAGGACACGTAGTGAAATTTTTATATCTGTTTGATAAATACTTTGTTGCGTACTGTTATCTCATTGATACTGCTCTATTTTAGGTTGATATTATATTATATTAATCTTGCATTGCTTCTGATTTGAGCTTTGGTACATCCCTCTCACAGTGTGCACTTCTCCTGCATATTATATTAATCCCTCTGATACTTCCTCAACCCGTATCGCACAACTTCCCAAATCTAATTTAAGCTCCCTCCCCTACAGTGAATATGTCTCTTAAAATCACCTCTCTCAATGTGATGGACTTGAACAGCCCCTATATGAGATCTATGCTATGGAGGGAAGCCCTCTCCTAGAAGTGCAAACGTATTTTGCGCACAGGAAACTCATTTGATTCTCCAAGACCCACTGTGAGTCTCTCATCACAAATTCCCACACTGTTTCTTCACAAACTCGGAAAAAAACAAAAAAAAAGAAGTAATGATAGCAATTAAAGATTCAATCACATTTACACAAAGGTTTGTGGAATTCTATCCCAATGGCAGATATATCATATTGGAAGCAGATCTTAACCACCAACCCTTTACTTTGGTGTCAGTATATTCACCGAACACCAGCCAGAAGAAATTTTTCCGCACCCAAATGAAATGCTTTCAGTCTATTTAAGTAGGCCAACTTATTGTATGACTTTAATGCAGTCTCAGGCTCTTCTATAGACTCTACCAGCATCAGCAGGAACCGCTCCCAAGACCTTTCTCCCTTACTGCATGAAGAGGGACTTTACGATGTATAGAGAAGTGTACACAGCTTAGAGAAAGACTTCACTTTCTTCTCTTCTCCCCTCTGTGTGTACTCCAGGATTGACATGTTCCTCGTAGACAAGCTTACCCTTTTTCAATCGTCAAATGCCAACATTGGCAATATCCCATGGTCTGACCATGCTCCTATTTCCCTCTTCAACCAGAATACATCACCCACTAAATTGTGGAGACTGAATACCAGCCTAACTATCACACAACCCTAACTATGAGAAACATGTCAAATCCGAAATGGAATTCTTTGCACAGAGCGAATGCTTAGTGACTAATGCACACTCCCTGTGGGCGGCCCATAAGGTCTTCATGCACGGAGTGTTCATCAATTTGGGCTCCAAGTAGAAGCATAGGAGGACAAAGGTTTTAGCTGATATTACTCAGGCAATAGCAGACCTTGAGACCCAGAATAAACAATTTTTTAATATAATTATATTATATAATTATAATTGAAAGAGCTCTGACACAAACTCTCCCAATGTTTTTTGTCCCAATTTGACATTTAATTGAAAAAAATTAAATTAAATGACTTTGTAGCCAGCAGCAAGATCACCCCCTTGTTAGGAAGACAGATAAAACAATAAAACAACCAAAAGAAGAATAGACCACCTGTTGGATACCCGCAACCAAAGACTTACCAATCCACTCCATATAGCTAATCACTTTGCAGAAAACAACACAGAACGTTATAATTTAGAAATAGCTCAATCAATCCCCCCCCCCCCCCCCCCCAAACCAAACTCAAACACAGCCCTTTCTACATTCACATTTGCTTCTCCAGGTGTCATCTACAGAATTCTCCAAAATTACCACTAAGTTCTCTGCCCATGAAATTCTAGAAGCAACTTCCACGCTCCTTATGCATAAAGTGCCGGCACCGGATGGCTTTAGTAACGAGTATTAAAAAAAATTCAGAAATTTTCTATCACCTTACTTAAAACAGGTGGGCAGAAAAAGTAGCTTCCTTTCCCAAGGAAGCACTTGAAGCACAATCAGTCACCCTGCCCAAACCAGGAAAATCGCCTGATCACCCTGCCAACTATCGTCCCATTTCACTTCTTAACATGGACATAAAATGCATTTTCTAAAATCATTGCTTTGAGACTAGAGACCATCATCCCCAGCTTGATACACCCTGACCAAGTAGGCTTTGTAAAAGGGTATCAAGCATCAGATTGCACCAGACGTACCGTAGATCTGCTTTAATGGACTGAGCTCCATCGCACACCTTCTCTGTTCCTATCTTTGGACGTGGAAAAGGCGTTCGATTGAGCTCACTGGATGTACCAGAGGGAAGTTCTGCAGGTTTTTGGTTTAACGGGTTTTATCGACTCAGCTATTAGAGCTCTATACTCCAACCCCTGCGCTAAGGTTTACTCCTCAGGCATTCATTTAGACACTTTCAATATCGCTAATGGCACTAGGCAAGGCTGCCTCTTGTTCCCCATTATCTTTGCCCTCATAATAGAACCCCTTGCTCAAGCCATTAGAACCCAGGGCTGGCCCAAGATTTTGTGCTGCCTGGGTCCAAGAAAAAAACCTAGAAAATATTATATATACTGTTGTCTTCTTCCATAACGCGCCACTGGACCAGCCCACCAAACACCCACTGTCTGTCAGTCTGTCACTACTGTGTCTGCCGCGGCCACCGCCCTAGACGATCCGGCCTGTCCTGTGTGAGATGGAGTGCGCTGATGCCTGATGTGATTGCACAAACCACGATCACGTGAGGGACGTTCCCAGGTGGAGATGCTCTGCCTCCTCATACTCATCAGTTTGCACTACAAGCGGCAGTATGAGATGGAGAAATGCTGCACGTAACACGCAGCAAACTGATGACCCAAAAAACTTCTGAAAAAAATGTGGGTGTCAATTTGCCACCACTCTCAAAGTTCTGCCTGGGTTCAATGGACCCAGCAGGACCCATGGTTGGGCCAGCCCTGTTAGGAACCACCCTAAGATGTCAGGGATTAAAATCGGCATACTGAACATAAAATAGGCCTGTATGCTGATGATGTTATTATCTCTCTCTCAAACCCTATCTCCTCCTTCCCTGCAGTTTCTAACCTACTACAAGAGTTTAGTACACTTTTGCTTTATAAAGGTAATACCTCAAAGTCCAAGATGCTCCCCATCTATTTACCAAAAAACCCCAGAACCATCTTTCAGAATTCTCCAGCTTCTTCTTGGCCCAAAAATCAGTTATTAAATACCCTGGAATTCAGCTGACCTCTCCTAGCTCCAAAATAGTTAGCACAAACTACGAAACATTATTAAGGTCCATACAACATCAAACACAAGAGCTCTCTAAGTCGCAAATCTCAGGACAGGTAGAGCAGATGTCGCCAAAATGATCATTTTACCAACCATTCTCTGCCATTTCCGTACGTTGCCTATTCCATTGCCTAGCTCATACCTACAGAGTCTACAAGCTACCTTTATTTGGGGGAAAAAGAGAAGCCGCTTCCATAAAAGCATGTTATACAGATCTTAAACCACCACTGGCATAGGAGATCCTAACCTGAAATGCTACTACAGCGCAGTAATACTGGACCAATCCTCTGCATAGTGGTTACCTACCAGAGATAAACTATGGGCCTCTATAGAAGAATCTATCATTGGACGTCCACTCAGAAGTCTCCTGGGTGCACTTCTTCTAGGCCTCGGACCCCCCCCCCCGCATTCCCCCTTTTACATGTTCAAAGCAACTCTCTCCTGCTGGAGTAATTCTCGATCCTCCTTTTAAAAAAAATCCCCTATTGACTTTCCTATTCTCCCACACTCTACACTGGAGTTATTTACCAAAGACCTATCTCTAAATAAATGGACAAAAGTGGGTATCCTCTCAGTCGGACAACTTCTGGACAACTCCAACCTGCTCTTATATGAATCCCTGCAACTGCACTACTGCCTCCCTCATAGTGATTTTTACAAGTATCTACGTATTCAACATATCATGGGTCCCATCCTCCCATTAGTCATCTCAGTTTCGCATGACATCCTATCCTTCTACAACTCTACTACCACAGACAAAAAAGGCATAACCTATTTCTACCAGCTATTAATGGCATCCCCTGTTCATGAGAAAATCCAATTCATGAAGAAATGGGAATCTGATCTCTCCTGTACCTTCAGCCACTCACAATGGTTCAACTACCAACCTGCTAAAAGTCTCCCACTGCACAACAAATTGCTGGAGAAATTGTGGTGAAATAGGCTCCCTTCCTCATATCTGGTGGTTCTGCCCCAAACTCCTACCTTTCTGGGAAAAAGTTTTCCACTTCATTTCATCAGTCCTCTGCATCAAACGATCTCTAGATCTTGCCACAGCTCTTCTACTACTAAACTTTGAACAATGGCCCAAAATCCATCTGCTCTTCCTGATCCACTCCATGACTGCAGCCAAGAAGTCTAATGCTCTGAGATGGAAACAGCCAGACCCTCCAGAGCTTAATTCCTTTTTAATATAACTCAACACCCAGACCCAATTTGAACTCATGTTCGCTGTCAAAAATGGCAAAAGCCAAGCATTTTGTGCACAGTGGTCAGTGTTATAGCTGCAAAGGGTGGCTCAATATCGAACCCTACAGAATAAGACTTGGATGCCATTAAAGTTCATGCGTGTGTAAAGGCAGGCGTCCCAATACTTTTGGTAATATACAAGTGGGGGAAATAATTATTTAATCCCTTGCAGATTTTGTAAGTTTGCCCACTAACAAAGAAATGAAGGGTCTATCATTTTTATCATAGGTGTATTTTAAATGATAGAAACAGAATATCAACCAAAAATCCAGAAAGAACGCATGAAACAAATGTTATAAATTGAGTTGCAGTTCAGTGAGTAAAATAAGTATTTGATCCCCTACCAAACAACAATAATTCTGGCTCCCACAGGCTACAGTATGTGCTCATGTGGTATACAGATTAGTCCTGTCAATTTAGGAAGGTGCTCCTAGCGACAACTCGCTATGTGTATAGAAGACACCTGTCCACAGAATCTCTTTCTTCCGTTTAAACCCACCTTCATGATGGGCAAGACCAAAGTGCTGTCAAAGGACGTCAGGGACAAGATCATAGATCTGCACAAGGCTGGAATGTGCAGCCTCCTGAGATGTGTGTGAACCTGGTAACAAACTACAAGAAGACTCTTACCTCTGTGATGGCCAACAAGGGTTTCTCCACCCCTGGTTTTAACATGAACTGTTAGAGAGGGCAATTCAGTGTGTGGCAGGCTGGTTGGTAAGTAAGTTAGGAAGTTTTCTTTGTTGTTTTTTGACATGTGTCACCCTTCCATGTGCTCCATGCTGCAAAGGTCAGTTATAGGTTGGAGTGTTTGCCATTTTTTGTACTGAAACACAAATTTTAACCCGTTTGTTTATTAAAATTCATATACATATTTTCCCTCTAGAGGATATCTATATATCTGGAATTGTGACTAGAATTGCCTGAAAAGAATCTCACTAGTGAGATAAGCTCAATTAGCTGCATGTATAGACTCTGCTGTTTCCTGTCAGATCCTTCCTGGCTTACCATAGTACAGATAGAATCCTTATAGCAGTATGTAATATGTTAATTTTTAATCCAGGCTTTTAAAGCCAATTAGTGTGTACAATGTCACTTTTAATTGCAGGATTTAATTGCTTGTTGAGAGGAACAATCATTATTGTGTAAAGCAATACAATTATGTATTTTACTTACCTTTAACATGTACTGTAATTGTAATATTTCCCTGAATTTCACTTCACATATGATCTGCTTGATCTGCTGCCTATGAACAGTATCTGCACAAGATATTGCCCTTGGCTGGGCCTGGGGCTACAAGTTCATGCCATCATTTCTGCCTACCTCACTTCCGATGTGTGGAGTGCCCACCTGAGCCAAACAGGAAGTAAGGCAATTGTGGGTGTTCTTCTAGATACTGGTGGTGAGATCCATGTTCATAGCTGGCATCCATGTTCATAGCTGTTCATAGCGGACTTTGGATTGTTTTAATAATAATTTTAATAAGGGATACTGCACGATTATTCTTCTCTTTTTTTGTTATTTACTCCTTGAAATGGTGGATGTAAAATTGGAGGAAAAGTGTTTTTAAAAAAGGTCCTGTTGGTGTGGAGTAAAGGAGTGAACTGTATGGCTAAGCATATACCACTGAAAAGGCTGCTCTGGACATGCTTGTTAAGATAAGTGGTGTTGCATTTTTTTTGTATACGTGAGTATAGGATTTGATCAGTGTAAATAGTTTTTTTTTTTAGTAGCATGACACTCATTCATTTTTTAATATTTTACTAAATGTATCCTATACAATATTTAATATATTTAATATAATCAAATAATTCTTCTTAACTGCAATCCAAATAATACCTTCATATATTACTGAATGCGCTGTTTACTATAGGCAATCAAAGGTAACCCAACTATGTTTGTGTGTAACATTTACATAAACCAAAGTTTTAAATGGAGGACAGCTCACTGTCTTCTAGATTACTTAACAAAGTGTTCCACTTTGAGATAATATTCCTGTAGATGATTCATTTAGCCAGTTTGCAGAGAAATGTTGAATGTCATGATAATCCCCTTATACGCTGATTTACTGCCTGTCAGTGTATCTTGCCTGCAGCCATTTTATCTAGACAGAGAGAGCAGTTTCCTGAAATACAAACACTATAGTTATCAGTTAGAAATATGTAAAGGAGACATGCTGCTGGGTTTATGGTTTAAGTGCCTCACACTAAACTTAATTTACAAACATGACAGACTAATTGGTATATCCCTCCAATACCTTATTATGTTCATGGCAAGTAACTAATGCCTCGTACACACGCAACGATTATCGGCCGACCGATCGGCCGTCTTTTGTCCAGTGTTGTTGTGTTGGTTGAAATGTGCTCTAGACTGCACATGAATTTTCTCGGCCAACAAAAACCAACTTCAGAATTCATGTCATGTGCTGGTTTACTTTCCGTGTGTTTTTTCTTCTCTGAGCATGCCCAGTCTTGCTCATCAGATTTTTGTCTGCCGAAATCTGTACTGACTGACGGAAAATCGGCCGTTCTGTTGACGGGCAACAAAAATTTTATAGCCTGCACACCAGATTTTTTTCGGCCGAAAAGTCGCAGTCGGTTGTCGAAAGCATCATACTAACAAGCCAAAAATCGGCCGATCGGACGTTGGCTGAAAATTCACGGCCAACTATCGATGCGTGTGTACGAGGCATAAGACGTAATACAAGTAACTAAAATGTACCAGCATTAGGTGGACCATTTTAAGCCCAACACAGGCAAGGAGTTTTATGGCATGTAACTGCCAAGTATACAGTAGTTTACTGGACACTAGGGATGATCGACCAGAACACCCGAACTTCCCGAAAGTTCGGCCCGGATTTCAGAACCCCATTGAAATCAATGGGACCCAAACTTCGGTAATCAAAAAACACCATTTTGAAGCCCTAAAACCCAATAAATGCCCCTAAAAAGTGCCTAGGGTTCTGGGTCATGCCCCAGGGACTATTAATCACACACAAAAAAGTTCTTAAAAATTGTCATTTTTGATAGAGAGCCAATTATTGAAAAAATTATTGAAAAAAAAAATGAGATTTCTTTGGATTTAGTGTCTGGGGGGTCTAAAAAGTGTACCTGTGAAGTTTCAGCTCTGTTTGTATTAGAATTAATATAGAACAGGTTAGTAGCTTCGCTACTTTTACACCCGGCTTTTTGTTGCAGGCGTTTTATTGGGCTTTTTTGAGGACATGTTTGGAGTCAGGCATGACATCAGAACTTCTGTGTAGGGGTATATATATATACACACACACATGTATGTATATATATACATACACATATATAGGTGTGAAAGTAGCAGAAACCTATGCTTGCGCTAATGAAATAATTAACAGGCATATGGCTTCTCTGCTATAACACCTACTGTATATGTGTGTATGTGTATAAATACATGTAAGTGTGTGTGTGTATATATACCCCTATACAGAAGTTCAGATGTTATGCCTGCCTCCAAAGACCCCCAAAAAATGCCCAAAAAAAACGCCAGCTGCAAAAACACACCTGGGCGTTTTTGTAGCTGGCGTTTTTTTGGGCATTTTTTGGGCGTCTTTGGAGGCAGGCATAACATCAGAACTTCTGTGTAGGGGTATATATACACACACACACACACATGTATGTATATATACACATACACATAAATAGGTGTGAAAGTAGCAGAAACCTATGCTTGCACTAATGAAATAATTAACAGGCATATGTCTCCTCTCCTATCACACCTATATGTGTGTATGTGTATAAATACATATAAGTGTGTGTATATATACCCCTATACAGAAGTTCAGATGTTATGCCTGCCTCCAAAGACGCTCAAAAAGTGCCCCAAAAAATGCCCAAAAAAACGCCTGCTGCAAAAACACACCTGGGCGTTTTTGTAGCTGGCGTTTTTTTGGGCATTTTTTGGGCGTCTTTGGAGGCAGGCATAACATCAGAACTTCTGTGTAGGGGTATATATATATATATATACACACACATGTATGTATATATACACATACACATAAATAGGTGTGAAAGTAGCAGAAACCTATGCTTACACTAATGAAATAATTAACAGGCATATGTCTCCGCTCCTATCACACCTATATGTGTGTATGTGTATTTATGTGTATAAATACAAGTGTGTGTGTGTATATATACCCCTATACAGAAGTTCAGATGTTATGCCTGCCTCCAAAGACGCCCAAAAAATGCCCAAAAAAAACGCCTGCGCAAAAAAAAAACGCCCAGGTGTGTTGTTGCAGGCGTTTTTTTGGGCATTTTTTGGGGGTCTTTGGAGGCAGGCATAACATCTGAACTTCTGTATAGGGGTATATATACACACACACTTATATGTATTTATACAAATACACATATATAGGTGTTATAGCAGAGAAGCCATATGCCTGTTAATTATTTCATTAGCGCAAGCATAGGTTTCTGCTACTTTCACACCTATATATGTGTATGTGTATATATACATACATGTGTGTGTGTGTATATATACCCCTACACAGAAGTTCTGATGTTATGCCTGCCTCCAAAGACGCCCAAAAAATGCCCAAAAAAACGCCAGCTACAAAAACGCCCAGGTGTGTTTTTGCAGCAGGCGTTTTTTTGGGCATTTTTTGGGGGTCTTTGGGGGCAGGCAAAACATCTGAAATTCTGTATAGGGGTGTATATATACACACACACTTATATGTATTTATACACATACACATACACATACACATATATAGGTGTTATAGCAGAGAAGCCATATGCCTGTTAATTATTTCATTAGCGCAAGCATAGGTTTCTGCTACTTTCACACCTATATATGTGTATATATATATACATACATGTGTGTGTGTATATATATACCCCTACACAGAAGTTCTGATGTTATGCCTGCTTCCAAAGACGCTCAAAAAATGCCCAAAAAAATGCCAGCTACAAAAACGCCCAGGTGTGTTTTTGCAGCAGGAGTTTTTTTTGGGCATTTTTTGGGGGTCTTTGGAGGCAGGCATAACATCTGAACTTCTGTATAGGGGTATATATACACACACACTTATATGTATTTATACACATACACACATATAGGTGTTATAGCAGAGAAGCCATATGCCTGTTAATTATTTCATTAGCGCAAGCATAGGTTTCTGCTACTTTCACACCTATATATGTGTATGTGTATATATACATACATGTGTGTGTGTGTATATATACCCCTACACAGAAGTTCAGATGTCATGCCTGACTCCAAACATGTCCTCAAAAAAGCCCTATAAAGGCCTGCAACAAAAAGCAGGGTGACAGGGGTGAAGCCACCATCCTGTTCTGTAAGTGTTCTAAGAGAAACAAACTTTTCTCTATAGCGGTCACCCTGACATGGAAGGGTTTTGTCACCCTGCCATAGCAGTCAGAGTTAGTTCACCCTACACTACACTACGGTCACCCTGGCACTTAACACTTTCCCTACAGAAACTAGATTATTAAATCTAACTATAGTGGAAAATAGTACCCTAACTACACTAGATATCCCTTTCCTCACACTAATAATTGCTAAATGACACTTTTAAGCAGAAGTAACAGAACTGCTTCCACTCTCTTCCACGTCCCTGTATTACAATGCTAGAGATTTGGCGGGGCTATCTTATATACTGGGGGGCGTATTCACTAATGATTGGCCTCTGGACCCCCTAGTCACTCCAATCACATTCCTAGAATTCTCCTGCCCTCTCAATTGGCTTTTACTGATGGTTCTGGTCCAATCACGGGCTTTTAAAGCCCAGTTCCTGTCTCATTGCATTTTGGTCGGTTCTGGTTGCCGAATTTGGCCGAATTTCGAGCAGTCAATGTTTGGGTCGAACCGATGGTCGATCATCCCTACTGGACACTAGACCTATGTAAAAAGTAAGAGGAATTGTGAATTGATTGTTGTGCCAGATTTCCACTTATGGCAGCTTTTATATTAATAATATATTATATATCCCTCGTTTAGAACCAAACCCTTCTGTTCCTCTTTCCTCTTTAGTTGTTACTCCTTTTGGCCTGATATATAGACCTCTATAAAAAAATGTACTGCTTACCTACCAAAAGTGTTATACAAAACTAGACTTTTCATTATGCCTCTAAATCAATTTTAGATTGCAATGGCAGTAAAATGGAAAAGTCATGGTGAACAAAAAGCATTTGTAGGTTTATTAAAATGGGATTTTTGTACTTACCGTAAAATCCATTTCTCTGAGTTTATCGACAGACACAGCGCTTCATAAGTCATAACGAATGGGTTATATTGCCTCTTCCAGAAGTAGGACTAGGCAGAACAAAAAACACCTGGTATATAACCCCCCTCTCTGCTCTAGGTAATTTCTTTAGTAGCAAGCAGTATTGGAAGTATCAGAACTCCATAGAGAGTGTCCATCGATGAACTCAGAGAAATGGATTTTACGGTAAGTTCAAAAATCCCATTTTCTCTTTTGTTTATCGACAGACACATCGCTCCATAAATCATAACTACCAGGAAGTACAAAAGCAGTGCCAAAAGGAAAATGAGGGGCGGGGAAAATAACTTAAGGCTAAACATAGGAGCCCTTAAGCAGGACACAGGATCCTTAACCAGTTCACAGGAGCCCTGTCTGAAAAATAAAAGTTTAAAGAAAAACACCCCTTAAGAGGGAAAAGCCCCTCTTAAACATCCACAGATGCCAAAGTATCTACCTTATAGAATTTTGTGAAGGTATGCATCGACCACCAAGTGGCCGCCTTGCAAACTTGCGATATTGATGCCTGATGACGGAAGGCCCAAGAAGCACTTAGCGCCCCAAGTAAAATGCGCCGTGATAGGGAAAGGAGTAACCTGACCTGTAATGGAATAGGCCTGAATCACTGTGGGTCTGATCCATCTGGAGATGGTAACCAAAGAAGTGGCCAGCCCTTTTCTTGGTCTGCCCGTAACCATAAAAAGCGTGTCTGACCTCCGAAAGGACTCAGTAGCTGCCAGATACACCTGAATTGCACGAACCACATCCAAGGTATGCAAAGCAAATTCCTTGGGTGAGCCGGGACACAAGGAAGGCAACATAATGTCCTCATTCAAATGGAAGTCAGAGACAACTTTGGGCAGGAATGATGGACAGGGACGATCAAACACTTTATCCCTATGGACCACTAAATAGGGACTGCAATAGGATAATGCCGCCAATTACAATAACCTGCGAGACGAGGTATTAGCCACCAAGAATGTCACCCTCTGGGATAACGTAGCCAAGAGAATCTTCAGAATATCTTCAAATGGAGGTTTCTGGGGAAACAAACAAACTAAATTTAAATCCCATGGTGGCAAAAGTGACCGTACAGGTGGAACCCCCATGTCAAACCTCCTGAATGAAGGTACGAACTAAAGAGTGTGTGGCTAGGGGTCACTGAAGGAAGATTGCCAGGGCAGACAACTGGCCCCTGATGTTACTCAAGGCCAACTTCTGATAAACGCCCTGTTGAAGAAAGGTTAAGATCCGAGCCACAGAAAAGGATCGAGGATGAGCGCCAATCAACTCACACCAAGAAATGTATGCTTTCTATGTACGATGGTATATCTTGATGGAAGACGACTTTCTCATCTTCACCATAGTAGAGATCACTGATTCAGACAGACCTCTATCCCTCAGTACCTGGCTTTCCATAGCTAAGCCATTAAGACCAGTGACTGTAAAGCAGGATTGTAGATATGCCCTTGGGACAACTGGTCTTCTCTGAGAGGAAGCCCCCAAGAGAGGGTTTGGCCACCAGACTGATTGGAAGATCCTCGCCCTTGATTCCTCGCAGAAATTTCAGAAGAAGCCTGAGCCGAGGATGATACTGGTCTTACTGTGGCCCTTGGTTGCCTGCGGCGTCTGCCAGAGGAGCCCGTGATCTGCAAGGTGACTTATGCATACCAAACGACACATCAGCCGCATCCTCCATTTTTAAAGTCTCCCGCACTGCAGCGATAAGTGTATCTATCAGCGCTTTTTAATTCACTGCTGCGACCATGGAGGAATCATCCTCACTATCGGATAGATCTTGGGGTGTGATATTCAGCCCCCCTGGACAGGCTGTGTTCACAGTGGCATCAGGCTCAGAATCGGATGGGACAGACTGAGCAAGGAAAGGCAGGGGACACTTCCTCCTGGGCCTTTGCCCACATGCCACTTCCACCAGGGACACTAAGGACTGCAGGG
The DNA here is from genome assembly GCF_965119305.1 of Pelophylax lessonae. Taxonomy (NCBI): domain Eukaryota; kingdom Metazoa; phylum Chordata; class Amphibia; order Anura; family Ranidae; genus Pelophylax; species Pelophylax lessonae. Next base: position 237,187,405 of record NC_138771.1, read on the forward strand.
CCACTGTCAGTGCAACCATGGGAAGCTCCGGTTAAGAGGGACCTTCCACCTCCATGAGAGGGTCAGTGGGGGAGATGTTATCCTGAGGCTCCATAATGAAAGGAAGACCTTGCAGTACAAAAACGATCTTTTGGCACCACTAAAGGATTCCTCCAAGGCTAAGGGTACCTATCAGCTGAGAGAGAGATAACAGGGACCCCCAAGGACTCACCCTACCAATCAGAGGAGCACCAAGCATTTGGACCCAGCATCAACATGGACGCCATCCCTGTTCATATGTTAAAGGAAGAGAAAACTGAGGAGGAAGAGGACTAGCTTTGGCATCCCCATGAGGCTTCAGTCATCTCCAGCGTCTCCTGGAAATGCCAGACTAAAGGAAAATGGCCGCCCCTAGCTACCGCATGCTGCCAGGATCTTCCCTGTGCCCTCTGCAATGCTGCACCCTCTGCAAGGAGACCCCCTCCTGAAGGTAGGGCACATGTTAGGGGAGACTTCCCTGCGCACTCTGCATCGGTCTCTGCACTGGAACCCTCCTGCACTATACTCACACTTCAAATAGTGGGGCATGCACCCATGGGTCTCCTACACTGGGACCCCTCCCGACTACCGGGGCAGGACACACTATCCCAGGACCCTTACAGAGTGGGGATAGCGGGGAAGACACCAGGAGTCTCCGCTGCATCCTCTGCCCTGGGACCCCCACCAAACTCCATGTCCAAACAGCTCACTGAGGGATTTTTAAGGATGGGAGGAGGGAACCTGCAGGTAGGTCCGACCGTCCCTGGAGGTTACCCACATCCACCCCAAAAAAACTCCAAAAGGGGATAGGGGGGGGGAATCTACTTACCCTTCCATGGTGCGGGTAATGCTCCAGACAGAATCCTCACCACCAAAGTAGGGGAGCTATCGGCCATGGGACCGCTGCGATTCAGACCCAAGCCCGGTCGTATGCGATCCTGCAAGACATTTACCTTGCGGTACTGCCTCTGTTCGTGAGGCTATGTGGCGGCCGCTTTGGGCATAGCTGTGGTCTGCACGCGCTCACTGGCTGGGCTGGGGGGAACACTTAATCTAGATTATCCAGCCCGTCGCCCAGCCCGGCAGTTGATTGTAGATCTCCCGAGAGAAAAAACAAAAAAGATGTAAGGAAGGAGAAAAACATTGCTAGGACCAGAGATCCAAGCCGGGAGCCTAGGTTCTTACTCCTAACTAGACAGATTCAAACTGATTACCTAGAGCAGGGGGGGGCTTATATACCAAGCTGAGGACCGCCCATGGGCGTAGCCAGGGGTTTTTTATTCTGCCTAGTCCTGCTCCTGGAGGAGGCAAAATAACCCAGTAGTTATGATTTATGGAGCGCTGTGTCCGTCGATGAATGAAAGAGAAGTAATTTTTGCAGTTTATTTTTTTATGGGCTGCATTGCATGGATTTGCCTTTTACCTACATACATGTACTAAAATATATTTCTTTTATCTCAGAAAATTGGAATGTTTGTTAATGGGTGTCCTAGCCTCCTCTGGGCATAGGCTAATTGCATTATGAGAGTGTGTGCAGGGATTGGCTGAATGACTATTAATTCACTCTCAGTAATTACATTTTAGGAGGAAATTTATTTTTCAGTTTGTCCAGAAAAAAATTGAATGGTTATTTAGACTAATTTTTCATCAGAAAAAAATTGACTTTTTTTTGATTAGACTAAGTTGGGGTCAGCCATTTGTAGAAGAAGGAAATGTAACTTTAAATGGTACCTAATTGCAAGGTTTCATGATAGACCAGATCTCCTCTACAAGAATGTAAAGAGAGGGAAGAGAACAAATACATTTTTGCATCACCCCCATCCATGAGACTGTGGCAGACCTCAGAGGTCTTTTGGTTCAGATATGATACTACATATGGTATTTAGCTGTATTCACTGTGGTTGCGCATGGGTGTCAGTTAATGGGCCTTGTCATGAGCCTCTACTGACTTAACAAAGAAAGGAAAGTGCACCACTAAGTCACAGCAATGGAAGAAGATTGACAAAAGAGCATCTATAGCCCCTGCTGCTGCCTTAGTTACCATGAAATATCTCTTCTCATGGAATAGGCTGCATAAATGGATGGGGACTTGTGGATGCACCAGTGCTTGGGGATCCTAGACCAATCACAGGCTTTATCTTTGGACTCTTCTTTCTTTTTGGTGCCTCCTCCCCTGGCTTCTTTTGCCGACTCTGGTACTTCTGCCTGTTATCCTTTTCCACTAGTGGATCCTCCGGCAACTCCTCTGTCGTCCTCTTCTCTGTTCACTGAGTGTTCATCTTTTTTGGCACCTCTTCATTTTCTGGGCAGTGATGCGACATATGCACTCCAGCAGCCAGAGCTTGGAAAGTGCCAAATAAAGGGGCTGTGCCATCTTCAATCTCCTTCACTTCCATGCAGATTTTCTGATGACAAGCATCAATTCAGACAGTTTTCACTTAGACAACAAGTTTTTAGGGCTGCAAACAAGAACAGAGTTTTACTGACATGATGCCGAGCCCAAGTTCTCAAACTACTGTATGTCTCAGGAACAAAATGAGATGTTAGTGTATTCTGATTCTTCACATCACAAACACTCCTCATGGCTTATACCTCTCATGTTCAGGGTGAGTCTGGTGGTTTAAATCTATTTTTGGATTTTGCTTGTTCTTTCTTCACCTTCTTTGATAAATTTAACACTCAAATTTCTTCCACTGCTGGAGTAGGTAGAAAACGTGGGCCTTGACCCTGTTTTTAACAGTATTATATTACCATTTAACTGTCTTCTCTTAAGGACAGTAGATTTAAGAAAATACTTCTAGCCAAAAAAGGGAAGAACTGCTCCTCGCACTTTAACAGTTGGTTGCAAGCATTTTGCATTTACATCAGTGTGATGGGTAAGAAACATCCTGATTCCTGAACACTGCAGCAGCTTGTTCCTACATTTTGAAATTATATTGGGAACATATAGCAAATGTTATCATAGCTTTCTTTACAACCAATCCATCCATTAAAAATGTTTGCTTTATGGGAGTTTAAGGTGGGGCCCAACAAATGTTTGATTATGCCTGAATCTTATTTATTATTAAAAGCAATTCCCTACATTTCAGAATACTAATTTGCCTGTGTCATAAAAAAACTGTCTTTGTTTCAGCTTCAATCAAGGTCAATGTTAAGCCAGCCATAGACAGTTTGAATCTCGGCCAGTTCAGCAGGGACCGGCCAATATTCGAAAAATATAATGATAGGCTGATTGTACAACCAGCCTATCACAATTTAATGCAATTATTGTCAGCAGCTAGCAATTATGACTGTGTGCTCTCCTGGCCGGGATGGTTGCCCCCCTCACCCTCCACTGGGAGAACACAATATCTCCATGGTAGGGATTCCACCATCAACACTGACAGTGGTGATGAGGGAATTAAGCAATTTTCTCTCCTGCAAGCCATAGTTTCAGGGAAAAATAGTTGCACCATTTATGACCCACAAGTGGTCTGATTCTTTTAAATACAGACATGAATGTGCGTATTGCTTTGGAGTCCATTCTGCTTCTCATTGTTTTAAAAACTTGGCTAAAATGAATCTACATCACCCAGAGGACCTTTTTTTAAAACCACAAATCCAGGGAAACTTCAAGAAACATTAGCATGGCTACACATATAGCCAAACCAACAGATGCCAGCTCTTATGTAAGAGTTTCTCCAAAGGTTTCCCTTTACCTTCTTTTTCTGGTATAGGATGTACTGTTTTTTGTTTTTTGCCTATGGTTAGGGCTACACGCTGAAACGCGTTATCCCTGTATTATGTTGTACCACACCTGGATTAATAAATGCATTCATTGCGGAAGATTGAGTTTCTGGCTTTCTTTCATTTACATGTTTGCTTGGGTGCTTGGTGCACAGACTTCTTAGCACCTCGGGATATTACTTCAGGTGTTTTCCTTTATATTTCCTATATTAATACGTATACATGTGGATGCTGTGGATATGTGGACACTGTCATAAACTGTATATATGTCTATACAGTACACAATGCTGTGTTCCGGCTGCAGTATAAGGAAATACCATCTACTGCCAGAACAAAATTTTGTTTTTTTTCTGCTTGTAACTGACAGATTGCACACTGTACTACTTCCAGTGTAATATTTGCCTCTAGCTTGTTGTTTGAAAAACTATTAGGAGGGAAATCCCATCCAAATAATCAAATTGTTCTGGGTGTCATAGGATTACACACATTAACTTTTGGATCTGTCCTTTTAGTACTGGTAAACCAAACTTTGGCTAACCATGCCAGCAGTTTCCCATTCTTATCACTATCTTCAAAAACCCCTTCAGAAGTGTGTAAAATAAATTTTTTGGCCTGTTCCACCCTTACAAGTTCACCTTCCCTCCTTCCCTCAGTCCCTGTTGCCAGGCTTGGTAGGCTGCTCCGTCTGGGTGTTTCACATACATTGCTTGTCTATTCTTCAGTTCCTCTTCCAGGGCCAGGAGGGATGCCACCATGTCCTACCTTTCCTTTTTTAATATGTGAGGCCTTAAAAGCAACCCATAAAACCTGAGGACTAGGCAAATTCTCGTTAACAAGCCAATACAGACAGATTATCTCTTTGTTTAGGACTGCCACCCACTGCTCTGTGGCCCAGTATCTGGACTAACTCCCAATCCTGCTTCCCAAGATCTGAGTGGTAGACAACTTATTTAGTAAAGAAGCATGATCAGAAATACCCCTAGGTATATTAGGGTTTGCTGTCATATACTGGAGTACATCAAACAAGGTGTAAGTCAATAGAACACAAAGGTGACCAGCGCTATGGAGGGATTCAAATATAGATAGGATATAAAAATAGGTGTAAGCTGCCACAAACCCAACCCTGGAAAACAGGGATGCAATATATGGAACAAGAGAAAGATGTTTGTATAGGGCGCTACCTGTTGGAGCAGTTATTTCAAAAGAGAGAAAGGGTGCAAAACCCCTACACAAGCTATATGTGCACAAAAGTTCAGTGATGAGTGAAGTGCTGAGGAAGCTTCCTCAGCACTTCACTCATCACTGAACTTTTGTGCACATATAGCTTGTGTAGGAGTTTTGCACCCCTTCTCTCTTTTGAAATAACTGCTCCAACAGGTAGCGCCCTGTACAAACATCTTTCTCTTGTTCCAAGGTGTAAGTCAAGTCCATACGCAACAGGGAACCACAGGTGGCTAATGGCAGGTGTATCCCTTGCTCAATTGATTAAATTGCCTGCAACCAACCAACTACATTAATGAATATAACAAGTCCGTATAAGCCAAAGGAGGTGTATAAAAGCCTATGATAACCACATTTAAATTATATACCACAGCATGTAGCAATACATAGCTGCTCTCTGGGTCCACCTTGGGTATCTATTGGCTTATAAGGAAGTGATTTGTGAATTAACATACTAACCACTCTGGCATATCTAGAATAAGTAGCACGGAGGTGCACACCAATCCAGGCTTTCTTGTGCCCCAGCATTCTATTATACCTGTTTGTGAGTTTCTTATAAATGTAGATTTGGGGGATATATTTTTTAGGAATGTAAAAAAACAGTGATCTCTTAATTTTTTAATTTAGTCTCCACACATTTCAGGAGATTATATATTTTAACCCTCTGCAGCCCACCTGTACCCAGAGAGCAGATATACAGTACATAGTATAGGAATTGTCCTTTACAATAGTATATCCATATCAGTGTTTCATTATGGAAGCCATACCATTCACAAAAAAACAACTTAAAACTGTAACCCCAAATATTGCCATTAACAGTTGGAACCTAGGTACCTGCTCCTCCTCACATATCCCTTAAAACTTGGCAATGCATCAGTCCCAATAACTAACCCAACTTTTATAAAGAAATGGAGGTTGTGGAAATGGCCGGAAGTACTTTAAGAATGTGAAGAGTTGTGTAGCATCATAATAGAGATGATTTAGATTAACAGAATGTCACAGTCACTAGTGGTGTCAGCAGGGAGTATAGATAAACTCTGTACAGTCGAGAACTTTATTGACATATTTACACACACATCCACACTCAGGGTAAACTGGATGGACTGCAGTCTTTATTTAACCTTACCAATAATGTAACAATCTAACATCTCAACGAACACCATGAGGTTCTTCCATTCAGCTCCTTCCACCAGCCCTAGGATGCAGAGGTTGTTCATCCTTTTGTGATTTTCAGTGTCATACGCCCAATATTAGGGCCCTTGCTTTGATCTGCAAAGACAAGATGAAAGTAATAGGCTCATTAGCCTCATCTTAAATGTGGCTAGGTCTCTAGTTAATTGGGATCTAATACTGTCTAGGATCGGCTCCATATCAAGCAGTATTGATTTGATACCCACCATCACAACAGATATACTGTATTCCATAGTAGTATGTCTTTCTATGGTGGGCTGGTCAGACTGGGGGGTCCAAGCTGGTTACTGTCCTGGGAGGGAGTTCTCTCTGCACTCACCTCCGGGACAGCCAGTTCTTCAATTCACTAGCATTTACCCCCCTTTAGGCACTCCACAAGATTAGGGAAATGTAAGGAACAGGGAAATACCAAGTAAAGGGTCGATAGTACCAGTAAAAGCAGGATAAATTGCCAGTAGAGCGTTGGGTTGCACAATGACTCAGTCTGCCATTTGGTCACGCCACCACCCAATAAATGTTTAATCTGTCTTCTTCTCTGACATTTCAAGATCACGTCCCATTCATTTCCTATCAAAGCAGCGACAGAAGCAGCTTTATTGGTTCTATCTGAAACTGCTGTTAGAAAAAAGTAGTGCAAGTGTTATCTGTTATCACTCATATGTTCAATCTAAATTGTGCCTTTGATTGTTCCTGGTCTTAATTACCACATTTTGGGATAATCACAGAGCTTTCAAATATGTCTATAGTGTCAACTTGGGACTGTTCTCTAATCGTTTTCACATTTAATGGTATGGGAAACAGGGCATGAAATGGTTTGACTTGTGGAAGACTTTATCTTTGGTGAATGTGACCTGGCCTACCTCTCATATTACCATACTTCATGTGTCATGTAATCATATTGGTTTTAGGAAAATACTGAATATTTTTATCAAATGCAATATCATCTCATTTAAGTCTGCTCTTGCCTAATGCTATGTTGGTGTTTCCCGAAATAATTTCTTTTTTTCAGTTGTTGGTATTGCATTAATGTAAGCATTTTTGAAAAAAAATATGGAGTTGTATTAACAGAGCTACTGCTAAATGCCTTTGATCAATGGCTTGTTGTTTTTCAGTATTGATCTTGGGGGTCTGCCCGGTTTTTACAGATCAGATAATGTAAATCTGTTGGATATCGCTTTAGATATCTTTAAACAGCATTAAACCCAAAAACAGGATTGTAATATATTGCAGTTTACTAATCATTAGATAAGGTAGCAGCATTAGTTTACACTCTATGAAGGAGCAACAGATACATCTTTGGACAGCAGCATTGCCAGTCGGGGGGGGGGGGGGATTGAGGGGAGTGTTAGATGTACTAGAAGATTTAGATACACTAAAAAAGCAACAGCTTTTTTCAATTTGGGAAAATGTATTTAAATAAATAAATAAAAACTGACCATTGTAAGCACTCCTGTCAGTGGTGAATGGTTTGTCTCCTCTTTATTCTGTTGAAAAAGAACAGACTTATTGTCCAAATAACCAGATGAAGGAAATTGAATGAATAAAGGAAAGAAAGCCTAAAAAAGAAAGCTAACACAGTCATCATATCTAAGAACCCTAATACTGCTTTCAATTGCACTGAATTGGCCACAGTGGAAGTGGGGTGCCAGGCTTCTTTAAGCTGAGCCTTGTGTTTGACACTCAGGCTGTAATGGCAGAGTTGAATGTAATAGTTTAATGTAATCATCGTACTTATTATTAGTATTGTTTATCTTTAGCTATAGTTTAAGACCCCGTTCACACTGGGGCGACCTGTCAGGCGACCTGGTCGCCTGACAGGTCGCCGTAGGTCACCTGCCATAGAGAAGCTGTGGACCCGTTCTAATAGGAGCGACACAAGTCGCTCCGACTTAGAAAAAGGGTCCGGAGCTTCTTTGGGGCGACCCGGAGCGACCTGCATTGACTTCAATGTTATGAAGTCCGTGCCGGCCGCTCCGAGGTTGCGGTGCGAGCAGCGCACCGCGACTTGTGAGGTCGCCCCGGCAAGTCGGATCGCTCTAATGTGAACCGGCTCTAAATAGTAATAACATTTTTATTTTTTTATATTTTATGATCAAACCAATATTAAAAGGATACAATTATTTTCAATCCTTTTGTTGAGTTGTGTTTTATTAGTTTATTAGTTATTTGGGGTTTTGCTTAAAGTGTTTCTTAAGGGGGGGAAGCAAATCAATTTTGAGTCATATACTAAATAAAAAATATTGTGTGGAACCTCCAGCAGAGCAACAATAAGCCAAAACAAGAGCATCAAACTTTACCTTCTATTGTGACAGTCCTAAGTTATATAGTTAAGGGCTCAATTCACTAAAGAAAATCACATGAGATAATTGGATCACGTGACACATTTTTTTCATATAGTTCATGCGCTATTCAAAATGCCAATTCACTGTCATTTTATACCGCACTAGCATAAAAAGGAACAGTAAATACCTGCATATACTGACTCTAAAGTCAATTCACTAAACAATATAAATAAATAAACAGATTCATTGAATAAGTCGTGGTCTAGCCATGGGTTATTCAAGAAACGTATTCAATTAGTGCTGGTTGTTAAGGACTTGTCAAAAACTGGCTGTGTGGTTTTATTTACTTTGAACCCCCACTGACAGCAGATGAGTCATGATTGTTAAAGTGTTACTAAACCCAGGAGCCTGTATTCACTATATCTGGTCTCCCACAGTACACAGAACATGGGAATGCAATTATTTTAGTAAATATAAAGTGCTAAATACTTTTTCTCATCAGCATTATATAGCTGTCTTGTGACTTCTATCAGTGCCTGGTTAAAGGTTGTAGGAGGAGTTTTCATACTGTACTCACTGTACTATCAGGATGCAGGACCCCTGACCCTCTGTCTGGAAAGTGCTGATTGGCCCTGTGCTGATTATATGCACTCTTCCAAGAAAAAAAAAAAAACTCTCTAGCAATACACACCAAACTGAGTATGTGCAGCCTGACTCCAACTCCAGTAACTCTGTCTTATCCGGACATGTCATGGGGACAATGCAAGAAGAGGAGGATCTGTGCATACAGGATCAAACAGCCTTTTTACACAATGCAGAATATTACCCCTTAGGTTCCACAGTGAGTATAACAAGCATGCTTTACTGCATATGCAGAGTGATTTTACTGTAATGGATTTAGTAACACTTTAAAGATGCATCAGCCGTCCTCTCCTTTACAACTAGGATATTTACTGATTGCTAAGGATGTTATCCACAGCTGGCAAAAAAAACTCCTCTATCTTTCACTGCTAAAATACTCCATCACTTCCTAAAATAGTTCATGCAGTATTTTAGTAGCGTATTTTGAACCACAATTTCTTAAAGCGGTAGATACCACTTTGTGAATTGAGCCCTTATTTCCTTCTATGAAAAAGGACAGTGTCATTTTATTAGTTTTTTTGTCATCTTCAGCTGTAATGGCTGAGTTGAATTTATTGGTTAAGGCCTGGTACACACCTATGCATTTTTTTAGTGCGTTTTCAGTATTGCAGAAACACACTACAGCCCATTCAACATGTTTTTCAATGGGTCACGTTCACATCAGTTCATTTTATGGAAAGGGCCAGGGACCAACAGGTTGTGTTTTTGATTCCATAGACTTCAATGGATCAAAAATGTGTAAATAAAAAATGCAAAATGCACCTGGAATATGCATCAACTGCAACCTGCATAGGTGTGAACCTGCCCTTATGTAATGATGTTTCTTATTATAAGTATTGGTTTAGCTTTAGTTATTTGTTTAGAAAATAATACAATTATTTATTTACAGTAATTCATTGATTTTTTCTTTTAGTTTTTTATTTGTTTATCAACAACACCCATGATAAAGGGTTGGAACCCCTTTCAATCCATTATTGGGTTTTATTCGTTAAATTAGAGTTCTGCCTATGATCCTGTAAGAGATCTTTTAGTCTTGTGATTTATACATGACCCTGAAGCATGAATATGTTTCTGATATGAGTTCACTGTGAACAGTGAGGTTGGTTTACAGGAGAGTGCAAAATCTGGTGCAGCTGTGCATGGTAGACAATGAGCTTCTAACTTCAGCTTGTTCAATTAACCACTTGCCGACCGCCGCACGACTATTTACTGCGGCGGTCAGCCCCTCACAGGGAAAGCGACGTAGGGCTACGTTGCTAGCCTGTGAGGCTCTAGGGAGCGAGCGCGCGCCGTCGGAGGCGCGCTCCCGCTCGGTCATGGACACCCCCCCTGCACGTGTGCCCGGTGGACCCGATGTCCGCCGGGCACTCGCGATTGTCCGTTACACCGGGAGAAAGGCAGGCGGCTAATGTAAACAAAGCCGCCTGTCATTCTTCCCTGTGTAAGAATGGAGATCATACGGTTCTGCTATGTAGGACCATTGATCTCTGTTCTTACACCAGTAGCCACATCCAATCACAGTTAGAATCATGCCCCTAGGGACACACTTAACCCTTCCCGCTCAAAAAAAGTTAACCCCTTCACTGCCAGTGTCATTTGTACAGTAACAGTGCATATGTATAGCACTGATTACTGTAGTAATGTCACTGGTAACCCCAAAAGTGTAAAAAATGTCAGTCAAGGGTCCGATCTGTCTGCCGCAATGTCGCAGTCTCGCAAAAACAATTGCAGATTGCCGCCATTACTCATTAAAAAAAAAAACAACAAAAATGACAAAAATCTTTCCCTTAGTTAGTAAACGCAATAACTTTTGCGCAAACCAATTAAAATACGCTTTTTGATATTTTTTTACCAAACATATGTAGCATAAAACAAATTGGCCTAAAGTGTTAAAAAATTTAGAAATTTTTATTTTTTTGGGGGGAATTTCATATAAAAAAATTTGAAAAATATTGTTATTTTTGAAAAATTGACGCTCTTTTTTTGTTTATAGCGCATGATCAAAAAATCGCACAGGTGATCAAATACCACCAAAAGAAAGCTCTGTTTGTGGGAAAAAAAGGACATCAAATTAGTTTAGGTACAGCGTCGCACGACCGCGCAATTGTCCGTTAAAGTCACACAGTGCCGAATCGCAAAATAGGCCTTGGTCAGGAGGGGGGTAAAATCTTCCGGGGCTTAAGTGGTTAAGCTTTACAATAAAACCTGGAAGCTGATTAGTTTCTGTGCAGAGTTGCACCTGATTTTGCACTCTCCACTTTAAGTAAATCAACCCCAGTGTGTTGCCTGCTCAGTTCTGTTTTGTAAATGGCTGCATGTTACAGTCTTACAATGAATCATATGATCTTTTTCTGTAGCTTATGTATTGTATCACTTTAAAGGAAAAAAAAACACTTTTAATAAAACATTGATAATTGCTAAACACTTCTAATGTAAGACTAATAACAATGTAGCTGTTTAACCCTTTCACTACCAGGTGCTGCACTCCACTTTTAAACTCAGGGGACCTGGCCATTTTTGCAATTTTTCCATTGCTTTGTTTTCCCCTTACAGCTTTCAGAGTTTGTGAAAGACCCCCCAAACCAAACATTTTCAAACCAAACAAGATTAAAAAATCTGGAGATGACCATTTTTCACTTTTAGCTCTCAGAGTTTGTAAAAGACCACCCAAACCATATATTTCCCGAAAGCATGTGACCTATATAATGAAAAAAAATGTGCTATTAATTTTTTTAGGCTCACAATAGTTGCGCAAATGTTCGGCAGATTACTATTGTCACAAAACATACACTAAAATCATCATTAGTGCATACATTCATGGCAACTTTAACAAAATTCCTGCTAAATTCCTATTAAATCTAAAATCTAAAACTGTATTTAGTTAGTACATAAAAATAATTGAATTTTTTAAATTGTGCCTTTTTGTAAAGTAGTAAAAACTGATTGTGCGCAAATCTGTAAATAACAGCAATTTACTAAAAAAAATCTGGAGTTTACCATTTCAAAGTTTGTAAAAGACCATAATCAAATATCAAATATTTTAACTAAAAATGCACTAAAATCATTATTGGTGCACACAAACACAACATAATCTACAAAGTTCCTGCTAAATTGTTACTAAGGTCTTGTTCACATGGGGCATACTAAGTTTTATGCCTATGGAGGGCAGTCCTAATTATGTCATTTGGGATGCAAGGGCTTCATGAGCACAGCCGCTGCTGCCAATCTGACATCTGTGTGGATGTGGGTGAATATAGACAATGTGAGCTCAGGGACATACATCTGGACCCACATGGATGCCACATTGGGAGTAAGGGCTGTGTTTATGCAGTTGCTACATCACAAATTACATCAGTGGAATTTCACAAGGATGCAGTTGGAAGCGGTGCTGTAGGTCCATGTAGATGCAAAAAAAGTTAAACTTTTCATAAGAATCAAAAAGTGAATCTAGAAATATAATTTTCTGCTGCGTGAATTTATTTGTCCAGAAATATGTGCTTAAGTACAAGTCAAACTTAGGTACCCTTGAAAAAGGAAATGCATTTTTGGTGAGATACTAGGACTGTTCCTCACCTAGAGGGATGAATATGCATCTTTTCTCATTAGAACACTAATCCTGGGTACGTACAGGCTGAAAATCAGCCTGTTTAGCAGGAACCAGCAGACATTTGGTCAGTGTGTACATGCTGGAAAACCAGCATCCTATCAGTGCTTGCAGGAACTGGCTGTGAGTGCTCATCGGTGTGTTCAGAACATTAAGGCGCAACAGGGGAGATTGCCACGCTAACATCGCTTGTGCTGGTAATGCGATTTGTAATTTTTTCTATTTAGCCCGCTGTTAAAGAAAGCAACTAACAGTGTGTTCCAGGCTTAAGGCTACACCAGGCGACTGTAACAATGACATGCTCCCCCATTTACAACTACAACAGTCTGAGAAAGGACAACATGAATGAAAGAAACAGCAATATTGTGTTAAGGTATACTGTATATAGACCCCTATGCGGCAGAAGGAAGCAATCTTTCCCAAACCTGAACTGGCTACGTGACGTCATCCAACAGTGGGATTTAGATAGTTGTTGGATGAAAAGGGTCACAGGAGTGCAGAATGAACTGCACTCCTGTGATCCAGAGGAGACATAGGGCCAAAAAGGCTTTGTCCATACTTTTTTTTTTAGTAGAAAGTCAGTAAAAAAGTTTTCTAAAATACTTTTGTTGTACATAGCTTATGTAGAAGGATTTTCTTTTCTAAACTTTACTAGAGATTGTTGTACACAGAAGGGTTGAAACATAAGTATCAGAGAAGGATCATTTGTTCTGTGCTTGGTAGTTATTTGCTTACTGCCTTAGAAGCCCATCCATAAGTGCATTATGGTTAATACTCCTCTAAATATAGGGCTTATACCTATGTTCAGTTATGTTTTAGGGCACTTTCACATGAGAGCTTTTCCAGCCGGTGATTTTTTTATTGGTTATCTTTTACCATGGAAGAGTTCTGTCCTATTAGTAGATCATTAATAAACATATTATTAAAAACCTTAACAGTATTATGCTTATTTTTGTCTTTCACCCTTTGGCTCCCGCTGCTGTCAATCACAACCAGTGATGAGGGAGCAGGGGGTGGGGGCGTCCTAGCTCTGTATGTGTTATGGACACACAAAGTGGGGCTTGGAAGCGAACACACACGAGTGCCCCCATAGCGCATGGCTTGCTATGAGGGTACTCGGAGGGGGAGAGAAGCCAGGAGCACCGCAGGGGGAGCCAACAGGAGGAGGATTGGGACTGCTCTGTGCAAAACCATTGTAAGTATGAACTGTTTGTTATTAAAAAAACAAACAAAAACAGGGACTTTACATTTACTTTAATTATGGGAAGATTTAGGAAAATTATAATAGGTTAATGTTCATTTTTCTTTATCTAATTTATATATTTGGGTACATGTTTTTTGGTATTGTTTTTAACTAAGTGGAATGTGTTAATAAAATGTTTTACTATGTAAAGCTACTTCTGTTGGTTTAGGCATTTGTTCCCTGCAATTTTGTGCTATTGGTCATATATCTATATGAGTCCAGTAATGCTGTGGTTTCATCCAAATAAAAGACCTAATGCCACTTAACCTAGTTACTTCACCAGATGTACATTAGGCTAGACCTAGACATTGTGTCTCCACTCTGGTCTGTATATATTTAATTGGGTTTTCTATTCTCATAAGTCCACTGTCTTCAGAGATATGCTTTTACAGCTTTGTGAAGGAACAACACATCTCTGAAATCATTTTAATTTCCCCTGGAGCAATGTTACAGTAGAAATTTTATTTTTGTTTCATTGACCTCCAATTCCCTTAAAATATGATGTGCTGATGTGTTTTCCTCTCACTGAAATCACTGTAAGCCTTTTCTATGTTTCAAAGCAGACTACATCATGCACAGTTAATGGAAGCAATGTTTCAGGGACTATTAGTGGATTTGTTTCAGTAGAGTCATCTTTTAAATGCTGCATCAAGCATTAAAGTAAATGGAAAGCACTCCATGGCTAGGTTGACATTTCAATAACCGGTCAGTGAAAAAGAGATGTTCTAATCTTGATTCTCAGCATGCTTACATTAAACAGAGATCTGACAAGCGTAAAAACAAATTAAGTTCTTCTGAGTAAAGAGCTATTTATACCTCTTACAGGACTGGTCCTTTCACAATGGTTGTTAGATGTGTACAGTATGTTTTATCTTTCAACATGAAATGCTTTCTTTGTATCACAATTTCTGCTTGCAATGCTATCTGTTTCCATAGTTTGGTATTGGTTGTTGAGAGATCTCACATACAGTATGTAACAATACGTACTTTAGATAATAGTTGAAAATGTGACTCATAGGCTTGGCATCTATTGTACCTTTTTTTAACAATAAGTTAAGGATGTGAAATAGTAAAATGGTAAAAAAAAAAATTGAAGCACATAAATTGTTCAGCTCTTCTCTTCTAATATTGTCCCCCTACCTTCCTTTCGCTGTAGTTAAGCTCCGGCATACTATTGTCAATGCTACTCGAAATGTCCGGATCTAAAAACAATTGTAATACCCATTTTGAGTTGGTTGATTTCCTCTTGTAAGACTCAAGATTTTCAAGGCTATATATCCTGTGCTGGGACAGTTTTCTGTGGCCATTACAAAGCCAAATGAATTAATGTTTTCTTTTATGGATTTTCTATGATGTAGAATAAGCAAATAATGGAGAAAGCCAACTGCAAAAGTTGCAAACTTTTGGTCAGATTCAAAATGATCCCTTTTGTTGTAATATGTTGTGTATAAAGTTGCGGTATAGGATGCATTTGCCTCTAATCTGCCCCATGCTTTTCTGTTGTCTGCTTAGGCATAGCATGTATTAAATCTTAAAATTGGGGAAAAAGTACAGAAATAGAAATATAATGTATATGTAGTATTTGCTTAACTCAAATTACGTTCATGAGTGGAAATAAGTGCCAATCAGCACTGTGCAACAGTATAGTGTATATGCAGCTTTTGCGGTACTTTATGATAGCATGATAGGTTTCATAGGCCTTGTTGCATTTAAGTGGATATAAGTGGAGTCTGTAGTATGTGGCCAGAGAGACACCAGAAATTTTAAAGAACCAGCCTAGGGCTGACAGCCCGCAATCTATTCTCTGCTACTAACCTTCTTGTCCGCTGCAAAATATAGTCCAAAGAAACAATTTTGTTTTGTTTTTTTTTTCAGATTGAAAGTGGTGCCTTAACATGACAGTGACATTTTATGGTTATACACATGCCAGAATGAATGTATTTGAATAGAAATTCCTCTTATTGTGTTTGTTGAAAAAAAAAAAAATGTATCTTTTTTTTTTTTTTTTTACAAATGTGATATAAGAGCAGTAACAATAGAGCCTTTTAAATGAAAATTCCAAATTGTAATTAAACTATTCCTGTCAGATAATATGTTGTTTTATTTGAGCTTTGTACAACGTGTGATTAACCGCTTTTCAGATTTTCTGCTTTGTAGACTTTCAGCAATAGTTTTGTTTATTGTCATTCACATGATTCATACTCGCGCATGCTAATATTTTTTGATTGCATAGTTAATAGTTTTTCACAAAACACAATAATCAGGCTATTGCATGTTGTATTCATTAGACAGACCATGGCAAGACATGTCCCTTGGATAAAAAGGACAAGCACATTCCTATTTCTTTTCAGATGGTATGCAAATTGTGTGTGCTCAAATCATCTGAACAATAATTTGGGTAAAACGGTAAATGATGAAAAATGTCCTCCTAGCTGCTCTTGTTCGAAGGCAAGATCTGGTGAGCCTTCCTCAATTCTGTGCAATGTTATTATATTTTATGCATTGCTTTGATTACTGTCAGTAGTCTATACATACATATTTCAAAGATATCCCTACATTTTTCCGGAAGGCAGTTGTTACCTGCGTGGCTGTATGCTGACTGTTTTTTTTTTTATTTATTTATTTTAGTTCAGTTAATTTTAACAACCGGGCTGCTATCCAGGCTAGAAATAACCACCGCTCCCCTGCTCCATGATACTGACTACTGTAAAACTCTGGGAGGTATATGACAGATAAAACAAGATGGTTTGGATTTATTTTGACAGCTATTACATACATATACTTTTAGACTGTGTATTTATAAATATATATATATATATATACACGTGTATTTATAGATTTTGAAAAATAGAAACATGTTTGTGAAAAATGCAAATTGCATTTGTGAAATTTATGTCCTCCGCAGATAAGCACAAAATCAGAATGTATGTGTAATAAAACAACCTTGTTTTATGGTAGCATTCATAAAGTTGTAAATTGTCTCTTTATATCATGCATTTTCCTTCATGCCGAGCATGAGGTTTTGTTACGGATCAACACTTTCCTTTTCATGTCTTTTATGTCTAATTTTATGGTTGTAGAGTAATGTAGGAAAATGAGAGCCATTTGCCTGTTTTCTGCCTAGATGTTATATGGTGCGAGATTCCTAAGGCTTGTTTCCCCTCAAACAACTAATAATTGATGTTCCTTCACATACACAATTTATTTAAGCTATAATTGCAATGTGTATTTTGTGCTGTTGCAATTTTTTTCACAGATTTTGATGCATTGTATAGTGCAAGTCATACAGCACCTTCTCTGGCCACTTAATCAAATGTTCCTATTAAATAGCTTTGTGCTTAAAGTTCATAAATAATGGACATAACAACATAATTTTTCTCTGTAACCACCCTTGGAAAAAGAATATTGATAAGATTGAAACACAGCAGTACCTTTATTAACTGTATTAAATGTTGCATTCCTTCAGGACATTCTCAAGCTTGGGAAAAAAGGGAACAAGAAGGTCACTAATCTGCTATGTGATTAAGGGAGAAGTATGGGCTTAAGAAAAAATAAGCCTACATACTCACCTTTATGGTGCAGCATCAGTGTGAAGCTGCAGCTGTCTCCCATTGGCACTGATTGCTCTGTTCTCAGTCTGCTCAGAGCAGAGAGCAGTTACTGTCAGCCACTCCCCTCTGCTTACTGGAGGTGTCGGGCTGGAGAGGGGGTGGGCTCTGGCTTCCAGCCATGTGCATATGAAGCCAGCTGTCAATCAGTCAGCAGGAATAATCCCTACAGTATTGTCGGGAACAGTGGCGGCTGGTGCTCAAAATTTACTTGGGGCTTCGCAATAAGGAAAAATGTAATAGGCATTGCTTTGCGGCAAAAAATGCGGTAAAAAATTGCGTGACTTGCATCAATGCAGCCCATCCATGCAGAGTGACCAGTGAGCAGTGCCCCCATCAATGCAGAGTGACCAGTGAGCATTTCCTCCATCAATGCAGAGTGACCAGTGAGCAGTGTCCCCATCAATGCAGAGTGACCAGTGAGGAGTTCCCCCATCAATGCAGAGTGACCAGTGAGCAGTGCCCCCATCAATGCAGAGTGACCAGTGATCAGTCAGCAGTTCCCCCATCAATGCAGAATGACCAGTGAGCAGTGCCCCCAAAGCCCCCATCAATGCAGAGTGACCAGTGAGCAGTGCCCCCATCAATGCAGAGTGACCAGTGAGCAGTTCCCCCATCAATGCAGAGTGACCAGTGAGCAGTTCCCCCATCAATGCAGGGTGACCAGTGAGCAGTGAGCAGTTCCCCCATCAATGCGACATGACCAGTGAGCAGTTCCCCCATCAATTCAGAGTGACCAGTGAGCAGTTTCCCCATCAATGCAGAGTGACCAGTGAGCAGTTCCCCCATCAATGCAGAGTGACCAGTGAGCAGTTCCCCCTTCAATGCAGAGTGACCAGTGAGCAGTGCCCCCATCAATGCACTCACCTTTTGTGTTTGCAGAGTAAGGGTTGAAGTCGGGGTTCGGGAAAGCTGTCCTCCTCCTCCTGGATGGCTGGCTTGTTGTAGCGCTGTCCTGTCTGAATCGGTCCGTCCTCAGCAGAGACAGTGAGTGGATGTCCGCATTCGTTGAGGCTAGGCAGGCTCTACCACATTCTTCCAATGCGGGAAGAAGACAGTGACCCCCAAGCACCGCCCTATGACGTCGGACATCCTATGGACCAATCACAGGATGGCAATTGTACAGTGGGAGTGTTTGGGGCGCATTGCTCTGAGCCCCGAGGACACTGTGAAGGACGCCAATCAGCTTCACAGAAAAAAACACAATGCCAAAACCCCCACTCCTCTCCATAGACAGCAGTGTGTCCGGCGCCCCGCTCACACTTAAAGGTACACATATTTTTTTTTAATGCTGATGTACGGATGACTAGCCTTGGGGGGGCGGCGCCCCTGTGCCCCCTATTGACAAGCCGCCACTGGTCGGGAACCTTCCAGAGCCTGGAGAAACTCTACAATAGCCCTCTATTAGATGACTCTGGGTCACAGGAAGATGAAAGTAGTGTACTCCTGTGACTGGTAAAAGAAGTAAGACCAAAAAAGCTTTAGCCATACTTCCCTTTTAAGATTATTTCCAAATGTATTTTTTTTAATATGTCTGGCAGCAACAGGATGGAAATTTAATCTGAAAAGGGTTATCCCAAGCATTACTCATAGTAACTATTTTAACATTCGAATCCTGCTTCCTGATAATGCTTTGGGCCTCTGCCAGGGATATTGAGTGGCACTAATAAGGGCTGAGCAGAGGTAGAATTAGCATAACTCCATTTCATGATTCTGCCTTCTTAATAACCCTGAAGCAATATCCTCTAAAATTTCTAAATGCTTCCAGGTTAGTGGCTATAAAACATCTTCTTGCTGGCAGCCAGAAATGTAAACAAATTGAGTACCGATTCAACTTGATTTGTTTGAAAGCAGTGCAAGAGAAACATCAGGAGTCTAATAGACTCCTGATGTCTCCATAAAAAGGTGCTGTGACATGCACTATGCTGTTACATAGGGGCTTGTCAGCTAAGCAATGCAGGTTGTGGAGAGGAGGGGAGCCTTTGACATCCCTGGAAGTGTCAGAGGTGGCCCAAAACATCAAAGGTGATTGTTGAAAAAGGGTTTACTGGAATACCTAAAATTATAATTTTAGGTATTCCAGTAAACCCTTTTTATCGAATGAGTGGCTCTCCTGTTACAAGATAGTGGAGTGAGACTTTCCTAGCTGCTTCAGTGATCAATATTTAGAGTACCAATGCTATATTGACTCAATACTACGGTATCTGAGTCCAGTAGATCTGGTAAGCGCAACACCTGTGTTTGGTGGTGGATGGTGGATGTTCACATTTCGGTGTTATATATGGACTGGCATCGTTACCATCTATAACTATCCTGATCACATTGGAACTTCTTAAAACCTATATATGAACTATACGATTTCCTTTATTTTTATTTTCTTTTTTTGGTATTTTTGCACTGTGCATTTTATATCCATATGCTATATGATCTTGTGAGATTACTATTCACTTATCTATTGAGTCTTTGTATTGTGCACTTTATACCCATATGTTATATGGTTTTGAGAGATCATTATTCACTTATTATGATTTAGGTGCTGCACTTTTTTATATACTGTATATTTTGATCACAATAAATAGTGTATTGTAGTGCTGGCAGCTACAGGGAATTTATACTCATTTAACACTGTATTACACATCACACCACCTGAAAAATTATCGGACCTAATTGGACAGCCCGTGCGGAAGGGGGTCTAAAAGCTTCCATATTTTTTACATTCACTAGTTCTTATCTGTATACAAACATATTCAGCAGCGCTGCACCATATGTTTATATATTGATTATTCCTCAGTGTGGTGAAATCACTAATAGGTGTTCAGCAGCTACTGAACTCAGAGTTTGACATATACTTATTTTGTTTGATCACTTAGTGTAGTTAGTTACAATAAAATAAATATAGAAAAGATTATATTTATAGGTGGTGCTGATTGCACGCATCTGATTTAATTGAACACTAGTTCTTACCTATTTTTGTTCTATAAGTCTAAATATAAGTATCTTTGCACAAATTTCACCAAGGATTCTCACATTTTTTGCAATTGAATCTTAATTTGATTTTTTTCTTGGGTGTCTCTTGGGAAACTTGTGATGAAACCTTTTACAAGCAGAACCCTTAGGGCTCTATCACACATATAGTCCGTCAAACGGACTCCGCTTTTCTTAGCGGGGGATGGATCCCCCGCTGAGCAGGAGAATGACAGCTGTTCTCCACACTGTGTGCGGAGACACAGCTGTCACAGCCCCATACATCTCTATGGGGGAATCAGATGGGAACGGACCTTCGGTCCATTCTCATCCGATCCAATCCGCTGGACGGATGGAAAATAGGGTTTCCATCCGTCCAGATTTCACGGATCGGATCGGGTGTCAGCGGGCATGTCTCCGCTGACATCCGATGCCCCATAGGGATGCATGAGGGGACCGTTCGGATCCTCCAAAAAAACGGACAGGCGGATCTGAACGGTCCGCCTGTGTGAAAGGGGCCTTAGTGTGTCAGTTTGACAAAGGGATCTCAAAAGCATCATGAATATGAACTGCTCTTTCAGGTCAACAGTTTTCATTATTTAATGAGGTGGCAGGCAGAACATAGGAGTATGGCATTCCATGAAAAATGTTATTATAAAACAATTATACATAGAAGGGAATTACCAAACTTCCTCAACTAATATAATGGTGCAAAAAACTGGCACAAGTGCTATGTGGCTTTTTTAGGTCTATCTTCTAGATTGTAAGCTCTAACGAGCAGGGCCCTCTAGTTCCTCCTGTTTTGAACTGTATTGTAACTGTATTGTCTTCCCTCACATTGTAAAGTGCTGCGCAAACTGTTGGCGCTATATAAATCCTGTATGATAATAATAATCTGTGCCACCCCTGTCTGTTTATATTTCATAGTGAAATAGAAACTGCCGTGGGTTCTACAACTATTTAACAAAATGATTGTGGCAGTTTCTCTATATAGGAAACTGCCGCAGATCCCCACCAGATTGGATCTAGCATTCAGACAGTTCACACGCCTCTCTTTGCCCAAGCAGTAAACAGACTACATGGTCAGAGCCTACATATAGGCAGGTAAAGATTATTTACCTGTCCATATGCCTGACTGTTAACTTCAGCAAACGCAAGATTTCCTGCCTTCCTCTATCCTGTCACTTCTCAGCTGAGTAGGGGATTGGGGGCAGGCAGACGGCACAAGCAGAGTACTCCTAATTAACAAACAAGGCTTGAACCTGTTTTGTTATTTAAAAGCAGCATCTGCTCTGATTTGTCAGTTTAGAAGACCACTCTGTTAGGGCTCTTTCACACGGACGTTCCGTATGTCCGTAAATCACCTCATCCGTTTGAGGGTGATATACGGACATAATGAATGTCTACGGGATTTTCGTCCTTTCAGTTCTGTTCCGTTTTTTGGAACGGAACAGAACCCAACTTTTGTTCCGTTAAAAAAACGGAACGGATGCAAAATCGGATGTCAGCGGTGTCATCCGCTGACATCCGCAATCCCCATAGACATACATTATGTCCATATATCATCCGCAAACGGATGGGATGATATGCGGACATACGGAGCGGATGACACAAGTGTCATCCGTGTCTGTGAAAAAAAAAAAAAAGTGCCGAAGCGGATGGCAATACGGTCCGCTCCGTGTGAAAGAGCCCTTAACCACTTCTGGATCTGAAGGTTTTCCCCCTTAATGACCAGGCCATTTTTTGCGATTCGGCACTGCGTTAATTTAACTGACAATTGCGCTGTCATGCAACGCTGTACCTAAATAAAATTCATGTTTATTTTTTCCCACAAATAGAGCTTTCTTTTGGTGGTATTTGATCACCTGTGGGATTTTTATTTTTATGCTATAAACAAAAAAAGAGCGACAATTCTGAAAAAAAAAAAAAAAAAACAATATTTTTCACATGCTGCTATATAACATTCCCAATAAAAAAAAAATCTAGATTTCTCATCATTTTAGGCCAATATGTTGTCTGCTACATATTTTTGGTAAAAAAAACCCAATAAGAGTATATTGATTGGTTTGCGTAAAAGTTATTGTGTCTACCATCTAGGGGAAAGATTTATGTCATTGTTATTTATTTATTTGTTTATTTTTACTAGTAATGTCGGGCAATCAGCAATTTTTAGCGGGAGTGCAACATTGCAGCGGACAGATCAGACACCTAACTGCCGTTTTTGACCCTTTTGGGGGGACCAGTGACATTACTACAGTAATCAGTGCTAAAAACATGCACTGTTAGGGTCCTTTCATACGAGCGATCCAATCAGATCCGCCTGTCAGTTTTTTAGGCGGATCTGATTGGATCCCCCATGCATCCCTATGGGGCAGCGGATGTCAGCGGAGACATGTCCACTGACACCCGTTGCCATCCGCATCCGATCCTGTCCATGAAATCCAGACGGATGGAAACCCTATTTTCCATCCATCCAGGGGATCGGATCAGATGGGATCGGATGAGAGCGGACAGGCGGTCCGCTCTCATCCGATTCCCACATAGAGATCCATGGGGCTCTGACACCACACAGAGTGGAGAGGGAGCTGTCACCTGCCTGCTCAGCGGGGATCTGTGTATTGATCCCCCCGCTGAGCAGCATGGATCCGCCTATGGAGGCGGACCGTGTGAAAGAAGCCTTACTGTACTAATGACACTGGGAGGGAAGGGGTTAACACCGGGGCGATCAAAGGGTTAAATGTGTCCCTAGGGGGTGCTTCATAACTGTGTGGGGGATGTGCTTACAGTATGGAATGAACACAGGAATCTGTGTTCCTAAATAGGAGTAACACAGGAGCCCTGTGTTCATTGCTGACATAACAGCGGTCTGCCATATTTATAACAGCAGACCACCGTTCTGTCTTTACGGGAAAAGATTGTGGGGGTGCCCGGCGGCAACCGCGGCTTCCGGACCCACAGATCAGCTTCCCCCATAATGAATGGGCATGTGCGCGTCCCCACTCGCAGTCCCATGAAGCAGCGTACAGTTATGTCATTTCGCGGGACAGAGCCAACCTACCGCAGTATATGTACTGCTGGTGGTCGGCAAGTGGTTAATTTCTCCCAGTATGTTTACATAGTATGCATCCCTTTAAATCCTATGAAACTCTTCATACTGGTCTTTTGCGTTTCAGTTGCATTTTTAAAAATCCTGCTTGCTGGATACTTGCTGCATGTTTGTTCAGTTTCAAAAACACAACAAAAATGCACCCCCCCCCCTATTGAAATTAATGGAAACCGTGGCAAAAACCATAGAAATCACAATGCACCTGTGGGAAGTGTGTGGCTTCTGAATCGCTTGACAAATCACATTGTTTTCAATGATGCCAGTCCTAATCAATGTGACTCAGCACAGTGTAATTTTGGAAGATGTTTCTGCAGGACTTTGGTACAACTCCAGTGCGATTTCAGCCCTAATAACTTCAATAATAACTCACAGACTTTGCATCAGCATTAGATATGAAGCTATTCCTATATCATAGATCATATCATAGATAAGTGTTTTTTTTAACCCTCACTTCTCCTCCAAAGTCATTCTTGCTGCCTAAAAACTCTCCACCCAAGCACATTCCATTTACACCCATGCGTAGCAGAAACAATTGTTTCCATTTGCGTTTTTTTTTGCTTGTTTTTCACACGTAAGTGTGCATTGCAATTCACTTGAATATACTGCCCTACAAGCACACCCCAATGTAGCTCAAGAGCTTTTATGGTCATTGAGTGTTGCACAGTTTTTCAGTGTGCGTTTTGTCATGATTGTAGTGCGTTTTGTCACAGGACAAATGCATGGCTAAACACGCATCTGCTAACCATGATTGGGGTTGCTCCTCATTTGGAAACGCACAAATGTAAATTCGGCCTAATTATACATCACACCCCAATCGCAGTTAGCATTCCATTATGGGGACACAAGCTTGATGTGCATGTGCAGTGTGTTTCTAAAATGTGTGGCAAAGTGTGCATTTTCTATGCGGGTGGATGCATGTTTGGAAACAAGCAGATGTGCAGGATATTTGTTAATGACCCCTCGATTGCAGTTAACATGTCATTAATGCGACATAAGCGCAATGCGTGTTCAAATGTGGAAAAGCATGCGTTTTTTGTGCAGGTTGCCATGCAGTTGGAAACATACAGATGTGAATGCAGCCTAATTGATAAAGACATTTCAATCACAGTTAGTAGATTCATGTTTTGCTATGCGACTAAACATGCTACAAACACGTCAAAACGCACACTGAAAAAACACGTGACGCTCCACGACTGAAAACGTTCTTGAGCTACTTTGGGATGTTTTTCATGTGTAGGGCAGCCCATTCAAGTGAATGGGCTGCCCTATGAGCGATGCACTTTTACATGTGAAAATCATGCAAAAAAAAACTTCATTGGGAGTGTGCATTTATGCTATACTCGGGTGTGAATGGAATGTGCTTGGAGGGAGAGTTTTTAGGCAGCAAAGATGACCTTGGAGGCAAGGTAACGGCTAAAAAAAAAAAAAAAAAACTGGTCCTAATTCTCTCAGGAATGTTCATGATGCGACTTGTGTGAGTAAAGGGCCATACACACTATAAGATTTTCTGAAGACTTTTTCCTTCAGATTTACCTTTTCTATGTAGTGCAAGGGCCTGTCAGATTGCATACAAATTGAAAGTGTTTAGGTTTGACCTCATATTATATGGTTTTGGTAAATCTAAAGGAAAAAGTCTTCAGAAAATCTTATAGTGTGTATGGCCCATTAGTTGCACTGAAATCTCATCAAAGTCGCAAGCAAGTCACACTGGAAAAAACTTGAAAATCACATCCCATAAATTATATGGGGGAAAAGTCAATGCAAACATGGCAAAAATGCATTATGCGCAGTGGTAAATTTAACGCATTGCAGCAAAAACCCATGTTTTTTTCAACTGAGCAGTATGAAATTAGCCCTTCATACAGTGATTTTGTTGTGAAAAATAATGTCCCACAGGAATGCAATGATCAACTCCCTTATGTCTCGTACACACGCAACGATTATCGGCCGACCGATCGTCCGACTTTTGTCCAGAGTGGTGTTTTGTTGGTTGGAATGTGCCTAGACTGCGCACGATTTTTCTTGGCCAACAAAAATCTACTTTAGAAGTGATGTCATGTGCTGGTTTACTTTCCGTGTGTTTTTCTTCTCTGAGCATGCCCAGTCTTGCTCATCAGATTTTTGTCTGCCGAAATCTGTACTGACTGACAGAAAAATCGACCGTTGTGTTGACGGCCAACAAAAATTTTATAGCCTGCACACCAGATTTTTTTCGGCCGAAAAGTCGGAGTCGGTTGTTGGAAGCATCATACTAACAAGCCGAAAATCGGCCGATCGGACGTTGGCCGAAAATTCACGGCCAATTATCGACGCGTGTGTACGAGGCATTAGGCTGTTTTCATACTGGCTGAGTCCGCCAGTGGACCTGCCTGCTCAGCAGGAGATCTCTCACTGATCCCCACTGGTGGATGACAAGTCCACACTGATGCAGAGCGGACACAGCCCATTCTCTATGGGCTGTTGGATGGAAACGGACCACCTGCCAGTTTCCATCCAACCGTCATATGATCTCCAGACGGATGGGGAACAGATCCCCATCTGTCTGTTTTTAGTGGACATTTCGATCAGATGCCGGTGGGTGTCAACAGACACATGTCCGTTGACATCTGCCACCCCATAAAGAGCAAAAGATGGTCCGATCAGGTCCGCCTGAAAAACTGGCAGGTGGACCCGAATGGCCCATCCTTGTGAAAGGGGCCTTATGTTCTTTTATGATATTTCTGTGTAAAGTCATTCTTTTTTTTTTTGTATTGTATGTTCTGTTTTGCCAATATGATTACATCATTGGCATGCAATGTTATTGGAGGTGTTGCTGTAGGATCCTGTAATACTGAAGGTTCCTTTTGTGTGTGTGACAATTTTTAATGGATTGATCTGGCTGCACAGTTTGCAGTGTTTTTGTTGCAAGGTTTGGTTTCATTGTTTGCATCCCTGAAATGAAGTTTCCTTCTGATTATTATATATCTGAGATTGAGTGGTTGTTTGAAGGAAGCATTGGGGGTTGGGGAGAAATACTTCTTTCAGATTTTTATCTTCTGTTATAATGGGTTGCAGCTCTTGGATTATCTCTCTCATCCATTCTAGTGCCGTATTGTATGTAGTTACTTGAAGTACATGGTTTGTTTTTTCTCTTTGTATTGTAGGGGATTTTCTCGTTGGGGTTTCAAGGCAATGTTTGTTCTAGAATTGATGCTTTTGTTTGTGCAACATTTCTTGTAGAAGGACTCTGCTAGTATTCTGAAATGTTTATTTCTGTCTTTTGTGTCTGAGCATATGCAATGGTATATAGAGGTCTGGCTGTGTTTGATGGCTCATTTGGTGTGTCAGGGGTGAAGCTGAACTTGGAAGAAAGTTCTGTGGGCTTGCTGTATATTGAGGTGGACAGCTTTTCATGCCTGAAGGATACTGTGGTATCCAGGAAGTTCATATTTGTGCTTAAAGCGGAGTTCCACCTAAAAAACAAAAAAATACATAAAAATACCCCCGGGACAGTCAGGGCTAGTGCATTCCACAATGAATAGCCGCTGAACTGTCCCGGGTTGCATTTACGTGCACGAAGAAATACTTACCTTGAAAATGTCTTCTCCAGCGCTGCCATCTCAGGTGTGGGCAGCTTGAAGCCAGCGCGATCCTCTTCTGCGTCCTCTTCCGTCCTCTTCGGTCTCATGATGCACTGCACCGGCCCCGACGTCACTTCTGGGTCTGCAGCGTCATCCCTGCACAGCTTCTGGGCATGCCCAGAAGCTGTTTAGCAAGGTATGCCGATGCAGGCGCATTGATTCCTGGGAGCGATGACGTTCAGCTCCCAGGAATCATTGCAAGCCAGGAAGTGACGAATCGCCGTGGCCGCTGAGGGGAGGAAGAGGAAGTAAGGTAAGTATATTATCTTCTAAACAAGGTAAGTAAAAAAATAAAATTGCGATTATCCATTTGTTTTTCAGGTGACCCGGACCAAGAAGATGGAACGAACTTTCATTTTCGGGTGGAACTCCGCTTTAAATAAACAATTTTTAGTTTAATTCACGGTGTAAACATATTAAGCAATGAGTAACTTTTGTTTTACATTTTCATCACTTTCTGTCCATATATTAAAAGCATGCTTAATATTGCAATAGTATATAAATGGCTTTTGTTCTATGCTGTTAAAGAATTTGTCCTCTGTGTCTGCCATTAATAAGTTAGCATATTGGGATGCCATTCCTTTCCATAGCAGTACCCATACATTGAAGATAATTGTCATTATCAACAGGTCAAGTTTCAAGAAAGCATTCCCAGTTCATGAGTACCGCAAACTGCCCCTGGGGGTCTGCCTAGAGAGAGGGACCACTCCGGTGAAGGTCAGAGGGATCCAGGAGCGAGCTAGCCAGGGCAGGAGCAAGTGTAAAGGGGCTGCCAGTAATGACCCTGAAGAGCAAAGGGGGTGCCAGTGAGTGGACTCTGAAGTGTAGAGGGGGTGCCTAGTGAGAGGACCCTGAAGTGTAGAGAGGGTGCCTAGGGAGAGGACCCTGAAGTACAGAGGGGGTGCCAGTGGTTGGGCCTTGAAGTGTTAACAGTTTAAAGCGTGCAGTGTGCAGTGTACAGTGTTGAGAGTTGCAGAAGCAGTATACAAAAGCTACCTCAGTCAGGAAGGACTGGAGGGAGCAGTGTCTGGGACTTTTGAGCTAACCCGAGCATCAGGAGTCAGTTCTCAGTACAGTCCGGGATTTTTGAGCTAACCAGAGTGTCAGAAGTCAAGTTCAAATACAGTACAGCAAGTAAGTGTTTTTCAAGCGCCAGCAAGCGTTGGTTGTCATCCAGCCGGTGTCAAGACAGCGCTGAAAGGCATTTTTCTCCAAAGCGTGCCATTTGTACCTAGTTGAGCCAGAGGAGTATCCCACTCATTCCCTTCTCCCATCCCCAATATCAAATAAACAAAACAAACCAAAGATGCCGGACTGGTCTTTGACTCAAATCTCACACTTGGGTATTCAGCTTAAATGGGCTGAAGGTATCACTGGTAACCATGGCAGACCCACCGCAGGCCCAATGCCTTGAAATCATACTACATGTATGTTGGTGTTCATAGTTAGTTACATAATAGAAATTATTTTTGTGAGACCTTTAAAAAATAGGGCTCTTATCCAAAGCAACCAACTGAGTTTTGTCTTTCTTTACTCTGTCTACACTGGAGCCACCTGATCACTATTGGCAACATCCCCACATTCTTTGCAATAATATTTGAGTGTATGGTAGTTTTTCAGCACTTTCAGTTGACGACCATTGAGCTTTACCATTTACAATTTTTGAAACGTAATTTTCTATGTTCCAGATATTTTAATTAAAAGTCTTTAAATAATGCAGCATTTTTCCAAGCATTTACTTATTATTGTCTGGATTTAATTTGAAATTGGGATGTACCATCAAATCCCAGGCTGCAATAATTTGCTTTTTCATGTGAGCTGACAATATAAATTCCTTTTTAATGTGCTTATTTTAATTTATGTTTGTGGAAATTATAACTTAATTCTCAACGCTATTAGCATATGCATCCAGAGATGAGACCCGCACATTGAGTTTAATTGGTACTGATAGCTAAAACCTAATGACACAGGCAATAAAATAATCGTGTTTTATGGTATGTAAGTAAATGAGAAAGTACGTGGCTTTTAAAGGTTTTGTGGGTGATAGCAAAGCTACATTTTTAGGCCTTTTATTACTTACAAATCAAATGAAAAAAAAAAAAGAATGGTTTGCATTTTATTTTTGAACTTTTACATTTCGGTTTTCTTTACTATATCTCTTACAAAACTGTAGCTCTGATCATTGGTTATGCATACCCCTTGGGGTATTTTGACACATGTCAGGGGTAGGGATCGACCGATTATTGGCAAAGCCGATATATCAAGGGCCGATATGCACTTTCCCCAATATATTGGGCCGATATTACTGATATTATCGATATTTTGGAAAGTGCTTGTCCTGGAGTGATCCCTGCAGCTAGAGGCATCACCCCGGTACTGGCATCTATAGCCGATGGTCGCCTGTCTTGTAATGACGACCTATGCGGCTATGAAGCCCCTCGGCTGTCATTACAAGGAGTGGGAGGGGACATCCCCCCCCTCCCGCCGCCTTCCGCGGCTCGCCAGGGTCTCCCATCCCATGGAGAGACCAGGGCAACCAGCCTGCATGACCGCCAAAGACTGCGACTTTGATCTCGTCTCCATGCAAAAACCCGGAAGTGATGTCATGACATCACTTCCAGGTACTGGCGCCAGATTAAAAAAACTACAGCATTCAAAACAGCCAAACTTGGCGTTTTGAATGCTTTTAAGTGCAGAGGAGGGGTTTGTGGTATTTTAGACCCCCAGATCCCTCCAAAAGAGTACCTGTCAAGTAAAAAAAAAACATGTTTTAAACATTTTTTTTAAATGTATGAAAATATCGGCCCATATTGGCCAATACCGATAGCAATGACCAAAATATCAGTATCAGCAATGAAAAAATTATATTGGTCGATCCCTAGTCAGGGGGCACCTTAAAGGCTGTTTCCTATGTGATAGATCATCAAATCACTACTGTTTTTGGGAGCTTTGAAATATTGGACACTTTGTGGAATAAAGTATTTCCATAATGGGACATACAGACAACCTTGTTGTAGCACCTCATCTAAAAAAAAATGTACTTCTCCTGTGGATAATAAACATTGGTATTGAAAAGCTAACCCCTTCTCAAGGCTTTAACATACATGAATATAAAAAACTACTTATTAATATATCTTGTGACATCACTTTAGAGACAATTTTATACTGTTCCATCATCTTCAATTTGGGTTATTGTAGAATATGCTTTGTTTGAGGGTGCCCTTATTTTAATGAATGACAAAAGAAACTTTATAATAAGCCTTTTTTTTGTGTAAACAGGGATTGATATTGAAGATTAATGCTTTTTGGAGGGAAGGATAGGGGAAATCTTTTAAACACTTCCCTCCGTGGATCCAAGCAAATTGTGTCCATAATGTGAGATTAAGGAAGGCTTGTCTAAAAGGCCATGCATGTTCAACATTGCTTTTTGGCCCTAAGTTGAGTTGTGAGGAGCTGAAATTGTAATAATAACCCTTTGCTCCAATTCAGAACTCAAGCAAAAAAAAATATGTGACCAGTAAATCAATACCACAGGCATTACTGGCCATTGCACTAATGACTTCCCTATGCAAATTTTTGGTATTCATATCATTCAGTGTTTTTGTTTAGCAAGTGTCTGTTAGCTGTTATATGACCACCATATGACTTTAATTCTCACAGCTAACTGTGGCCTGCTTGCCCAGTGAACATATACTACTTTTAAAAAGGATGCATGGAAAGTATATTCATCAGCTCCAATAGGTAGCCTGCTAAAAAAAAACAAAAAAAAAAACGAAACTTTTCCAAATGTAGCAGATAGAGGAATACATATGCTTCATACAGTATTTTGAAAATACACATACACAAAATGCAATGCAAAATTTATAAAAAAAGATCTGAAGACGTTCTATTTCAGCTATCACCAAATTTCAGCAATATTGTGAAAAACATGCAGCAACTGTGAGAAGTTGCAAAGTTTATTTTTCTTTTAATATGAAAAGGCAAATATGTCAGTACATCAGCAATAAAAAGGGAAAGTAGACTTAAAAATATTAGACATACAGTACTTAGGGTACCTGAGCTTGGAGATGACGCTTAAGGTTCTAAATATGCTATAGGTGTTGAGAATCACTGTTAGAAAGTAAAGTCTGGCTATACATCGTTCAGTGCCAAATTTGGCCACATATAGCAGGTAAAATATCTAATTAATAAGCTGGTTCAGAATTGGTATCAACCATTATCCAATCAAGCTATGTTATATTATAGGGTACACCCGTGGAAGATAGCTGTAACTGCGTAGCACCAGAGGAGGATATTTTGTTAGTAGAACTTAAATTGTAAGAACCATCTTTCTTAGATTTTATTTAGAGTTTGTGTTGTTGAAATAATGAGTTGTTGACAGGTATTTCATGGCAAAACTAATTAACTAATAAATTAAATTTACTGGTGTGCTTGTGTTAGTGAATGTACATCTACTGATGTTACATATCTAAAAACAAGTTTCATTCTTCATAAACATTAAAGTATAACTACCTTTCAGACTTCTGTACAGAGTTCTGTAAAAGTTAAAATAACAAAAAACAAAAAAAACTACTCAGTGATAATACACAGCTCTTCTAATATATTATCAGCTCTGTGCTGTTTGAGAAGATATTTTGGTAATGTGCAGATACAAGTTGGCATGTCTTTGTGCTCTCTGCCCTAATCCTAATGTAATGGAGAAAGGATACTAGAATTATGAGTACGTCTATCCTCCACTGAAAGTTGATATAGATCTGTTGTCAAATATTGGCCAGAACGGAATGTCTTTGCATTAATTTTTAACACTGCATATTAAAATAAGTTTCTAAGAAGCCAAAATGCTGCAAATGATGATATCAAGTAGTATGAAATTTGTGATAATACATTGGCAAAAGTACATTACATAGACTAGACTCTCAGACTATCCCAATGCTCATATTGATTCTGTCTTTGCATTCTGTATGACAATAGAAGGGAAAATGCATTGAAATGCAGCACACTTATGTGATGAAGTGCAGCTGAAAATCTGTTAATCCTGAAACATTGTCATCCACAAAAGCATAATGGTGTAGAGCTCACATAATTCACTTTCAAATGCTTTTCTCATATACTCAAGTAGAACACATGGAGCATTCTCTGATAGACCAGTTTACATGATGCTTCTGTAAATGTACAATTATTCATCTCCACTTGAGCTGCTTATCGATTCTACAGCCTTTCAAAACATTGTAAGTTATGTTGCTAGTAAACAGATATATCCTGACCTATCTGCTTTTGTTTCCTAGCAAACATATCTTAACAAGAGCTGCCTTTGTTTTTTTACCTCCATCTATCCAGAGTATTTGTCAGTTTTACACAGACTCTCATTTGCAGATCTTGTGTAAAAAATGACATCTTATTCACTTTAAATTAAGTGATCTGTGGAAAAACATTACCTCTGTTACAGTATGTTCTAGTAGGCTATGCTTACTGCACATTGTCTATTGCAGCTTGGCATGTCTGGGACTTACTGTTCAACTGGTCATTAAAGCTCTCTTCATTCCTTCTCTGGCTGCATATAAGTTGGCAATGTCCAAAGACTCAACAAGACTGTAGGGAAGATGGGGAAAATTATTTAACCTTATGCTATGTGAGATAGTGTCTGTAAGGAATCTCCTGAATTATTCTCCACATAGAAAATCCAGATCATATGTAAATCAGAAAGTGACAGTAGTAACTCTGTTATGTACTTATATTAATATGTTATAGTTATTTTTAAGCTGATGTATGATTAGCTATAATATAATTAAAAAGAGGTCATTGTAATGATGTCCCGTACTGGACACACGAAAAGCTGTAGCAAGCGGCCATGTTTTTCAGTCATTATAGGTCAGCCATGACGGTCTAGCAGAACAATTACACATTGAGCAGTAATTACCCCCCTCCCTACTCCTTTAATTCATGGAATGCATATGTTTTACACTTCAAAAGAGCCGTTATCTCAACTCCGAGACATCAGAAACCAGCACTTAGGCCTGTGCAAAGCTGTAAATCCACTAATTTAATCCTGGCAGGATGTTTGTTTCTGCTGTCCAGGCCTATCGTAAAACTATGACCAAATCCATTAGGGATATCCAGAACTAACGGGATCGTAAAAGGCAATCAGAGAGCTCTGCCCAATTCATAAACTTAACAAAAAAACACACACAATTCAAAAACTTAGACAGGAACATGGCCCATTAATAACAAGTATATATTTGGATTAGAAATGTCATACTGAACGAATTAAGGTCATACATGACCACACTAGCATATATAGAAAGGAAGATAGCTGTCAGTTATTCCCTGGGTGACAAGTTTATCTGTGCTATCATGTGTTTAGTATACCTGGATGTGAAATGAAATGCTGAACAATAATCTATCAGTTTCAAGAATGTAACCGATACCAATTGGAAGTCATGAATAGTGGTATAAAGCTGTCTATAAGGACCTTAAATTGTCGTAAATTCGGGAGAGCCCATGGAAACTCTGTTTTATTGGTCAGGGGCATCTGCCAACGCCCCTTTGATCCCAGAGAAAAAGGGAGACCCCTAACCAGTTGACAGCTCTCCTTTACCATTAAAGCAGGGACATCTGTCAAGTTTGAGAACCGATAACACCTCCTGACTCATCGACTGAACTCTGATAACACCCAGGACTGCAAGTATTTTTCCTCCTCAATTCTACCTTATTTTTCTATTGCGGAATTATGTCTCTATTTCTTTAAAACACCTTTTTTAAGTAAATATTTTATTTGCACCAACTTTGACCTTTTCATTATTAAAACCTTATTTTGGAAAGTGTTAACATTGTCCCTAAGCTCTTAATGCAAGCTAATAAAGAACCTGTCTCTTGAAGAGTGCTACTGTATAGAATAAATCCTATGAACATACTTGTCTGTGGTGGCAGTGTGTGTTACAGACGATTATTCTAAAATCATAATGGATATTGCTAGAATTATGAGCTTCCTCTCGCTCAGACAAAATGGACGTGGTGTCATTGGAAGGGTTAATTGCTTAATTAGCCCCGTGACAATCGCTCTCAGCCTGCTTGTGCCTAAATTGTGGTCCCACAAGCTAGAAAATCTTTGTGCAGGGTGCAGCTGAGAGTGGCATTGTTACGTAAGTGACAGCGGGGTGTGAGATTGGCTAGTCCTTTGTCACGAGTTAGTGAGAAGGACAGGGATCTGATACCTGCGTCAGTCACAGTCATCACTTTTGAAACATTATATTGTCAGGAGGGCCTGTGACACCCTGGCGATGGAGCTGGACCTTCTTTGCACCTCCAAGAGAAACTAAACTCTCTATGGAACTATATACTGTAAGTCTGTCCAGCTAAAGACTTGAACGGGGGATCTCACCTCCAACCCTCTGCAGATTTTGCCAGGTTTCTCTGAGCTCCTTTCCTCGCCTTATGCAAAGCCGGGCCTGTTTCCCATGGATTAGTCAGAACAGTTTTTCAGTGAATTAAATATTCCTACGCTCCCGGATGGGGCTTGTTACGCTCTCAATGCCAGCATTGCGAAGTCTAATGTCCCCCAGGGAATCAAGTCCTTGAAGCCCTCTAAGGCTCCAGGTCAGGTTCTGACAGGTTCCAAGGTCTATTTTATAGGAATAATTCTGCTTTTTGGCACACCATGTAGCTATTTCAATGTCAATAGTCTGTGGTGGTGAGCCCTTGTAGATCACCAGTTCAGAGTTTCCCAGGGCGCGGAGTCTAAGCCACAGCCTTCTTCACCAGAGCCCCTGATGGACTTGCAGCAAGCTGGAACCAGGTCGCGCCCCCCAGATACACCCAGCTGAGGATGCGGAGACCAATTGTGTGTGCAAAGTACAAGCAGCAGTAAAAAGGAAATCTAGGAGACAAGCTTAGGTTAGGGCGGGTAGCGAACAGGCACAGACAGTAAACGAAGTCGGTGTTGGGACACGGGTAGTCAGACACAGTATAGACAAATGGTATGAAAACAGGAGCTCAGAGAACTGTGAAGTTGCTCAGGCAATGTGGGTGACACCGAGCATGTCTTATATAAACAAGCCAACTAGGAGGCGGGCTAGGAAGTGATGGAAGGGAAGGAAATAAAAGCCCACAGAATAGCAGACAATGCCCATAGGTGAGCACAGCCAAACCACACATGTGAAAGGAAACAGGGTTGAAAAACACTGCAGCAAGGAGGTAAGAGTACACATGCAGGAACTGCAGGCTAACTTGTTTCAATGACTTGAAACACGGGTCAATGCCCTCCCTAGATGCTCTCAGAGCCCATATATTAATGATTCCTCAAAAGCCAGAGGATGCAAGTAAACCTCAGGGTTTTCTGACCCATTTCCCTTTTGAATGATGACCTGAAGACTTTAGGGAAGATCCTGAGCACACGTATTAATAAATATCTGTTCCACCTAGACATAGGGACTAGGTGGGCATTGTCCCGGGGAGACAGGCTGGCAAAAACATTTGTAAAGTTGTTCATCTTATCCACCTCCTAAACCACCAGCTTTCTTCTTTCTTTAGATAGGCATTTGACTCTCTGTCCTGGGAGTACCTGCAATTTGTGCTTTATTGCTGGGGTTTTGGAGAGGCCCTTCTGGCCTGGATTCAGTCCTTATATTGCACACCATCAGCTTCCGTCAAATACAGTCAAATACAGTTAGGTCCATATATATTTAGACACAGGCACAATTTTTTTTTTTAAAGATATTTACCAACAAACATATTCAAGCTATAGTTAAATAATGGATGTGGGCTGAAAGTACATACTCTCAGGTTTAATTTGAGGGTATGTAAATCCCAATCGGAGGCAGGGTTTAGGAATTACAGCTCTTAAGAAAAGCCCCCCCCCCTTTCTCAAGGGATCAAAAGTAATTGGACAATTGAATCAAAAGCTGTTTCACAGCCTGATGTGGGCTACCCCTTTGTTATTTATTCATCAATTAAGTAGGTAAAAGGTCTGGAGTTGATTCTAAGTGTGGTATTTGCATTTGGAATCTATTGCTGTGAACCTACATCATGCGTTCAAAGGAACTGTTCATGCAAGTGAAACAGGCCATTGTAAGGCTTCAAAGATGAAACAAATCCATCAGAGAGATAGCAGCAACATTAGGAGTGGCCAAATCAACAGTCTATTGCATTCTGAGGAAAAAAGAATGCACTGGTGAGCTCAACAACATAAAAAGGCTTGGACGTCCACGGAAGACAACAGTGGTGGATGATCGCAGGATCCTCTCTATTCACAACATCCAGACAAGTGAAGGACACTCTCCAGGAGGTGGGCGTATCATTGTCAAAGTCTACAATCAAGAGAAGACTGCAGGAGAGCAGAAACAGAGGGTTCACCACAAGGTGCAAACCGTTCATAAGCCTGAAGAATAGAAAAGCCAGATTAGACTTTGCCAAAAAACATTTAAAAAGGCCATACCAGTTCTGGAAAAGCATTCTTTGGACGGATGATACTTATGGGCCATAAACACTATAAGATTTTCTGAAGACTTTTTCCTTTAGATTTACCAAAACCATATAATATGAGGTCAGACCTAAACACTTTCAATTCGTATGCAATCTGGCAGGCCCTTGCACTACATAGAAAAGGTAAATCTGAAGGAAATCTAACCACAAAAGTTGGATAGTGTGTATCGAGCTTAAAGTGGAGTTCCACCCTAAAATACCACTTTTTGCCATCTTCTTCCTCTCTGTCACCTGAAAAATAAATGGATAATCACAATTTTTTTTTTTTACTTACCTTGTTTAGAAGAAAATATACTTACCTAACTTCCTCTTCCTCCCCTCGGCGGCCATGGCCCGTCGCCACTTCCTTGCTTGCAATGATTCCTGGGAGCTGAACGTCATCGCTCCCAGGAATCAATGCGCCTGCACCGGCCCCGACGTCAGTTCTGCTGCAGGCGCCGTCATACCTTGCTAAAAAGCTTCTGGGCATGCCCAGAAGCTGTGCAGGGATGACGCTGAAGCACCGGAAGTGACGGCGGGGCCGGTGCAGTGCATCGTGGGACCGAAGAAGACAGAAGAGGACGCAGAAGAGGATCGCGCTGGCTTCAAGCTGCCCACACCTGAGATGGCAGCGCTGGACAAGACATTTTCAAGGTAAGTATTTCTTCCTGCAGGTAAGTGCAACCGGGGACAGTTCAGAGGCTAGCCATTGTGGAATGCAATAGCCCTGACTGTCCCGGGGGTATTTTTATGTATTTTTTTTTTAGGTGGAACTCCGCTTTAAGATTAATCTGTCCCAGAATGACAGGAAGAAAAAGTGTTGAGAAAGATTGGAGCAGCTCATAATCCAAAGCACACAACATCATCTGTAAAACTTGGTGGGGGCATGGTGCTGGCATAGGCATGCATGGCTTCCAGTGGCACTGGGTCATTCGTGTTTATTGATGATGTGACAGAAGACAGAAGCAGCCGGGTGAATTCTGCAGTGTTTAGAGATCTACTGTTAGCCTAGATCCAGCCAAATGCAGCAAAGTTGATTGGACAGCGCTTCACAGTACAGATGGACAATGATCCAAAACACACTGAAAAAGCAACCCAGGAGCTTTTGAAGGAAAAGAAGTGGAAAATTCTGCAATGGCTGAGTCAATCACCTGATCTCAACTCAATTGAGCATGCATTTCAAATGCTGAAGGCAAAATTTAAAGCTGGAAGACCCACAAACAAAGAACAACTGAAGACAGCTGCAGTTAGAGCCTAGCAAAGCATCAGAAAGGAAGAAACCTGGTCTTTGGTAATGTCCATGGGTTCCAGACTTCAGGCAGTCTTTACCAGTAAAGGATTCTCAACAAAACATTAAAAAATTAACATTTTATTAATGATTATTTTAATTTGTTCAATTACATTTGACCCCCTGAAAATGGTGGGACTAAGTATAAAAATGGTTGCAGTTCCTAAAATTTGTACTTGATATTTATGTTCAACCCCTTGAATTAAAGCTGAAAGTCTGCACTTCAAATTTATTTGGATTGTTTCTTTTTAGTTTTATTCAATTGTGCCTGTGTCCAAATATATACAGTATGGACCAAACTGTATGCTGGTTATTTTTGGGCACCCTTTTCCATATACAGGGACATGAGACAGGGTCCCTAGCCCTATTTATCTTAGCTTTGGAACCCCTAGCTATTATGCTTTGTACTGACCAGAATGTAATCAGAGTCTCTTGGGCGGGCCACCACTTCAAGCTGAGTCTCTTTGCAGACAATTCCTCCTAACACTGACTAATCCCCCCACCACCCTCCCTAATTTACAACAAGTCTTGGTGTGATTTTCATCCATATCCAGCCTCTGCATCAACCTAAACAAAACAATAGCTTTAGATTTCACTCTGGACTTAGATCTGATCACTCGAGTGCAGTCTCACTTTACCTTTCACTGGGTATCTCCTTCTATTGAATATATTGGATTTCAACTGACCCCCTACCTATTCTTCATTGTTTGATTCTAATTATTACCCATTGCTCTCTTTGTTGACTCCCTTCGTGCAGTCTCGGCAGTCTCCATATCTGTCCTGGATAGGTCGTATCAACTTGGTAAAAATAACAATTACAACTTTTGTCTTACTTCCATACCCTACCTGTTTAGGTCCCCCTAAATTTTCTCCGTCTAATCCAGAGAAAGATTTTTGCACCAAAAACCTCCCCGGAATTTCTAGAACCGTTCATTTTATACATAAGTTGCAAGGGGGAATATTACTTAGCCGTCCAGATTTCTCATTTAACTTCGCTCCATGCTTCTTTCAATGTTCCCCTGTGGGTGCTTTTGGAGCTCCCTAATTGTGCCCCTCTTTCCATGCAGATGTTCCTATGGCTCCCACAGAAATTGCAATCCACAAATTTGAGCCGACTTATGCAAGACAGCTTAAAATGATGGGATTTGGTGTGGTACTTGAGCTCACTTATGTCTCCCTTCTTATCTCTGTTACTTATCACCAATAACTCCTTGTGCCCCCCCCCCCCCAGTCTAGATTAGCCTCAGGCATTCTCTTGGTGGACCGCCCATGGCCTCACACATGTGCAATGCTTTCTGATCAATTGGTCCTCCCTAAAGTGAAACATCTTCCAAGCGAGACCCCCGACACCCCTCAATTAAACTCATCTCCTGGTGTTCTGTAAGTAAATGCTCATTTAACGCTGCCACTCTGGAGGCAGCGTATAAAGTGCTTCTACGGTGGTATTGGGTTCCTGCCCGTATCGCCAATGCTAACCCAACTTTCAGTAACTGTTGTTTTGTGGAGTGTGGGTGTGGCTATTATGGGAATGTTCTACAACACCTGTTGAACATGTCTGCAAATGCCAGGCTTTTAGTCTTGAGTGTTTGGCCTGCTATATACCCTGTTCCAATTAAACATCTGAAAGGATGCCAAATTTGCCTTACTAATAATTGAATAATTGAATAAAAACACTGATCTACAAATTGTGGAAAATGATCAACCTCTGAGATAAAACATGCTAATTCTTTCATATCTTGATTAGATTCATTCGAAAACAGGGGATAAAGGTGCTGGTTGGCTAAAGTTTTCAAGATATTTCACAATAACAATTTATACACAGGCAAGTAAATCTGCCTACAAGGGAGGGAAGTGTCTGATGAGCATGATGCCTTGTAATTTCTCGACAAAGTATGGTGGAACAATGAAAATGGTACCACATGGAAGTGTAAAAAAGTATCTTCACTTTTAGACTAAATATTATTACCTAACTGTAATTTATTGTTCTTTTATTGCAAGGTACATTTGTTTTGGTTAGATCTATGCATCATAGAGTTACATCTGTTGGCTTGTGATAGTGTCATTGCCTAACATTTCCAAGGAACAGTTGTGTAATATTTTCCCTTCAGAAGCCAAGATGCCTCGAAACTGTGTAAACACTGCAGATAACTTCTGCTACATTTGTGGCGAGGTTACATTTGCATCAAAAAAGTGCATTATGATGGCAGTGATAAAAAAGGCATACCACCTATATTTTGGATGCAAAATAGGGGATCAGGAAAAGAGTTGGGCCCCTAATTATTGTTGCATTACATGTGCAACTTATTTGCGTCATTGGCTAAACAAGTAGAAAAAGTCCATGAGTTTCGCAGTCCCAATTGTGTTGAGGGAGCATGAAAATGTCACATGAAAAACCAAGAAATTAATTGAAAGTTATGTCATTGGTATCAATAAAAAGATACATTTATAGTGATTGATGTGGCACCATTCTCATTGCTATATCACATTTTGCAGAAAAGTTATGGAGCATAATCGCACATCCTCCTTGTAATTTTGAATTATTTTGATGTAATTTTTACCTGAAGCTGTATCTTGGAAACTGGAGCCAATTAATACTCAGGACTTCATTTTCTTTTATTAGTGGCCCAGTTCTGGTAAAAGTTATCCACTTTCATTTCCGAGGCTTTCTCCTTGTAGACCAGTAAAACTAATGAACCAGAAATAAAGAATTGTACCTATTTCTGATCTAAAAAAAGAAGTAATGGAAATGGTGCATTTTTGTTTGGTGTTATGGAAAACAGATTTTGCTGTTAATGGTGGTAGTCACCTGATGATGAGGGAAAGCTTTTATTTAGACCAAAACTATGATTACAGTTGCTTTTAAATCCCTGACCCAGCTGTCACTTTCAGTCATGTTAGCTTTTTAACACATACAGTATTTTTCTGCCCTTGCTACGTTTCCCTGTGTGTAGCTCGACATGCAGCTGAGCCCTCCTATTCTGCAATAAGTCAGACTGAAATTAATCTTGAAGTTTTATTAACAAAACAGGGTGGGTGATACTATTGGGAAATATTTATTATCAATGTATGAAACATACAAAAACACAATGAAATAAACTAGGCTGCAGATGGCAATACGTCCATGCTCACCAGCGATGCTGCCTGTAGGGGATGTACGTTTAGTCCACAGCATGTGCTGCAGGTATGATTGCTGGTCCCTTCTCCCTCAGTTCTTAAAATGGAGGATGCACCTCTTTCCTTTCCTCAGAATGAAGGATGATGAGCGCTTTTATTAAAGCAGAACAGTTTCTAGTTTTTGTAAAACAGTACATTTATTTTGGACTCCATCTAGTGGCCAAATTTATTATTGCAGGGGAACAAAGCTAATGAATTTCCCTAAATATAGAACAAGTATATCTACTGCAGTAATTTGCTAAAAAATTGTACACGTCATTTCAAGTGAATTGTTAGATCACTGTCAGCGTTGCGTGTGATCATGTACAGTTGTGCTTTAGTAAGCATGGATTTCCTTACTTACTTACGTCTAAAGTCAGCAGGCACAGTTTTTAGCAAATACCACAAGAGATAATGTTTTATAGATTTTATTCATTTACATTTTAATTAATTATTTTATTTTGAGAGCCTTGCCTTGCGCTAAGTGATGCATACATTTATAAAAATATTGTGTTTTTTTCAGAATTGTCGCTTTTTTTCATTTATAGCGCAAAAAATAAAAATCGCACAAGTGATCAAATACCAACAAAAGAAAGCTCTATTTGTGAGAAAAATCACATCAATTGAGGGACATCAATTTTATTTAGGTACAGTGTCGCACTACCGT
Source organism: Pelophylax lessonae (assembly GCF_965119305.1). NCBI lineage: Eukaryota > Metazoa > Chordata > Amphibia > Anura > Ranidae > Pelophylax > Pelophylax lessonae. The sequence goes on from NC_138771.1 coordinate 237,229,194, forward strand.
GCAGTTTTCCATTAAGGTAACGCAGTGCCGAATCGCAATAAATGGCCTGGTCATTAAGGGGGCAAATCCTTCCGGTCCAGAAGTGGTTAATATAATTGTTTCTTGAATATAATTAGTCATTTGTTGTGCTTCTTAGCTTTGTAGTAGTAGCCTTACCAGGTGAAAATCCCCCTCTCAGTATCCAGCAGAAAAATATTAGTTAAAATGTCTGCTGAAACAAGAATAAAAACATATTTAGTAAATTGATAATGAACAAAAGCTATCAGCGCAGTCCAACAGTGATTAGTGAAAAACCATAAAAATATATTGTGTTACCTACAATAAGGTGCAAAATATAAATCAAAGTAAAGTATCCGGCAGCATACACTAAATTGTGTAGACACCTCACAATCAAAAAATTACCAAACCAAAAAGAAGTGATGCGCCAGATAAAAATAATTACACAATAGTGATGTGAAAGAAAACAAAATAGGTGTATAATAGTGACAGGTGCTATACAATCCGTGAGAAATATTGATAATTGTCCGTAAAGTGTCCAAAAATGGTGCAGAAATATCCAGAAAGGAAATCCAGAAAGAGTGTTTTATTGGATTTCCTTTCTGGATATTTCTGCACCATTTTTGGACACTTTATGGACAATTATCAATATTTCTCACGGATTGTATAGCACCTGTCACTATTATACACCTATTTTGTTTTCTTTCACATCACTATTGTGTAATTATTTGTATCTGGCACATCACTTCCTATTGGTTTGGTAATATTTAGTAAATTGTTGTAATATAATACATTCACATTTTAACATTATAATTATGCCAAACATGTCGAAAGTACAAAAAAAACAATTATTGGTGTGCAGAAATATAATATACTAATACCTTTCTCTTTGACATGAAAACACAGCTGTAAAACAAAACACTTACGATGGTATATTTAGCAGACCAAATGGGAGTAAATAGTAGAAGTTTATTATTGGGGTTTACACACATTTTAAAGACTTTGGATAATGTCTGCATCTAAAAATTAGCCCACTTAAAAACTGTTAGTCACGGAAACGCCCCCTTTAAAAGGAATTGCCAAAAATATATAATACACAAAATACATAAATACATAAATTTAAAAATGGAGGTAAAGTCCCAAATTAAATTTTGTCATTAAGTTTAAGATGATCATCATAAAAAGAGAGTTTAAAAGACACACTCAAAAATAAATACAGTACTATATATTAAGAATGTTTTTTTAAAAAAGAAACTGATTTTTTTGGATGTTCCAAGAGTTCAGATTGATATGTTTAAACTCAGTTAAAAAAATGCATAAATACTCCTGTTTTTCCTTTTTTAGCATTTTATTTTTTTAATATGCATGGTGCTTGTGTATTGTAATATTGTAAACGTTCACTCCTTATGTAATTATACACCTTTGACAACTTGTCATCAGAAACATGTTTTCTGCCAGAGCAAAATGCTGGGAAAATATTGTATGGTGTAATGTTATGAATGCCCTTTCCTAGTTGGATATACATGAACTTAGCACCTACCATCTTATCTTTTTTCTCTTATCTTTGCGTTTGATATATGCAGATAAATTGCTTGAAATACCATTAATGAATGCAATATATGAATAATTTGAATTATGAATAATTTACTTTAACACATTTACCAGGAAGGTTCTCTTGCAGATTTCGGTTGAATTCACTTTCTCTATACAATAATTTTCCACTATTCTAGAACAAAGGTGCCACAATGACATGTTAATAGAATTATGTAAATTATATTTTGATATGAGAAATATTTTGCTCCTTTTGAGATATATTTATTCTGCATATTAGAGGTTAATATCTATTCTATTCATCTTCTTACCAGTAGAGCAAATGGATACATTCAGCCTATCTTTTTCTCACTACCATCCTCCTTGGCCTCAATTAAATTACAAACTCCAATGGCTTTAGCTTTGTTTTAGGTGTAACACCATCCACAACTTTTTCCTAGAGTGGGGAAGGGTTAGAACGTATATGCTTTTATTTGTCTGTAACTGTTGCACAGCTTGGAGATGATTCCTTACTATCTGTCCTGCTGGCAACATTGTCATCAGGACAGGAAGTGAAATCTTCAACCGAGCTACAGTTTGTAATAGGAAACCAACAAATGTTCAAATACTTTTGAATAACCGCAATACTTGAGCCACTGACCTGGTAAAGGTATATAAAGCAGAGGTTTTACATTTACTCGGACAGGTGACAAGCATTTTCAGACCAAAGGCAGCCCTTGTGTTTCTACCTTCATAGGTTTGCCTTTAACCACCTCCCGACCACCCACTGCCTTTTTACTGCAGCAGGGTGGCTCTCCTGGCCAAACCGGAGTAGACCTACATCGATTGCCCACCCCCACTCGGCAGCGGGGAAGCGGATGCACGGGTCAGGCGGCTCCGATTGCCGCCTGACGCCCGTGCTCCCCGCTGAGAGTAAAGGGCGGTTGTAAACACAGCTGACCGTTCTTCTCCCTGAAATGATCATGTGGTTCTTCTATATAGGATCACATGTCTCTATGGTCATTTCAGAAGCTGCGCTCCTCCCACAGTTAGAATCACTCCCCTAGGCTCACATTTAGCCCACTGATCACCCACAGGGTTAACCCCTTCCCTGCCAGTGTCATTATTACAGTAACAGTGCATACTTTTAGCACTGATTACTATAGTAATGTCACTGGTCCCCGCAAAAGAGTCAAAAATGTCAGTTAGGGGTCCGATCTGTCCACCGCAATGTCGCAGTCCCGCAAAAAATCGCAGATCGCCACCATTACTATTACAAAAAAAAAACAATAAAAATGACATAAATCTTTCCCGTAGTTAGTAGACGCAATAACTTTTGCGCAAACCATTTAAAATATGCTGATTGCTAATTTTTTTTACCAAAAATATGTAGCAGAAAACAAGTTGGCCTAAAATGTTAAAAAATTTAGATTTTTTCTTTTTTTTTTTGAGAATGTCATATAGCAGAATATGAAAAATATTATTTTTTTTTTCAAAATTGTCGCTCTTTTTTTGTTTACGGCTCAAAAAATAAAAATTGCACAGGTGATCAAATACCACCAAAAGAAAGCTCTATTTGTTGGAAAAAAGGACATCAATTTTATTTGGGTACAGCGTTGCACGACTGCGCAATTGTCCGTTAAAGTAACGCAGTGCCGAATCGCAAAATAGGGCCTGGTCAGGAAGGGGGGGGGGGATCCTTCCGGTCTTAAATTGGTTAAGTTGTTGAAAACACAAGTCTGAAGATAGCAAAAGTGTTACACTATTGCAAGTGTTCTGAATACAAGGTGTAACAAGGATCCAGCATGCATTACCTACAATAAGCAAAGAGCAGCACAGAAAAACATGGATTGCTCACTTGTATTCTGATTTAATGTGTCAGTATAAACAGAGATAGATCAAAACATAAAGATAATTATTTCCAATAGAGTGGCAGTGCAGGCCACAAAGAAAAGCTCACCAATAATTGGTACCTGTAACACAAAGGTAATGAATTCATGAACAACCATAAACTTGTAGTCTGAGTTTATTGTCAGAGGGTATTGATCACCTGTAGTCAAGCTATAAATCATTAGAGCTCCTCCTAGCTGCAGTCTAGTAATGGTGGGAGGGAATATCTATTCATTTATTTGCTATAAAAGCAGTGATCTCAAGGAAAAATAATGAACAAACCCCATCCCCCCATAATGAGAGGCATTCTGTAGTAATTGGTGTTTAATTTGCAAATCTGCATTATTTAAGTGATTGTAAAGTCTTGTTTTTTTTTTTTTTCTATACAAATAAAAAAAAGTCATACTTACCTGCTCTGTGTAATAGTTTTGCACAGAGGAGCCCAGATCCTCCTCTTTTTGGGTTCCTCTTCAGTGCTCCTGGCCCCTCCCTCCTGTTGAGTGCCCTTACAGCAAACAGCTTGCTATGGGGGTAGCCGAGCCGTAGCTCTGTGTGTCCATTCAGACACCGAGCTATGATTCGGCCCACCCCCTCTCTCTCCTCATTGGCTAACTGACTTTGATTTACAACAGCGAGAGCCAATGGCACTGCTGCTGTGTCTCAGCCAATCAGGAGGGAGATGGCCAAGGCACTCATGCACATCGCTGGATCGAGACGGGGCTCAGGTAAGTGTTGGGGAGCTGAGGGAGGCTGCTGCACACAGAAGGCTTTTTATCTTAATACATAAAATGCATTAAGTTAAAAAAAAAAAAAAAATTCTGCCTTTACAACCTCTTTAAAGGGGATGTCAGTCTTCACTCATTTGTCTTTACCATTGCTGACCTGACTCTAACACATGGTAGTGAAGTTTTTTTATTTATTTTTTATTTTAAAGTATACCTGTTACAATAAGTGTGTAAAGGAAGATAGAGCCATCGTGTTTGGCAGTCATTTTAATTTGTATAGTTTACTCTGTCTACAAGTCAGCTTTAGAGTTTATAATAACTATGCTCAAGTGGCACTTATATGATATTGTTTTTGTTTTATCGTTGACAAATGTGACTATTCCTAGCTTTAAATCTAAGGATTGGCAACATGATTCAGCTGCTGAACTGACAATATGTGCAAGGAAAGCAAATATTTCTGTGTGTTAAGTCTTTTGATTGAACCTTCCAGTGGTTGAATATGTGACATTATTCAATGAAAACCTTTGCAATCGTCACTCACTTTCGCATAGCTGAGCAAATCTAAAAAGACTTTCATTCAAAATGAAAAGTGTGCATCTGGCATGCATCTTGTTTGCATTTATGTACCTAACACTCTTGGTCTTCTGTATGTCAGCCTTGAATTAAATTTCAGAGTAATTACATCATCTCAGCTTTGCCATTATTGCAGCAAGGCATCAACCTCAGCATTTTAATGGTATGACTTCAATGTGATTTTGTGGCTTTATAGAAAATTTATGATGACATTTTAAAAATCTATAGGGTTTTCTCTGCTTAGTAAACTGAAGACAGCTATGTTGCTGGAGCATGCCTCTCTCACAATCTTTTTTTTTCCATAAAAATAAATTGACTCGGAAAGGTTGTTAAACCATTATAAAAACATTTGCATGTTTACAACTTTGCCTTATATTGATTTCTGTTATTTTCAAATTTGTATAATCAAGTTCAACATTTGTATAATCAAATTAAAGATTTCTTTTTTTATAATATTGATGAAGCGCACTTACATTATTAAAGTGGATCTTCACTGCATCCGAGCACCACAAACCAAAAACAGTATTTAATTCATTTTTTATAATCAAAGCAAACTTACCCACCCATTCATGTCTCCATGCTTTATTTCGGAGAGAAATTACTTTGAAAAACACCCCCTAGCATTTCTGGCTGCGACCATCTTGAGTAAGGGCAAATGATTCATGTAACATTTACTTCCTGCCCTAATCTCAAGTATGCTTGCAGGAGAGTGTGCTGAGCTGTGGAAACCCCTCCTCCTCTCCTCGCCTCCTGAAGACTCCTGGGATGTATGACATAATTGGTTTAGGCCTGAAACCAGGAAGTAACTGAAGAAATGTAAAAAAAAAAAAAAAAAGTTAAAAACAAGTAAATATGATATACTTCAATATAAAAATAATCAATGTTGATTGGGAGAGTGAAGTTCCACTTTACGTATGTCCATTTTGAAAGTGATTGAAAAAGTCAAAATATTTTTTATTTTTTTTTGCAAATAGCAAACATGTTATCCTTACCTGCTCTGTGCAATGAAATTGTACAGAGCGGCCCCAAACCTCCTCTTTTAAGGTCCCCCGCTGGTGCTCTTGGCTCCTGCTCATCTCTGCATGCTCCCATAGAAAGCAACTTCCTATAGGAGAACACGTGCAGGGTTGATCCCATGTCACACTACCTATGTACATAGACACAGACAGTGCACCTACCCCACCCCCTGCTCCCTCCTCATTGAATGTGACTGACAGCAGCAGGAACCAATGGCTCCCACTACTGCCAATCAGTCTCTGTGTGAAGAGGGAGAAAGGAGAATAGACTGCATCTGGGCACATAGGTGGATCAAGTGAGGACTCAGGTGAGTATAAGGCGGGTGAGGGGGCAATACTACTACCTAAACATTTTTTACCTTATTGCAGGAAACGCATTAAGGTAAAAAATGTTTAGGCTTGGTAACCACTTTAACCTCTTCATGACAGCCTAACACATACAGTATATACAGTGTCCAGGGAAAGGGCTGTAAACCTGGTTGCAACATATATGTGTTCTTGTGTTTGTGCTGGAAGTACACTTGCTCGCAGGTTTCCAGTACAGAGACTGGGCTGTTCATGACAACTGAGGGTTTCTAGTAATGATCCGGACCTGGGTCCTGATCACATGATTTTTTTTTAAAGGTATTTGTATTAATGCAAAGGTATACATACAACAGCCAAAAAACAATGGCAACAAAGCAGTTTACAAAAGACAGTAAATATAAAAGGAATTACATACACAATGACCAGACGGCCATCAGTAAAATCAAGCATATTAAACAGTCTCGAAACTGTATTAGAAAGTAAACCCCCCCAACCATCCGACCTATACAGAAACAAAATTGTAATTTGAGTTCCAGTACCGTATTAGGAAAATATATACCACAAAGTGACTTAAATTGGGGCCAAGCATTAACCACCAACATGGAGCAGCAACAATACTTCTCAGATATATTGTAGGGGTAAGCAGAGTTTGCAGGGTCACCCACAATCATGTTCAGGAAGTCCCCCCTTAAACTAGATCCCGTCTACACCTCCAGGGATCCCAAAACCGAGTCTACCGAGACCAACCATATTTTATCAATTTTTTTCGGGCAACCCCTAGCCAAATAGGTAAGCTTGTAGAGAGGTAATGCATTATTAATGAGAGAAACTTAAGCCCCCACAGAGGGGGTATCGGGATTCTTCCACTGCAGTGCAATCATCTTTTTAGCATAAAAGAACAGGATACGGGATAATACCTTCTGAGACTGACGGAGGTCATCCTCAGACAGGTTTTAGAGTAGACACCTGTCAGGAGAACAGACATTCAGAAGAGACAGCTTTTCCTCCATGAGTCGGCATACCCCCTTCCAGAAGTCTTGGACCCTGGGGCATGCCCACACCATATGGAAAAAATCCCCTTTAGGTGCCTGACACCGTGGACATTCCGCAGAGGGAAGCCTAACCATATGATGTAATCTATGCGGAGTATAATAAATCCTATGCAAGTAATTAAGTTGTATCACTCTGTCACCTGCTGCTATAATCCCATCGAACTGGGACTCAAGCAGCTCGTCCCAAACTTCCTCCTCCAACTGTGGCAGCTCTGAACACCAACGGTCTTTAAGTTTAGTCAGTTTATTCTCCTGATCCATCATGAGCAAAGAGTAATATTGTTAAGGATACTGTGCTTCTTAACAACCAGCTATTCACAGTGTGCTGATTGGTCAAAGCTTTGCCTTTTCAGGGCTTAGAATGCACTGTGATAGATGCAATGCATTGCAGGGGTTTGGCGGGCAAACACCTGCTGAGCGCTCTGCAAATTAGGGTGTTCGCCGAACCTTTGCTTGGGCTCGAGCCATTCGTTCAACTCTTTTCAAAATCTATCTTCTGACACAGCCAGCAAAGCTACAAAATATTTAAAACTCTTAGACCAATCCCTCCTATTATTTATATTGCCTTTTATGTGAGTTTGTGGCAAACTGATGTAAGGGACAGTCCTGCAAGATAAGTACATAAAAATGTATGATGATCTCACAAGACACCAGTATGCAAATGTGATCATATTTTTTTTTAAATCTTGATTTGATTTTTTTTAACCTTATGTGTATTTCCTGATAGAACATTATTTACCATTTCACAGAATAGAATTGCTGATTTTTACAAAAACTCTGGTCAGAGGTGTCTGAAACCCACGTGGTGTGCTAACCGTGAGGTTGCTATATAGTACTATATGTGACATTATAGAATGCAAAAACCTGCTAAATACCACTTTCACTTCTGGTTTGTCAGGCAGAGTGCATGAAGCACAGCATTCTACTTGAGAGCAGTTTTAAGGATAAAGTGAGTCAATAATTGACCAAAGCTATACTTAGCTGAGCAGTACTAAGAGGCCCCCTGTAGATTAGTGCCAGGTACTAATCTTGTGACTTCTGTAGCCCTCCTGCATTGGGTATAGCCAAGGATGTTACCTCAAAAATGAAAAAAACAAACAAACAAAAAAAAATATTTAAGTTTACAATATCACACCCACTTTGTCTAAGCTTTTTCCACTTTTTATAGAAAAGTCTACTTTTTGCCCCAAAGCCGATTGGCTTTACCTTTTTTTAAGACATATTTCTAAAACAAGTATGCAGACCAAAATGTTCCAACTGTACATAATTAAGACCAGTAAGGAAGCATTGGCACATAGCAAAATGAAAATGTAAATCTCTAGCTCAAAAGCAGCACAGTAATTAAAGTTGAACTCTAGGCAAGTTGGACATTTTAAAATACATATGCTCACAGCCTACTGCATGTGCTTACGGCATTCTTTACTTAATAAAGGATTTGTAATTTTGGCTAGGAATGTGGTACACACACCTCTGCCAGATGCCTGGGTCAGCTCCCTTCTCATCATTTAGACAGAAAGGATTATACTGATTCATTGTTTAACTGCGGATGAATCAGAATTTCTACTGCCGAACCGGGCAGTAAGTGACTTACCTAGTTGTATGACAGATATGTGTAAATTATAACACTGGGTGAGCAGAATCACAAATCTTGTGTATATGAATATTTCTGCTGGTTATCTAGTTTTGCGTTAGGAAAAAAAAAAGAGAAGAAAAGTCAGCAAGAGAGGTTAAACAGATAGTTTAAACAGCAAATAGTTTTCCTGTTAACAACAAAAAGGTCAAGTTCACATAACTACTCAGCTTACTTTATCTGCATTTTAAGCAGTTTCTTAATGTACTTTGAAAGTTAGTCAATTGGAAGGTTAGATTGAGTTGACATTACCATTTACTTCTGAATAATAGCAACATGTTATGGTCTCTCAGTTTTTCCCTATTAATTATTTGTAATTAAGAATATTTTTATAGTAGTGTTTGCAATTATATGAAAATTGGATAACTAGAAACCATGTCATTTTAATTGGTATTACTTTTTTAATTGGATCCTATCAGATCTGCATTTGGAGTACAAGCTTTTTTTTTTTTAATGGCAAGTTTGTACCATATCATGAATGAAGCTTTCTCAAGACCTTCAACGTAAATATTTTTTTTCTATGGTTTCCAGTATATCATTGAGCATTTTAATCACAATTTGAACATGACCCGTTTCACCAGGTAAAACTGTTCTAATCCCTAATTTATAATTGATTGTCTTGTTGATGTTATCTGGACTAACAGTTTAATTGTTTGGAGTCAAGCTTTTGAATATCAATGAATTAAGCTTGGAAACCTGAATGGGTCATTTAAGCTGGATACACACTATACAATTTACCAAAACCATTTAATATGAGGTCAAACCTAAACACTTTCAATTTGTATGCAATGAGGCAGGCCCTTACACTACATAGTTGAAGGTAAATCTAAAGGAAATCTAACAACAAAAGTTGTAAAGTGTGTATCCAGATTTAGGGGGAAGCATTTTGAATAGAAGCTACCAGGTGCGTAGTAATATTTAATAGTCATATTTTTTATTTTTAATACACTAAATGTGGAAAACTTTGCATGACATGTTGTAATATCATGGCATAGCAAAGGCAGCAACTACAAAAAGTTCCAAGATTGGGGTCCAACTCAGAAAATAAATATCACGTTCTTCCCCTTTTTTCTATCTATTGCCAAATTAGGGTTCCCCATTCTCTTGCCCATACTGATTGCTTAAATTCTAGTCACATTAAATTTTTAATTGCTTCGCCATGCTCCAGTGCTGCCCTTTACATCCTCCTGTGCTTATTACTGCCGGTCCTTGTCTAGGTTAAATGATGTTGCCATCCCATGAGCCCAGGCTATCATCATATTAGCCTGGGCTCACCAAATGGTTCTGCAGAGAATGGCACTTCCTCATCATGTGACTCACTAAAAGACTCCTGGAGAAAACTTAAAAAAAAAAAAAAAAAAGTAAATGCATGGTGGGATGAGCGCAACTTTGAGTTATGCTTTAACTTTAAGGCTTTATTCACACAAAACTTAAACGCCACTTATACATGTGTTCAGCTTTTTTTTTATGCCTGTAAGGCTAAATTCACACGGCACTCAAATATTTACATTTTTTTCTGCATATTTTTTCTATCACAAAAGATTCCGTGTAATGATCTTTTTTTTTTTTAATGATATATTTATTGCATTTTCCAATTATTGTACAAAAGTAACAATACCAACCTAAGTACAATACAGCCTAGCTATGCCTCCTGTGTCCCAACAAATGATCATTAAATATTTTCGTAAGACTGTCCTTTTTTTTTCCTTCCAATATCTGCACCTGGCATACGTGTATATGTATGTCCTCAGACACAGACTTTTGGATTTTGTGTTACAGAGCAGAAAGCAGTGCACATTTATACACCTGTGTGAATGCCTTCAGTCAAAGCAATGCGGCTGTGTTTAGATCTGTAAATAAAAAACACTTGAAAAATTATTTTCTCTGTAGTTGTGTGAATGAAGCCTCTTTGTTAGCTTTTGCTGCCATGCACACAGAGGCATTTTTAGGGGTATTTAAAGAGGAGCATTTATAGGCAGAAAAAAAAAACAATGAAGGCGCATTCTGAGAAGAGCCTTTGAGCAGAAAAAAACACGCATATGTGCATAAACTCATCTAAACATGCATAAATCTACTTATATGCGCGTAAATGTATTCCAATAGTCAGAATGACTTAATATTCTGGCCAGTAAAGTGCATTCACACTCAAACACCATACGCGCATACAAATTGTAACATTAAAGGAGTTTTTCTGCCAAATTCTGGCAGAAAAAATTGTTGCTTATTTTCATTAACGTGCATGAGACCTATAAACAACAGTAAGAGCCCAAAAAGTGCCTGGGTAGACAAAACTGTTACATATTGATCCCACTGTGGATGGTCAGAGACAACAGTGTAAATCAGCATACAATTAGGCATCAGTTCCTTATGTATATCCAGGACTTTTTTTCAGCTGGAACTTGGTGGAACTGAGTTCCACCACCTTTGGCTTAGGCCCTCTACTCCCTGCTCACCACTATCACTCATGAACACAGAGGTCTGGCTTTCTGTGTTTTCCAAGTGCAGTATGAGAACAAAAGAGATGCCCAAGCCTGGGGTGAAGTGCGAATGCTGACACCCCCACTGAATGATCTTCCTGCAAGTGAGAGAGGTGAATCCATCTACAGTGTGAGGGGAGGTACTAGAGAGGAAGAGGGATAAAAGTGAGATGTGGATGGGGGATGCAGAACTAAGCAGCTGTGGAAGGAGGCTAAACACTGCACTCTGTGTGTAGCCCGCCCCTGAACTCTGTACGCAGCACTCCCCTGAACTCTGCACTATGTATTTAGCACACTCCTGAACTCTGCACATAGCAGACCCCTGAACTCTGCACTATGTATTTAGCACACTCCTGAACTCTGCACATAGCAGACACCTGAACTCTGCACTATGTATTTAGCACACTCCTGAACTCTGAATGTAGCACACCCCTGAACTCTGCACGTAGCACACCCCTGAACATAATGCACTCCTGGTATTTGATTCGCCCTTAAGACCCTCCCACTGTTAGTGAAATTTTGATCAGTTTTGGGAGGGGGTTTTGAGGGGGGTCGTGGTTGAGTTCCTGCACCTTTTTTCTAAGAAAAAAATCCCTGTGTATATCCATATAGTAACATATAGGTCCAGAGTCAAATCTTGCCACAACCCTTAAAACAATAAGTTGTTGAGTCGTGCACACACAGCTCAGATTTAATCTTTTTCTTTCATAAGTATAGATTGAACTCAGACAATTTACAATTAACATTTGTGGTTCTTGAGTTAAAATGCGAACATGTAAGGCCATAAAAATTGTACATAGTAATTTGTACACAGTATCATTAGTAGTACAAGCTCATATGATATATAATAATATTGTGGATATTTTAACACAAGCTACATCTGGAATCTAAATGATCTTGCTTGATAATTGATTAACTACTTACAAGATAGGAAACATAAATGCTGTTTGGTTTTAATTTGTCCTATCCAATAATACATTTTCCACACAAGACATTGCAATGTTCTAGATAACCTATACTAACAGAAATATGGAGCCTGCCATTACTGAAATCTGTTTTGAAAATTTTAGTTAACTGGCTGCAATACTGATCATCTTGACTGATGCTATGAGTCATTGAACAAGTTTATACCTTGTTCTAGGTCAATAGTACTGAAGCACTCAGCAATGACAGTCTTCATTTTTCCTTCAAAATTGAGATGTGAAAAATCTGGAGAGATATGCCAACTTCTAGTGAAAGAGAAAATAAATTGAGTGGGTTTATAAATAGGTAAAAGTGTCAGAATTGATAATTTCCACAAAAGAGAAAGGCCTTTATAAATATATTCTAAAGTAGAAGGCAAACCACAATCACATCTTCTATGTTCCCTACCTATAGCTCTGTATTCACTGCAGACGTTTTCATTGTGGTCATGTGACTGCAAAGTTCCAGCAAATGTCGCTCTGTGTATGCCCAACAATGTTCCTGTAGAGCATGACATCATCCTGTTGGAGTCCTTAGCTAGTGGGCATTGGACAGTTAACTCCCACCAGTCAACAATGTATGCACTGAATACAGGGCAATGGGGAAGAAACAATTAAAATGTGTTAGTGTTTTGTCTTTCCTTCTACCCTAATATATTCAGAATAAGTACAATTTTTTTGGGATGCATTACTATTATAGAAGGAAATATACATAATTCATAGCATGATCAATTGACAAATACTCACCTATTAAGCATTACTTTGATAGTCACTATGAACTCTATTTATTTAGGTGAGCGAAAGCTTTACTCTGAAATCTTTAATTTAACACTTTAATTAAATTACTTTTCCTAATCTTACACTAAGACCTTTAGAAGGAGCATAATTTATATCCAAAGGTTTCCCTGGAGCGACTTTAATAAATCAAAGTTTTAAATGTACGATATTATTATCGGCAAAAAGTGACCACTCGGTGATTGAATATTCTCCAGTCTGATTTAAGTTGATGCTCATTGAAGGTCATTACAATTATTGCTGAGTGAGTGTGAATTAACACTGAGGTCAGTAATTAGCTTACATAGTTTACATTCTAATCAACTAGTAATGCTTATGGATGGATTTAAAAAGACAGTCAAGGGTATCACAGGTCTAGAGAATGGGTACTTTTGTGGATAGGTTTCCAATTCATGTTTAATTACATGAAAAGGTTTAATTGACTTATTAATCCCCCCCATGTTTGTTCATTCCTCTTTTTTTTCTATAATGCTTAAATGCTACACATCACATAGGTAATTTCTGCTTTGTTTATGTCTCTAGCAAAAATAAATGTACCACATGTTACCTGTCATAATAGGTCCATGAACAATTTGCCAAGAAACTAAAAATCTGACTTCATTAACCTTACATACATTGTCTGAGATTCTGTTTTTTTGTGAATAAAACTTTCTGTTCAATATAGAATATTATATTTCATTGAGTTGTCACGCCCTGTATATTGTGCTGAACATACATTGTTGTTATTATAAATATTATTATTATTATGATACAGTATTTATTTAGTGCCAAAAGTTTGTGAAGAACTTTACAACATGAGGGCAGAAAGTACAGTTACAAAACAATTTAATACATGAGGAATCAGAGGGCCCTGCTGGTTAGAGCTTACAATCTAAGAGGGAGGGTCAAGTGATACAAAAGGTAATAACGGTGAAGGATGAGTTAATGGAGAATATGAAAATACAGTTGTTGGGAAGGGCAGGAAAGGCTTCTCTGAAGAGATTGTTTTTTAGGGATTGTCTAAAATGGACAGAGTAGGAGATAGTTGAACAGATACAGTAGGGAGTTCCATTGGGTGAGAGAGGCTCGGGAGAAGTCCTGGAGGTGAGCAAGGGAGGATTTAACAAGTGAGCTAGAGAGCAGAGGGTCTTGGGAGACATGATGAGAAATGTATTTGACACAGCAGAGCATATAAGTATACAAACAAGAAATGTGGAATAAAAGACTGGTATAGAAAAAGGGTCCAAACACATTAAAAAACAGGTGAAAGCAGCCTCAAACAGCTTGATGCCTGGCTGAGGCTGTTTTTACCTGTTTACTAATGACTTTGCTAGGTGTGTGGTGTTTGGGACCTTTCTCTATGAATATCCACAGTATGTGAGAATTTAGACGGACTCCTGCCCAGCCAGTATCCATTGCAGGAAACACCGGATGGATTTACAGGAGCTTGAGTGGAGACGTTAGGTTTTATGAAGTATCAAAGATTTGTGTATTATCTGCATATACATCTTAAAAATAAGTAGAATGCAAACATGTACAAATGCTCAGTGTAATATAGTAAATAGTAAATAACTCTAACGTTCATGCGTTTTTGTTTGCGGATGCATTTACAGCTGCAGAATTATTACACTCAGTAGCCTTGTAGAGAATGTGTTGAACAACATATCCAACTCTCAGGACTTCATCACCGTGTACAGCCTGTTATATACTATATATATATTAATAGATGTTTAATGGAGGGATAGAGTATATGAGGATATATAGATGAGAGACAGGCTATTGTATGGTGAGCACTAGAAGTAGTATAGGAGAGTTGCAGGTGATGGTAAGCAGATAGGTTCTGATGTCAAGTATAGTGCAGATGGTAAGAGGACACAGATGGAGTATACTTTAGACAGAGTAACCTAGTGCAAGGATAGTTCAAGGTAGTCCCAAGAGCTAACAGTCTTATGCAGATGATAGTGAGTAGATAGATACAGATAGTCTTGGTAATTGCAGTAGATGACAGTAGGAGATTGGTTAGTAAGAATCCCCTGCGGGGTACTTATCACTTAGATAGGTTAGGAAATACAATGTCCAGAGGAGAGGAGTGATCCCGTAGCGGGATACGGATCACCAGCGAGGTTTCCGGCTTAGTTCAGCAAGGAAGGTATGTCAGCAGCTCCGACTTCTCAGGCGTAGGTGCGATGAACATGTGGGTTTGAACGAGCGATGAGTGAGAGCAAACCGGCGATTGAAATAGCCGCTCATAGCGGCGCTCGGCAGTGATGTCATCCGGTCTTAAAGGTGTATGCGTCCTTTGTATATACAAGATGGGACGCAAAGAGAGGAGAAATATAGGAACAAGGGTACCATAGGTACCGGAACATTACAGTACCCCCCCCCCCCCCTTAAGGCCGGCTCCGGAAGGCCTCTAGAGCTGGTTTTTCCGGATATTTCGAGTGAAAATTGTGAATCAGTCTAGGGGCATGGATATCGGAGGTATCCAGCCAGGTGTCATCTTGGGGCCCATAATTCTTCCATCGTACAAGATACTGGAGTCTTCTTCTATTGAAACGGGAATCCAAAATTTCTTTTATCTCAAATTCTTCTCCACCCTCCACTTGTACAGGAGGTGGAGGTGAGATAGTAGGCCTTATTCCTTGGTTAGGAACATGGGGCTTCAGTAGAGACACATGGAAGACAGGATGTATCTTGAGGTCTACTGGCAATGTGAGTTGTACTGCAGCTTTTCCAATAAGCTTCTCTATTGGAAAAGGTCCCAGAAATAGAGGTCCAAGTTTTTTTTACTAGGGATCTTTAGTCTCAGATTTTTTGTAGAAAGCCAAACAAGATCCCCAATGGCATATTGGGGAGAGGGTTTCCTACGGAGGTCGTAGTATTTTTTTTGTTGGCTATGAGCATGAGATATTGTATTGTTGAGTAATCCCAGAGAATCCTTTATCTGGGCAAGATAATCAGATGCTACTGGATTACTTGATGGTAAGATACGTGGAGGAAGGAGTGTGGGATGAAACCCATAATTCAGGTAAAACGGACTTTGCTTAGTAGTGCTATGAGTAGCGTTGTTATAGGCAAATTCCACAAGTGGGAGGAGATCTGCCCAATCGTCCTGTAGATACGAAGTATAGCAACGCAGGTACTGTTCAATGCACTGGTTAACTCTCTCTGTCTGTCCGTTGGTCTGAGGGTGGTAGGCAGAAGTAAGGTTGCGCTCTATTCGCAGTATCTGACATAGAGCTAGCCAAAATTTTGAGATGAATTGTGAACCACGGTCAGACAGCAGTGTTTTTGGAATACCATGTAACTTAAAGACATGTTTCACAAGTAATTCTGCTTTTTGTTTGGATGAAGGTAGTTTTCGGATAGGGGTGAAATGTGCCATCTTGGTCAGATGGTCCACTGATACCAAGATGGTGTTGAATCCTTTGGAAGGTGGTAGTTCCACTATGAAATCCAAGGATACCACTTCCCACGGAACCTGGGGTATCGGTAAACTACAAAGTAATCCTGATGGTTTCGTGTTGTCAATTTTAGACCTTGCACAGATATCACAAGATGAAACGAACTTTTTTACGGTTGTCTTCATGTCTGGCCACCAAAATTGCCTAGTGAGTAGATTGAGAGTTTTAGTCATACCCATATGTCCTGCCATAGGTACATCATGCGACAATTCTAAGATCTTGGTTCGCATAGTAGGGGGTATGTATAATTTATCATTGTAGTAGAGGAAGCCTTCTGCGTCAGTAGTTAGTTGTGGTGGAGGTGAATCCAACCCTATGCTGTGCAAAATCTCCTCTTTCAGTGAGCGAACGACTCCGATAATACGTTCAAGTGGTATTATAGGAACTGAGGGAACCTCAGTGCAATCTTTCTCGGCTAGTCGTGAGAGTGCATCCGCTTTTTTATTTTTGTCTGCGGGCGTGTAAGTTACTAAAAAATTAAATCTCAGAAAGAATAACGACCACCGTACCTGCCGGTGGGAAAGAGTTCTATTAGTCTGAAGGTATTTGGAGGTTTTTGTGATCAGTATATATCAGAATTGGCAATTGAGTGCCCTCAAGTAGATGTCTCCAATTCTCTAATGCCAGTTTTATGGCTAATAACTCCTTCTCACCTACTGGGTAGTTCACCTCGGGGCTACTTAATGACTTTGAAAAGAAAGCAACTGGGTGAAGAGGTGAGGTGTTTGTTGGTCGTTGTGAGAGAACTGCTCCTACTGCCATATTAGACGCATCTACCTCCAAGATGTATTGAAGGGATGGGTCTGGATGGCATAGTATGGGGGCAGTAGTAAAGCTTGATTTCAGCAGAGAGAATGCTCCATTTGCTTCCTTTGACCAATTAAATGGTCTCTTCGTGCTTGTAAGTTGTGTGAGAGGTTTCACAATCGCAGAGAAGTTTTTAATGAATTTCCTATAGTAATTAGAGAATCCTAGGAACCTTTGTAATGCTTTGCGAGTGGTTGGCACAGGCCAATCCAGAATGCAGGATATTTTGCTCATGTCCATTTTGATTCCACTTTTAGATATAATATATCCTAGGAATAGTACCTCCTCTTTATGAAAGAGACATTTCTTTGATTTAACATATAAGTTATGTGCAAGTAGTCTTGACAACACAAGTCTCACATGTTTTATGTGCTCAGGTAAGGAATGAGAATAGATAAGTATATCGTCCAAATATACTACCACACAAACATCAAGCAAGTCTCAGAATATCTCGTTTATAAAACGTTGGAAGGCTGCAGGGGCATTACATAGCCCAAATGGCATTACAAGGTACTCAAACAGTCCGTATCTGGTTCTGAATGCCGTCTTCCATTCATCCCCTTTACGGATTCGAATTAAATTGTATGCCCCTTTTAGGTCCAATTTTGAAAAGAAAGAAGCCCCACGCACCTGTTCGATAAGTTCAGGAATAAGAGGTAAAGGATAACGATCCTTTATTGTGATGGCATTTAATTGTCTGAAATCAATGATAGGCCTAAGGCTAGAGTCCTTATTGCGGACAAAGAAAAGCCCAGCAGCAGTGGAGGAAGTAGAAGGTCGGATGAATCCTTTTGCCAAGTTTTCATCCAGATACTCTTTAAGGTGAGAGAGTTCATCCTGTGAGAGAGGATATACATGTCCGTAAGGCAACTTGCTATTAGGGAGCAGATCGATACAACAATCATAGTCCCTGTGAGGAGGTAACATTTGAGCGTTTTTCTCGAGGAAAACCTCCGATAAATCTTGATAACACTTAGGAATAATGTCATCTGGCAGTACAGACAGGATCCTATCATGTGTGGGGAGGTTACACGTCGTCTTGCAATAGTGAGAAGAGAAGGCTAACGTTCTTGTTTTCCAATCGATGATTGGTTGATGTATGTGTAACCAGGGAAGTCCCAAAATGATTGGAAAATGTGGCGAAGTTAATACATCAAAGGTGGTGGTCTCCACATGAGACTCGTCAGCAGTTACAAGAAGTGCCTGTGTCTGACTGGTGATAGGACCAGAGGATAAAGGTGTACCGTTAATAAAATTAACGGAGACAGGTTTGGGTTTTGAAACAATAGGTATTTTATTAAGGAGACAAAACAAATGTCAATGTAGTTTCCACAAGATCCTGTGTCAATCATAGCCTTGGTGGTGATCCTAGTTTGGTCCGACTGCAATGTTAATTGAACAGCAAAGATGTTCGGTTTTCCTCCTGGCACGTTCAGAAAGGGTCAGAGGTGGACGTATCATTCCTACTTCCATAGGAGTAGGGTCAGCAGGCAACATCCGAGAAGGACTGGAAAATGGTGAGCCCATCTTCTCAGCCTTTCTTTCTCGTAGTCGTCTGTCAATATTGATACTGGTCTGGATCAGTTCCTCTAGAGTGCCAGGTAAATCCGCTCGGGCGAGCTCGTCTTTAACGGCCTCAGATAGGCCGAGTCTAAACTGCGTTCGCAAAGATGTGTCGTTCCACCCTGAATCAGGGGACCATCTTTTAAAATTCGCCACGAAATCTTCAACAGGTCTCCTTCCTTGTTTTAGGGCCCGTAACTGGGTGTCAGCGGTACTCTGCTTATTGGGGTCTTCATATAAAGTAGCAAGTTGTGCTAGAAATAAGGGATAAGAATTAAGGAGTGGATCATCCTTTCCAAAGAGAGCATCTGCCCAGGCCCGGGGTTCACCCGTTAAATAGGAGATGATGGTACAAACCTTAATTTGGTCAGTGGTGTAGGTTAGAGGTTTTAACAAGAAAAACAATTGACATGCGTTTTTAAATTCACGGAATTTGCTCCGATCACCAGAAAACACTATAGGAGGGTTTATCTTAGGCTCACGGGGCTGAGCAGCAGGAGGCTGTGTGAGACGGCCAAGCTGCTGTCTCAAGGTTTGATTGTCATTTTTTACCTCTGTAAGTGCATGGATCAATGCATCTACTTGTTGTTTTAATTGTAGTACATGAGTGGATAATTCTGCTGAATCCATATTTTTTTAAAGGCTCGTTCAATCTGTAACGTTCATGCGTTTTTGTTTGCGGATGGATTTACAGCTGCAGAATTATTACACTCAGTAGCCTTGTAGAGAATGTGTTGAACAACATATCCAACTCTCAGGACTTCATCACCGTGTACAGCCTGTTATATACTATATATTAATAGATGTTTAATGGAGGGATAGAGTATATGAGGATATATAGATGAGAGACAGGCTATTGTATGGTGAGAACTAGAAGTAGTATAGGAGAGTTGCAGGTGATGGTAAGCAGATAGGTTCTGATGTCAAGTATAGTGCAGATGGTAAGAGGACACAGATGGAGTATACTTTAGACAGAGTAACCTAGTGCAAGGATAGTTCAAGGTAGTCCCAAGAGCTGACAGTCTTATGCAGATGATAGTGAGTAGATAGATACAGATAGTCTTGGTAATTGCAGTAGATGACAGTAGGAGATTGGTTAGTAAGAATCCCCTGCGGGGTACTTATCACTTAGATAGTTTAGGAAATACAATGTCCAGAGGAGAGGGGTGATCCCGTAGCGGGATACGGATCACCAGCGAGGTTTCCGGCTTAGTTCAACAAGGAAGGTATGTCAGCAGCTCCGACTTCTCAGGCGTAGGTGCGATGAACATGTGGGTTCGAACGAGCGATGAGTGAGAGCAAACCGGCGATTGAAATAGCCGCTCATAGCGGCGCTCGGCAGTGATGTCATCCGGTCTTAAAGGTGTATGCGTCCTTTGTATATACAAGATGGGACGCAAAGAGAGGAGAAATATAGGAACAAGGGTACCATAGGTACCGGAACATTACAATAACCATCCTAGCAGTAGTAGAGTATCTTCATAGAGTCATAATTAACAACAACAAAATAGAAATTCCTATATTAGCCTAATTCTGCAACAGAGGCTGTGTTGATAGGTCTGATGAACTCCAAATTATGTAAAGAGAATGGAGGAGTAGTACAGAGCAATCCTCATTTTCTCTAGAATTCACAAGTCTGCAACAAACACGGTTAGATTTATATCTCATGTCTGCGCTAGGCAAATAGAAATGGACACACATTGATCAAACAGTCCCACTTAAAGGCTCGGCTCACTTATTTTCTTTTTTTCTAAAAACGCTCCCCTAAAAATTTCTCCCATATGTACTAATATATCACTAATGTACCTCAGTAGCAGAAAAAACACAAACTTTCTTTGATTACCTTAGCTCTTTCTGTATTTCTTAGAAAGCGTCATCACATCCTGACAGATGTAGGACAGAGAAACCAGTAAGGCACAGGATGGACCCTGGGAAGGTAGCCCCCCCCCCATGTTTAGGATCTGGGGTTTGGTATGGTTTAGGGAACGGGGCCACCTGCTCACCCCCACCTTTTCTTAGCCATCCAGGCTGCATGCTCAAATTAGGGTATTGTATGGAATATGGGGGGGGTCATGCATTTTTTCTAGATTTTTTTTGTGAAGTTCGCCAATTTTTTTTTTTCATGGGTCTAGTACAAATTTTGGAGGGGGGCCTCACACTGTTTACATTAAGCCATCAGTTGGGAATCCCAGCTGACAGCTGAATGTGCCGGGATGTGATGAGTCATTGGTTGTTAGGATGTCAGCAAGTTCCAGCTACCTAACAATCAGGAGGAAGCTGTCAAATTTAGCAGTAGTAATAATACTACTGCTAAATGCTTTGCTTCATGCTGCAGCTAGAGGTTAATTTGGCCCAAAATCCATTCATTCGGTCATTCGTACAAGACTATTTATAGACCATACACAGTTGAAGAAGTCACCCTAATTTGTATTTGTTCTGCTGATCAAATGTTCTTAGCCTATAGTGTTAGGCTATTTTCTCTAAGGGTGAATAGTAACTCTCATGATCAAGTGTTCTTATAACAATTTTTCTTTGTAGAACTAAATGTTAGGAAATGTTACATTTTCCTTTTGAAAGGGAAGAAAGAAAGAAAAAAAGAAAGAAACTATTACACACCTATTACAAACAATATTGGTAATGTTTGTTGTGCTTACATGAATGTTTAGACATTCAAAAGTGATTTTCTTTAAAAAATAATAGACCCCTTATGCTGTGATTATTATAGATATGTATATCCCAATAATTACCGTTACTTTTCAAGTATCAGGAAAAATAGCTGTATCTCATTATTGGTTGTTTTTAATTCCTTCTTTCTTTCAAAAGGATTCTCAATTTAAGGTGACTATTGTGCTTGGACTTTTTATCTCTTTTTTTTTTTACCCCAATAGACACTTCTAACCTCTATCTTTATAGCCTAACCCTTTACACTAGCATTTACTACTCAAGTCTGTCAAGAAAAAAAGTTGTATTTTAAAAAATATTTATATTTCATTGTACTTTGTATGTGGATTTTAGAATCATTTTAGAGTTGTATAAAACCTGAAGAAGTGATCAAAAGCTTGCATCTTTAATAACTTAAGTAAGCCAATAAAGAGTATCATATAAACTCAAAGCTTTCTGCACATATTAATCCTAAAGTTCAAAAAGTGTTTGCATGACTGTAATATTGCAACTTTTAATAAAAATATGTTTGCCCCAATAGTATTAACCTAGTGATTGACAGGCTGACATCTTGTCTTTTCGGAGGTTGCTGTCATGTTTAAGGGATTTGATACATCATGTGTCATTCAATGGGATGCCTTTGGAAAGTGCAATTTTAATGGTCATCATTAAACTACACAGATGTGTAAAAAGAAAAAAGAACTACATTTCATAATATATTTTGTACCTCTGAGAATACTGGTGTGCTTTCTGTAATACGAAGGGTATGTTCCATTTATGGCACTGACCCAAGTAGCGCAGATGTGCATTAGCAGAAATAACTAGTAGAAATCATTATCAATTAGTCCCCAATCACATCTGCATGTTTCAGCTGCTTTGCGTGTGCATTGCTTTGGAAAAAGTCCTGCTTGCTGAAACTTCAATGTGGTTTATAGCAAAACATACAATACACAGAGTTCATTAGTAACATAAGTAAAATGCACTTCACACATGCACCACCAATGCACCTAAAACATGACTTTACAGCAAGGTGGATGCCACTTTTGTTTGCTGGTTCATTAATTTGGTTTCCTGACTCAGCTTTGTGGATATTGTAAATTACTATGTAACCTCTCACATCCAGCTTGACAAATGGACAGTCGGTAAGCAGGACAAACACTGAATTAGCATCATTACCTCTGTCAAATACGTCCTGTTACATATAACTAGTATTTGAATTACTGACAAACATAAAATCAAAAGGCACTGTTCATTATTGTCTGAACGTATAACCCTTTAAGTTTTGTATTTTCAATTGTTCACTGGTATTTAGTTATCTAACAATAAAAAGACTTTGCACATTTTGTTAAATTGGATATTATTATGATATGACGGTAATTACCTCTGTGTGTATTATATAAAATATTATTAATAAATGTACCTGGAGAGCAGCTGAATGTTTCTAGGAAATGCATGGTTGTGTTCATGGCTATCCCTTATATTAACAGGAAATTGATTTCTGTAATTAAATTGGACTCTAGTTTTTCAGTAATGATACCTTAATCTATGATCATCATAATAATTGGGCATCACACCAAAATTGGACTAATACAATGTCAACAGTAGACTGAAAAAACTGTTTGAATATCGTCTGTCTTATAGAGCATTTCTTCATTTTCCCCAACATGCCATTAATCATTGCTAACATAATCATATCCCTTTTTTTCTTAGGTCTCCAAAGAACCCTGAACAGAAGATTATAAAACGAGTGATTGGTCTGGAAGGAGATATTGTAAAGTAAGTCTTAATCTAAAGATTGATTCTGCTATTCAAAAATGTGTCATATGTATTGCAGGCATGTTTATTATGTATAAGATTTTATTGAATGTGGACTTTCCCATTATAAATTTGTACTTTGTGCAAATTTTGTTTTAGATTTCTTTTAGTTGGTGGACAAAGTCCAGCATAAAACCCTTTTTTAACGCTACTATTAGGCTTTCAGGATATTTGACTTTGAGTATAAATAAACCTTAAATTTATATTTTTCTATGATTTTGTGAGCTGCCTGTGGCTAATGTATAATAGTTAAAAAAAAGAAAATCCTCGTTGTTTGGAAGTAGAAATCTAGCACTGTTCCATCATGGTCCTCTAGGCTGGTTCTGGTTTCTGCCACCACATATCCTCTCAAATTATGACAGTATCCCATAATGCACTAAGCTCCCTGTGGACTCCAAACTGCGAGTTCTGTCACTCTTGTCCACTTCCTTGCTTCCACATAGAGAGCTACTCATATGCACATTGTCACCCTAGGCAGAATCACCAAGTAAACATACACAGCAGTTTAGATATACAGTAAATGTATATATATACAGTAGATGAGATCTGCTTGATGTAAAACAAATCTTATCAATATGTATCAATGCTATAAAAACCTTGTTTCTTCGTACTCCTAACAATTATATACACTCACAGGCCACTTTATTAGGTACACCTGTTCAATTGTTTGGTAACACAAATTGCTAATCAGCCAATCGCATGGCAGGAACTCAATACATTAGACATCTAGACATGGTAAAGACGACTTGCTGATGTTCATACCGAGCAGCAGAATGAGGAAGAAAGGGGATTTAAGTGACTTTAAACATGGCATGGTTGATAGTGCCAGATGGGCTGGTATTTAAAAAACTGCTGATCTACTGGGATTTTCATTCACGACCATGTCTAGTTTTTATCGAAAATTGTCCGAAAAAGAAAAAATATCCAGTGAGTGGCAGTAGTTTGGATGAAAATGCCTTGTTGTGGTCAGAAGAGAATGGGATGACTGGTTCAAGATGATAGAAAGGTAACTGTAACTCAAATAACCACTTGTTACAACCAAGGTATGCAGAATCCTATCTCTGAATGCACAACACATCAAACCTGGAAGCAGATGGGTAAAAGCAGCAGAAGACCACACTGGACGCCACTCCTGTCAGCTAAGAACAGGAAATTGAGGCTATAATCCACACAGGCTCACCAAAGTTGGACAATGGAAGATTAAAAAAACGTTGCCTGGTCTGATAAGTCTCAGTTTCAGTTGCAACATTCATATGGTAGAGTCAGAATTTGGCGTAAAAAACATGAAAACAATATTACTAAAGTATAGCTTGCAGTATAAATTGCCACTTCTCTGGCTCCTGGACTAATATGCAGACAGCTAACTGTCCCTAGATATACCTTTAACACTCTTCTCACGTTACGCAGGAGCATTGAATCCCAGGAACTCTGATAGCAAAATGTTGACACTTTTTTATAGCAGCATTGAGATGTGACAAAACAGGTAATACACTGACCAACACTTATCTATTGTGAATGCACTTAAAAAAAATATGGAATTATTTTCTTTTTCATGCTTTTTCCTGCTTTGTTTGTCACAATTTCTAATATGCAAAACACACAGAACTTATACCCACACTAGCTCAAAATAATTTCTTTCCCTTAGTCAAATTTATTTTTCTTCAAATTATTTCAGCAGTCTTGTGCTTTCTTAAGTACTCATTCCTAGCAATCAATCACTTCTACCGCCATGTTATGCATTGCTGGTGTCCTCCACTGTTGTTTTGAATTCCCTTGCTGATAATGCAATAGTAAAAACGGAATCCCTACACTACGATCCAGTTTGACACTAATGATGGATGAAGTTAATGGGCAATGTGATCTAAGTCAACCATAAGCATGTATAAACAAGCCTTGGTCATTGTTTGCCCTTTCCTACAAGCCAATTTAAATAAACTTCTTTATGCTTCTCGCCACATAATTCTAAATACATAGAGAAATCTAATTCTCAAAATATACACTGTTTAGCTCTCCCTAAATGTTCAACTGCCTTTACTTAGTGTTTATTTTGAGGTAATTGGGTACATCTAGCTAATCATGTTTTGAGAATTCAATTTGGCTGTGATCATTTATTTATTAATAATATTGAACCAATAATATTCACTATTACCTAACTAATCCTAACTAGTCACCTGTGCAAGACCAAGAAACTTCTACAAGCATGTTTGGGATAGGGGATGGGAAGAGAGAAATCTTGCCACAACCTACAATTTCTAATGCCAACTGTTTCCTTTTCTTGAAAATCTTTCTGGGGCTTTATTACCTGAAGGGATAATAGTACCTCCTTACTTTTACTGTAAACCAGAACCTCAGGTTTACCACAAATATCTTTGGGAAAGCTCTGTATGTTCATATGGACAGAATATGCCTTTAGATCCAGCAGCCCTGGCCAGACATATTGTAATTGTACAAGGTACCAGTAAAAGACTTGGAGAATTGTTTGTGGTATGTGCACTATCCTGTCTGTGCTCACTTGGTGCAAACCCTCTAAGTTAAAACTTGAAGGAGCAGTTCTTGGTAACTACAGTATCCAAATTCAACGAGGGGGTGGGGGTTTTTTTCTCTAGATAGTAAGAGTAGGTTTTGCCTCGTCCCTATTTTGAACAAGAAAATGGGGTGTTTGGTGTCTCAGGCCAAGGTAGTGGGACTTTTAGGGCAAGTAATAATATTACTACAAGTAAAAGTAAAAAAATGTGCTCCATCGTATGCGAACATTTTTCTAGGAGCCTGGGAAACGGAATTCCTGGCAGAAGAAAAAAATAACATCTTTGTAAACAATATATTACTGTGGCAGCGATTTCTGGACGACATCTTCATTATCTGGTCAGGACCAGAGAAGTTAATTAAGGAGTGTCTTAAAACGATGAACAATAACACCTATAACATGTTCTTTACACTCAATTATGATAGAAACAAAATTGCGTTTCTAGACACGTGGATATTAAAAGAACCCAATGGAACCATCAAAACGACCCTTTATCGTAAGGAAACAGCAGGAAATTCAATCCTACATGCGTCAAGTTTCCACCCAATATCTTTAAAAAAAGCAATTCCGTATAGCCAATTTTTAAGGCTAAAGAGGAATTGCACCAAAGATGATGACTATCAGAAAGAAGCCAACCTCCTAACAGGAAGATTATTGGAAAGAGGATGCTCCAAAACCACACTTAGAAAAGCCTTTAATAAGGTCAAACAGCAAGAGAGGCAAGAAATACTCTTTAAATCTAAAGAGGCACACACAAATAAGGAACAAGGGGAAAAAACCCGCATTATTTTGCGGTTTACAAACGAACATCAGAAAATCAAACAAATTCTTCAAAAGCACTGGACAATCCTAAACGAAGATCCTGTGGTAAAACATTTTGTGACAGACAACCCGTTGGTCACCTATAGAAAGGCCGGCTCCCTTAAACAAAATCTAACACACAGCGAATTCAAAGAAAAAAGGAAGGACC
Source organism: Pelophylax lessonae (assembly GCF_965119305.1). Classification (NCBI taxonomy): domain Eukaryota; kingdom Metazoa; phylum Chordata; class Amphibia; order Anura; family Ranidae; genus Pelophylax; species Pelophylax lessonae. The sequence goes on from NC_138771.1 coordinate 237,255,930, forward strand.
CTTGCAGAGATAAGGGCACATACCCCTGCGGCACTTGTGCGCAGTGCAAAGTAATTAAAAAATGCACAGATACCATCCTCCCAAACGGTGAGAAATTTACACCCCGCCACTATGTAAATTGCAAGACTAAGGGGGTCGTGTACCTTATGAGGTGCGAATGCGGGTCATATTATGTTGGCAAAACCAAACAGGAAATGGGCAAAAGAATCAACAAGCACATACAAAGTATGGAAATATGTAATTTCCATTTACCACTTGGTAGGCACGCCAAGTATATCCACAACAATAAAATGCCAAAAGTGACATTCATCGCTTTAGAGAGAATACACATACCACAGCGCGGAGGCGATTGGAACAAAAAGCTTCTCCAAATGGAGATGCGATGGATTAGACGTCTGAATGCCACCAAATACCCTGGATTAAATGAAACGGAAAGTTTTAGACCATTCCTTGAAGGCTTTGCCTCTGGGAAAACGGACTAAAATTAAATATGATACCTGAAATGAGGATTGTCCTTAAAGTAGCAACTTATAGCTTTAAAATTCCAATTCTAAACCATCCATCCCCCCATTTATTTATTTGTAAAATTGTGATAGAAACTTCCCCCACTTAACTAATTAGTGACCATACCTTTAAAATCATCTTGGAAACAAATCCCAGATATAAACATCTTTTCTGGTATGTCAGACTTTGGGACATATCCGACACATCCCCCACGGGAACATCATTTCCCTTTGGATATGCTCTTTTATTATTTATTTATATTTTTTTCTGCTGTTAAAACTATGATCTACGCAAAAATTATGTACACATGAATTAATAATTTAATATTACATATATTGTTGCATGTATATTGTGTAATGTATACTTTGCTTCAAAACAGACATCCTGATCCTCATGAGCTTGCTCCCGGCACGGTAAGCCCCTGCCCCTATCGAGGACAGGGGCAATTGTGACATGGAAGGGCTAAACATCATGCCTCTGACCACGGCCAGACAACTCCATGTCTCACACTCCGTGTCGGCGGCCGCTTTCCCTGCCCGACAGGCTCGTACTGCGTGCGCAACACCCAGGCGCCTGCGCAGTACGGGACCATTACGTCACGGACAAGGAAGAGCTGCATACGTGCGGCGCCTTCTGCGCATGCGCGAGCAGCGTTAAAAGGCCGGGGAGCCGGCGTCTCCCTTCACATCCCTCCTAGCGAGGGAACAGGAGAGACACGGACCGCTGCGGTGGAGAAATTCCTACCATACCTTACCACATCTGCTCAAATGTAAGTCTTTAAATGGACCTCATGGATCCATAAGCCTTCAAAGTCACCTTTAATAAAATACCCACCACTGACCACCAATGTATATAATAGGAATTATATTATTTATAATTCCTTTAGAATGGCATATTGAAGCAAGGCTGCAAATCTACTCGCGGCATTGGAATCTTCCATCCTGCAATCCACCAAATGTAAGTTGGTGCAGGCGGATATAAAATTCTGCATAAATAAATAAATACTACTATTGTGAAAAAACCCTCCTTACATACATATATATATACATTATGACTTTTTAGAAAAGGATCACGCAGGACTTTGCTGGATTACCATCAAGCCACCATATATGAACACCTATATTGAATGCGTGAGTAAATGGTAATTATTGAATAACTTCAGGCTATCAATATCCAAAATAAAAAATAATACTTACACCCACATATCCTTCCAGACAGAGGTACCCCACGACTCCTTGTAGCAGGCTCAGAGGACACAGAGATTGGTCTATTGAAGCAAGGTCCCATAGTGTATGTACTTCAAATATTCTATACCAAAACTCCAGTATTTCTCTACATGAATATTTACAATAACAGATATGTTATTGATTTTATATATTTCAGCTGGGTGACAAAAATCTTTGAGAAAGGCTTAAAGAAAGCCGAAACGCGTCAGAATGAGGGATAAACTCTGTGAACTACTACTTCCTGGACTACACAGGAAACACAGAGATTATTATCCCTAATTTTGTCACAAACTATCACATATGTCACAGATTCCCTCGAATCGTTTTTCTTTTTCTATCTTTATCACATTGGGCCTATACCCAAAACACATATCTCCACCTTATTGGAATGTATGTATATATTATTATGCTTTAAGTACAACGGAATAAATCCGATATTATTTTTTTACTTTTACTTGTAGTAATATTATTACTTGCCCTAAAAGTCCCACTACCTTGGCCTGAGACACCAAACACCCCATTTACAGTATCCAAATTCTGCCTCCTGAATTTTTACTATCAGGCTCTGGGCTAAACTTAGATAAACCAGTCATTGGAGACAGAACCATAATTTAACATTTCACTGTAGTTTTGGCTAGAACATATTTCAGAACTGCCGTTGCAATAGGCCCCACTGGACAATAGGGGTGTTCAACTTTATCTAATGAAATAGCATCTTAAAGAATTTTGTTGACTGCATTACTCTCTTATAAGAGATAGATATATAGACAAATGTACACATTAGTATTTATATACTGAATGACATTATTAAATTGACCAGAATACACTCATTGTTATGATAGTTGCCCTTGAATATAATTGCCCATGCGGCTCCTTCCCAGTCATTCTTTTTTTTAAATTCTACTATTTATAAAACTCAGAAAGATGTGCAAAAAAAAAAAACACAACACACAGTACAGGACATGTTGCAGACATACAGTGGGCATATTAGCAGATACAGGCCATACAGATAAGGGATATTATAAACAATAAAACATTGCACATTAATGTCCTTTAGTTTGTCAATGAGATGATTTTTATGTCATTTGGTCCTCTGTATCTGTGGAGATCATGGGAAGGGAGGAGGGGTGGTTGACAAAGAGAACATAACTCTAGGTTCTTTTCTTCACTTGTAAGGAAGAAGAGGGGGAGGTTGAGACTTAGAATCAGGTGCTTGAGGACACTTGGCCCATAGTAGAACGTAAAACATTTTTTGTCTATTAGACACAGGCGGACTTGCAGCATGGTACAATAGAAAATAAATAATTACAGTGTATTAAGAGCAGGTTTTATTAAAACTTACATAAACAAATAGCAAGGAATACATGATTGCAATGATACATGCAAGTGATGAAATGCATTATACGATGGTACAGTTGGATCACACCACATATTGTAGTAATGAAAAATGAGAGCTGACTTGTAAACTATGATAGAACAATACATTATTTTGGAACAACTAGCAAAGATTACATAATAAAAAATCAGACACATGATTGTCGAAAAGAAAATGCATCCTTAAATCTTGACGTGGAATATGTTCCACTTCCTCAGGAGCAGATGCATTATTTATTACTGTAAAAAAATAAATATATAAACAACATTGGAGTCTAGGGTTGAGCGAACACGGACTGTATTATTCGTGTTCGTACCGAATAATTGGATTTTTGTTACCCGAACACGGACACGAACACTTTACTGTATATTCGGGTAAAAATCCGTGTTCGGTCGTTTTATTTCCGGGTTTTGCATGCTTTGGCGCGCTTTTCATGGCGGGCTTTCAACAGCCAATCAACAAGCGTTTAACTGGTGTGCCTAAACCATCCCAGCCATGCCTACAAATGTATCAGTAGCTGTGATTGGCCATCTGAAGCATGTGACCAAGTCTTTATAAGTTCGAGGCAGCGCCGCTGCGGCGTCATTCTGCTGTTTAGTTCAGGGAGAGAGCACACATCAACGTGCTGGCTGCTGATTAGGGACAGACAGGAAACAAAAACCATTTGTGTCCGGATAGAATTGAGGGACAGGTCAGAGTATGTTAGGCAGGGCGAGTTGTAGGCATTTTAGGGAGAGAGTTTGCTGATTTTTAGGGACAGTGCGTTTTACAAACTACAATCAACATTGCTGTGTGGGGTGGGGTTTGCAGTCCCGATCTACGATCTTATCAATCCTGTTAGGGACAGAGTCTGCTGATTTTTAGGGTCAGTGTGTTCTACAAACTACAATCGACATTGCTGTGTGGGGTGGGGTTTGCAGTACCGATCTACGATCTTATCAATCCTGTTAGGGACAGAGTCTGCTGATTTTTAGGGTCAGTGTGTTCTACAAACTACAATCAACATTGCTGTGTGGGGTGGGGTTTGCAGTCCCGATCTACGATCTTATCAATCCTGTTAGGGACAGAGTCTGCTGATTTTTATGGTCAGTGTGTTCTACAAACTACAATCGACATTGCTGTGTGGGGTGGGGTTTGCAGTCCTGATCTACGATCTTATCAATCCTGTTAGGGACAGAGTCTGCTGATTTTTAGGGTCAGTGTGTTCTACAAACTACAATTGACATTGCTGTGTGGGGTGGGGTTTGCAGTCCCGATCTACGATCTTATCAATCCTGTTAGGGACAGAGTCTGCTGATTTTTAGGGTCAGACAGTGCGTTCTACAAACTACAATCGATATTGCTGTGTGTGGGGGGGGGGGGTTTGCAGTCCCGATCTACGATCTTATCAATCCTGTTAGGGACAGAGTCTGCTGATTTTTAGGGTCAGACAGTGCGTTCTACAAACTACAATCGATATTGCTGTGTGGGGGGGGGGGGTTTGCAGTCACCCGATCTACGATCTTATCAATCCTGTTAGGGACAGAGTCTGCTGATTTTTAGGGTCAGACAGTGTGTTCTACAAACTACAATCGATATTGCTGTGTGGGGTGGGATAGGAGATAGGCAGGTGTCAGTGGTCCACATCCATTTTGCTGTGTGTGGGCTGCAGTGAACACAATCTTTTTGGGGTGCAGTGAACACAATCTTTTTGGGGTACAGTGAACACAATCTTTTTGGGGTGCAGTGAACACAATCTTTTTGGGGTACAGTGAACCCAATCTTTTTGGGGTGCAGTGAACACAATCTTTTTGGGGTGCAGTGAACACAATCTTTTTTGCCCACTGAGGAGGAGGGAGAAAAGTATTTTTCTATCAGGCACTGTGTGCAGCATTTTTCCTTCAGCTGTGCTGTGCTGAATGACTGATCATACACTGCTGTGTTCAGTTCACATGTGCTAATATTGAGTGGTTTCAAAAATCATACACTTTTTTCTATTCCACTATTCAATATACAGCCTTGGGTTAAAAAAAATTAAATTGTGGCCTGCAGCAGAGCTGAATGATATTTGGGGTTTTTGGGGTTCATCTCATACTTCTGAAGATTTGAGGGTGCTGCCTGTTCCAAACTCCTCCTACTCCTCATCCAGCCTTTTAGGGGTACAAACAATAGTAATTGGGGCCTAGTGTGGTTGTGTACATGTGATATACATACACTTTTTTTGATCATATTTTCTATTCCGCTATTTAATCAAAACCTTTGGGGATCAGTTAAATTGCGGGATAGTCTGTGTTGGTACGTGTGAGATCCACCTTTCCAAGTTTTTGGGGTTCATCTCATACTTCTGAAGATTTGAGGGTGCTGCCTGTTCCAAACTCCTCCTACTCCTCATCCTGCCTTTAGGGGTACAAACGATAGTAATTGGGGCCTAGTGTGGTTCTGTACGTGTGAGATACATACACTTTTTTTGATCATATTTCCTATTCCGCTATTCAATAAAAACCTTTGGGGATCAATTAAATTTTGGGATAGTCTGTGTTGGTACGTGTGAGATCCACCTTTCCAAGTTTTTGGGGTTCATCTCATACTTCTGAAGATTTGAGGGTGCTGCCTGTTCCAAACTCCTCCTACTCCTCATCCTGCCTTTAGGGGTACAAACAATAGTAATTGGGGCCTAGTGTGCTTCTGTACGTGTGAGATACATACACTTTTTTTGATCATATTTAATATTCCGCTATTCAATAAAAACCTTTGGGGATCAATTAAATTGTGGGATAGTCTGTGTTGGTACGTGTGAGATCCACCTTTCCAAGTTTTTGGGGTTCATCTCATACTTCTGAAGATTTGAGGGTGCTGCCTGTTCCATACTCCTCCTACTCCTCATCCAGCCTTTTAGGGGTACAAACAATAGTAATTGGGGCCTAGTGTGGTTGTGTACATGTGATATACATACACTTTTTTTGATCATATTTTCTATTCCGCTATTTAATCAAAACCTTTGGGGATCAGTTAAATTGCGGGATAGTCTGTGTTGGTACGTGTGAGATCCACCTTTCCAAGTTTTTGGGGTTCATCTCATACTTCTGAAGATTTGAGGGTGCTGCCTGTTCCAAACTCCTCCTACTCCTCATCCTGCCTTTAGGGGTACAAACAATAGTAATTGGGGCCTAGTGTGCTTCTGTACGTGTGAGATACATACACTTTTTTTGATCATATTTAATATTCCGCTATTCAATAAAAACCTTTGGGGATCAATTAAATTGTGGGATAGTCTGTGTTGGTACGTGTGAGATCCACCTTTCCAAGTTTTTGGGGTTCATCTCATACTTCTGAAGATTTGAGGGTGCTGCCTGTTCCATACTCCTCCTACTCCTCATCCAGCCTTTTAGGGGTACAAACAATAGTAATTGGGGCCTAGTGTGGTTGTGTACATGTGATATACATACACTTTTTTTGATCATATTTTCTATTCCGCTATTTAATCAAAACCTTTGGGGATCAGTTAAATTGCGGGATAGTCTGTGTTGGTACGTGTGAGATCCACCTTTCCAAGTTTTTGGGGTTCATCTCATACTTCTGAAGATTTGAGGGTGCTGCCTGTTCCATACTCCTCCTACTCCTCATCCAGCCTTTTAGGGGTACAAACAATAGTAATTGGGGCCTAGTGTGGTTGTGTACGTGTGATATACATACACTTTTTTTGATCATATTTTCTATTCCGCTATTTAATCAAAACCTTTGGGGATCAGTTAAATTGCGGGATAGTCTGTGTTGGTACGTGTGAGATCCACCTTTCCAAGTTTTTGGGGTTCATCTCATACTTCTGAAGATTTGAGGGTGCTGCCTGTTCCAAACTCCTCCTACTCCTCATCCTGCCTTTAGGGGTACAAACAATAGTAATTGGGGCCTAGTGTGCTTCTGTACGTGTGAGATACATACACTTTTTTTGATCATATTTCCTATTCCGCTATTCAATAAAAACCTTTGGGGATCAATTAAATTTTGGGATAGTCTGTGTTGGTACGTGTGAGATCCACCTTTCCAAGTTTTTGGGGTTCATCTCATACTTCTGAAGATTTGAGGGTGCTGCCTGTTCCAAACTCCTCCTACTCCTCATCCTGCCTTTAGGGGTACAAACAATAGTAATTGGGGCCTAGTGTGCTTCTGTACGTGTGAGATACATACACTTTTTTTGATCATATTTAATATTCCGCTATTCAATAAAAACCTTTGGGGATCAATTAAATTGTGGGATAGTCTGTGTTGGTACGTGTGAGATCCACCTTTCCAAGTTTTTGGGGTTCATCTCATACTTCTGAAGATTTGAGGGTGCTGCCTGTTCCATACTCCTCCTACTCCTCATCCAGCCTTTTAGGGGTACAAACAATAGTAATTGGGGCCTAGTGTGGTTGTGTACATGTGATATACATACACTTTTTTTGATCATATTTTCTATTCCGCTATTTAATCAAAACCTTTGGGGATCAGTTAAATTGCGGGATAGTCTGTGTTGGTACGTGTGAGATCCACCTTTCCAAGTTTTTGGGGTTCATCTCATACTTCTGAAGATTTGAGGGTGCTGCCTGTTCCATACTCCTCCTGCTCCTCATCCAGCCTTTTAGGGGTACAAACAATAGTAATTGGGGCCTAGTGTGGTTGTGTACATGTGATATACATACACTTTTTTTGATCATATTTTCTATTCCGCTATTTAATCAAAACCTTTGGGGATCAGTTAAATTGCGGGATAGTCTGTGTTGGTACGTGTGAGATCCACCTTTCCAAGTTTTTGGGGTTCATCTCATACTTCTGAAGATTTGAGGGTGCTGCCTGTTCCAAACTCCTCCTACTCCTCATCCTGCCTTTAGGGGTACAAACAATAGTAATTGGGGCCTAGTGTGCTTCTGTACGTGTGAGATACATACACTTTTTTTGATCATATTTCCTATTCCGCTATTTAATCAAAACCTTTGGGTATAAACAATTAAATTGCGTGATAGTCTGTGTCGGTACGTGTGAGATACGTGAGGGTGCTTCAGTCTGCCTCATGCCTGTTCCGAACTCCTCCTACATGTGAGATACACCTTTTTAAATTTGTTTGGCGCATCTCTTTCTACCGCCGAGGATTGCAGGGCGCTTCAGTTTGCCTCCTGTTCCCAACTCCTCCTACTCGTATATACGCAAAGAGAGGAGAAATATAGGAACAAGGGTACCATAGGTACCGGAACATTACAGTACCCCCCCCTTAAGGCCGGCTCCGGAAGGCCTCTAGAACTGTTTTTTCCGGATATTTCGAGTGGAAATTGCGAATCAGTCTAGGGGCATGGATATCGGAGGTATCCAGCCAGGTGTCATCTTGGGGCCCATAATTCTTCCATCGTACAAGATACTGGAGTCTTCTTCTATTGAAACGGGAATCCAAAATTTCTTTTATCTCAAATTCTTCTCCACCCTCCACTTGTACAGGAGGTGGAGGTGAGATAGTAGGCCTTATTCCTTGGTTAGGAACATGGGGCTTCAGTAGAGACACATGGAAGACAGGATGTATCTTGAGGTCTACTGGCAATGTGAGTTGTACTGCAGCTTTTCCAATAAGCTTCTCTATTGGAAAAGGTCCCAGAAATAGAGGTCCAAGTTTTTTACTAGGGATCTTTAGTCTCAGATTTTTTGTAGAAAGTCAAACAAGATCCCCAATGGCATATTGGGGAGAGGGTTTCCTACGGAGGTCGTAGTATTTTTTTTGTTGGCTATGAGCATGAGATATTGTATTGTTGAGTAATCCCAGAGAATCCTTTATCTGGGCAAGATAATCAGATGCTACTGGATTACTTGATGGTAAGATACGTGGAGGAAGGAGTGTGGGATGAAACCCATAATTCAGGTAAAACGGACTTTGCTTAGTAGTGCTATGAGTAGCGTTGTTATAGGCGAATTCCGCCAGTGGGAGGAGATCTGCCCAATCGTCCTGTAGATACGAAGTATAGCAACGCAGGTACTGTTCAATGCACTGGTTAACTCTCTCTGTCTGTCCGTTGGTCTGAGGGTGGTAGGCAGAAGTAAGGTTACGCTCTATTCGCAGTATCTGACATAGAGCTAGCCAAAATTTTGAGATGAATTGTGAACCACGGTCAGACAGCAGTGTTTTTGGAATACCATGTAACTTAAAGACATGTTTCACAAGTAATTCTGCTGTTTGTTTGGATGAAGGTAGTTTTCGGATAGGGGTGAAATGTGCCATCTTGGTCAGATGGTCCACTGATACCAAGATGGTGTTGAATCCTTTGGAAGGTGGTAGTTTCACTATGAAATCCAAGGATACCACTTGCCACGGAACATGGGGTATCGGTAAACTACAAAGTAATCCTGATGGTTTCGTGTTGTCAATTTTAGACCTTGCACAGATATCACAAGATGAAACGAACTTTTTTACGGTTGTCTTCATGTCTGGCCACCAAAATTGCCTAGTGAGTAGATTGAGAGTTTTAGTCATACCCATATGTCCTGCCATAGGTACATCATGCGACAATTCTAAGATCTTGGTTCGCATAGTAGGGGGTATGTATAATTTATCGTTGTAGTAGAGGAAGCCTTCTGCGTCAGTAGTTAGTTGTGGTGGAGGTGAATCCAACCCTATGCTGTGCAAAATCTCCTCCTTCAGTGAGCGAACGACTCCGATAATACGTTCAAGTGGTATTATAGGAACTGAGGGAACCTCAGTGCAATCTTTCTCGGCTAGTCGTGAGAGTGCATCTGCTTTTTTATTTTTGTCTGCGGGCATGTAAGTTACTAAAAAATTAAATCTCAGAAAGAATAACGACCACCGTACCTGCCGGTGGGAAAGAGTTCTATTAGTCTGAAGGTATTGGAGGTTTTTGTGATCAGTATATATCAGAATTGGCAATTGAGTGCCCTCAAGTAGATGTCTCCAATTCTCTAATGCCAGTTTTATGGCTAATAACTCCTTCTCACCTACTGGGTAGTTCACCTCGGGGCTACTTAATGACTTTGAAAAGAAAGCAACTGGGTGAAGAGGTGAGGTGTTTGTTGGTCGTTGTGAGAGAACTGCTCCTACTGCCATATTAGACGCATCTACCTCCAAGATGTATTGAAGGGATGGGTCTGGATGGCATAGTATGGGGGCAGTAGTAAAGCTTGATTTCAGCAGAGAGAATGCTCCATTTGCTTCCTTTGACCAATTAAATGGTCTCTTCGTGCTTGTAAGTTGTGTGAGAGGTTTCACAATCGCAGAGAAGTTTTTAATGAATTTCCTATAGTAATTAGAGAATCCTAGGAACCTTTGTAATGCTTTGCGAGTGGTTGGCACAGGCCAATCCAGAATGCAGGATATTTTGCTCATGTCCATTTTGATTCCACTTTTAGATATAATATATCCTAGGAATAGTACCTCCTCTTTATGAAAGAGACATTTCTTTGATTTAACATATAAGTTATGTGCAAGTAGTCTTGACAACACAAGTCTCACATGTTTTATGTGCTCAGGTAAGGAATGAGAATAGATAAGTATATCGTCCAAATATACTACCACACAAACATCAAGCAAGTCTCGGAATATCTCGTTTATAAAATGTTGGAAGGCTGCGGGGGCATTACATAGCCCAAATGGCATTACAAGGTACTCAAACAGTCCGTATCTGGTTCTGAATGCCGTCTTCCATTCATCCCCTTTACGGATTGGAATTAAATTGTATGCCCCTTTTAGGTCCAATTTTGAAAAGAAAGAAGCCCCACGCACCTGTTCGATAAGTTCAGGAATAAGAGGTAAAGGATAACGATCCTTTATTGTGATGGCATTTAATTGTCTGAAATCAATGATAGGCCTAAGGCTAGAGTCCTTATTGCGGACAAAGAAAAACCCAGCAGCAGTGGAGGAAGTAGAAGGTCGGATGAATCCTTTTGCCAAGTTTTCATCCAGATACTCTTTAAGGTGAGAGAGTTCATCCTGTGAGAGAGGATATACATGTCCGTAAGGCAACTTGCTATTAGGGAGCAGATCGATACAACAATCATAGTCCCTGTGAGGAGGTAACATTTGAGCGTTTTTCTCGAGGAAAACCTCCGATAAATCTTGATAACACTTAGGAATAATGTCATCTGGCAGTACAGACAGGATCCAATTGTTGTGGAATTTCCTCAGGTACAAAATACCTGTTAGTCAGTGATACCAAATCAGATAATATATATATATATATATAATGAGATCAGAATAAGACTCAAGATGGCTGAATCAAAAATGACCTGTTTTATTACAGAATTGCTGGAGTTTAAATATACTCAGAAATGGGTTTGTCATTACAATCTGACGTACGAGAAATGGGCTGTTATTAACATCTTTTGTCCAATTAAGGTTAACAATTAATTATAGCAAGCATTGTGATTATTTATATTTGTGATTATTTGTCATAGAGGGAATTTCCTTCGGTGACGCTCATCAGAAGATTCCGAAGGGGTTTTTAGATGATATTGTTAGCTTCTGGTGGTCAAGTTGTCCAGACAGTCCAGACAAAGTTCCCCTTATGACAGGTAGTTGCGGGTAGCTTCAGCTGATATATATATTTTTAGCTTTATGCAAGCTCAATGACATGTGTAAAGAAATAAAGAGAAATGAGATTAATTAACTCATACAGTTTGTTTAAGTCAAGCATTTCTAGAATGCCAATCAAGGCATTCTTCAGAATAAAAAGGTATCCCGTATAGGCCAATAAGGTATCCAGAGAATTACAGATAGGTATGCCACGACATCTTCCCCCTCTTGATAATTTATAGATCAGGTTAGCTAACTACCTATCCGCTCATTAGATCCCTCCAAGGGAGCAGCCCCTTACGCTTGGAACACTGGCCCAGAGGGCAAACCTCAGTGAGGGGTGTCCGAGTCTTGGCAAGGTTCTAAGGCGGAGAGTACTTCCTCATACATGGGGGGTTGAGGTGACATACGTCTCATTACAATATACTCAGTTTCGTCAATTTCTTCTGGATTCTGTGCTGTGGTATAATAGACGGTTGTCTTGGCCTTGGTAATTCTTTTCGTTGCACACATAATTATCCTGAACAACATGTAACCAGAGATCAAAATTATCATAAGCATCAACATGAACACTCCTAGCCTCTGAACCCACTGAAAAATAGAACCAAACCATGACCCAAATTCCCCCATCATCCTGAACGGATTCCAACCATCCTGGCTGATGGAGCGAGCTCGGGCCTGTAATTCCTCTACCTTAGCGTTATGTTTTTCAATGATATCGGAAAAATCTGGTATTGCCTTGGATGTATTATGAATCCAGGTACAGCATTCATAATGTTGTGTTTGTTCACAGAGACCATTTAGGGCAGCAGTTAGGGATTCTATGGTCATTTGTTGCTCAAGGGTAACCCGTCTGATTTGTTTTTGCTCCTCTGCTAATAAGCGTATATCTGCCTGTGTTAGATCTAATACTTCGTCTATGATAGTGGAATAATTGTTTAATCTGGACATTAGTTCTATTCCCCAACCTGTCCAGGTTGGGAACCAAGACCATGCCTTGTCATAGGTGGTAAAAAGTTCCCTTTTCTCTCTGCTTCTGTATTTTAGGAGATATTTGGGATATGGTAGGACCTCTAGAGGGGTGTCCTCCTCTGGGTGGGCGGACACCATTGGGATCAGCGAGGCTATGGTACAAACTCCCATCGCATGCTGAGGGAGCCAACTGTATGCTTTATTTCCACACACATAATAAATTCCTGGCCCCAGTGTGACCACCCAAGGATGGAGGTTGGTTTTCGCTAGCCCCTCCACGTGATATCCTATTTGTTGCCGTAATAACAAGAATTTGAGGGCCTCAGCTAGGGGGGAAATGTTTAAATTTTTATTCAATATGGCCTGTATTTTATGTTTTAGGGCTATATTTTTATAATATATGCAAGTTCCATTTTCCGGGCTGCTCATGGATAATTGTGGGCAGGCAATGTTTATCAGTGCTTGTGAGCAGTCCACGTTTCCTATATCGGTTTTGTTTCCATAGAAAGTTATACATACTGTGGGGTTTTTGATTAGACCTGTGACCTTTAAGGAAACAAACATGTCTTTTCCTGCATTGGAAATATTCTTATAGGATTTTGGAAACTCAGTTTGGTTTAAATCCTCTAATGTGAGTGGGTTTGCTAGTACCGGTATGGTCTGGGATTCTGGGTGTAACTTTGAACATACCCAGCATTCTGGGTATCCTGATTTTTTTGCTATTTGGTACTTCAGTCTTAACAGTGCATTGGGCCTTTGGTGATCAGCCTCCTTATCATCTTGCCCATTCATTATATCCAACATTCCCACACACATCAGAAATTGGAATAACATCATTGTACCACCTTTTTGCAATGACTGGCGTGGATCCACGTATCTTTCCCTTCTACCTTGAGGGATGTTGGTGTAACCAATTGCACTCTTAGTGGCCCGTCAAATCGAGGCTCGAGACTCCTTCTGATGTGTCTCTTGATAACTACCCAATCACCTGGCCTTACTTTATGGCTTTTAGCATCCTCATTTGGATCTGGTAGGGATGAGAACACACGGTTATGTATTTTTACCATTTGCTTTTGAAGCGCTGCAACATATCCTGTTAGATCTGAGTGTATTGCTTGCAACTGTTGTGGAAGATATAAACCTGTTTTAGGAGCACTCCCAAAAAGTATCTCATATGGTGTTAGACCTAGACCTCTTTTGGGAGTGTTCCTAATAGAATACAACACAATGGGTAGGCACTCTGGCCAGGGTTTACCGGTTTCTGCCATTATTTTACTTAGTCTATTTTTTATTGTACCATTCAATCTTTCTACCTTCCCACTACTCTGTGGATGATATGGAGTGTGGAATGCTTGCTCAATATTTAGTGCAGATAGGATTTCCTGCAAGACTTTTCCTGTAAAGTGAGTACCCCTGTCACTTTCTATAGTTTCTGGAATTCCATACCTGCACACTATCTCAGACAAAAGTTTTTTTGCTGTAGTTTGTACTGTACCCCTAGATACTGGCCAGGCCTCAGGCCATCCTGAAAAAATGTCTATGCAGACCAAGGCATGTGCATAAGGACCTGACTGTGGAAGATCAATGTAGTCTATTTGAATTCTTTGGAAAGGATAGTCTGGTTTTGGTGTGTGTTTTTGTGGGGTATTTACTGCCCTTACAACATTGTACCTAGCACAGGTAAGACAAGAAGCAGTATGTTTTGCAGCTACTCCAGGAAATCCTGGTGCTAACCAGTGTTCCATTACCAAGGTGGTCATTACAGTCTTCGAGTTATGACACGGTCCGTGAGCTGCGGCTGCCCTCATCGGGTATAGAGCCTGAGGCAAACAGAGATGCTCCTCCATTCTCCAGCAACCGGTTTCATCTTGGGTTGCACCTTTTTCCTGCCACTTCTCACGTTCTTGTGAGGAGGCCTGTTTCTGCAATGATATCAAGATTTCCATACTTACCGGGGTTGGTTGTTTTTCTGTGACTGTCAGTACCCGGAGAGGGACCTGTTCCAGTGCAGCCTTCTTCGCTGCCCTGTCGGCCCTTGCGTTTCCTGCAGCTTCTTCTGTGTCTTCTTTTGAATTATGTGCCTTGGTTTTTAGAATGGCCACTTCGGTGGGACACTGGAAGGCTAAAAACAGCCTCTCTATTAAATCTGCATGCTTTATCGGCTTACCTGCCGAGGTTAAGAAGTTACGGGCTTTCCATATAGGGCCATAATCATGGGCAATACCGTGTGCATATTGACTGTCAGTATATATGTTAACCTTTTGCCCTTTGGATATTTCACAGGCCTTAGCTAAAGCTATCAGTTCAGCTGCTTGTGCTGAAAACTTTGGGTTTAATGCTTCTGCATATTTTGTTTTGTCTGTTGTTACTACTGCATACCCTGTAACCGGCTTACCCTCCTTTGTATAAAAGCGTGATCCATCTATATAGAGAGTTTCATCAGGGTTTAGGAGGGGAGTTTTCTTTGCAGGGCTCAAAGATTCAGATTCTGCCATCATTAGCTCAAAACAATCATGAGGGGTATCAGACCCTCCCTCCTCCCCCTCTGAAGCCTGCTCTGGTATTGAAAGTAAGCTAGCAGGATTCAGCACATTGCATTGTTTAATTGTGACATGGTCACTACTCAACAGGGCACATTCATACACTGATATTCGTGCTGAGGAGATGTGTCTGGTTTGTGCCCTATGGAGTATTTCCTGTACAGCATGTGGGACCATTATGGTTAAGGGGTGTCCCAAAACCATATCAGTTGTTCTATCCAGCAGTTCCTTGCAGGCTGCTACGGCCCGCACGCAACTGGGGGATCCTTTTATCACTGGATCTAACTGGCAGGAAACATATGCTAATGGCCTCTGTTTGCCCCCATGCTCCTGTGTGAGAACCCCGGATGCGTGTCCATTTAACTCGTGACAAAATAACATAAAAGGTTTCTCATAGTTTGGAAGAGAAAGGGCGGGAGCAACCTGTAACCTCTCCTTCAGTTCATCCAGACAGTCCATCTCTTCTTGATTTAAAGAGAAAGGCTGTCTGGTTGTGGCTTTGTATAGGGGGGCCATTTTCTGGGAAGCATTTGATATCCAATCCCTGCAGTAGCCCACTAATCCCAGGAAAGCCCTCAACTGTCTCTCATTTTTGGGGATTGGATATTCTCTGATGACCTTGAGCCTGTCAGTTGTCAGATGTTTGGTGCCATGAGAAATACAGTGCCCCAAAAACACCACCCTTTCCTGACAGTACTGCAGTTTTTCCTTGCTGGCCTTGTTATTAGTTTTGGCCAGGAAGCAGAGCAAACTGATTGTGTCTTCTTCACATGTTTCCAAGCTGCGGGCGCAGATAAGTAAATCGTCCACATATTGGATTAGTGCTGTCTCTGCATCTGTGGGGGCCCACTCATCTAGCACCTCCTTTAGTCTGTTACCATACTCGGAGGGAGAAATGGCACAGCCTTGAGGAAGACGAGTCCAGGTATACTGCTTTTGTAGTACAGTGAAACTGAACAGGTACCAACAATCTGGGTGTAGGGGCACTGAGAAGAACGCATTAGAGATATCAACCACCGAGAAGTATTTTGCTGTGGGTGGTATCTCTCCTAGCAAGGTATGCGGGTTTGGTACAATCGGAGCAGCAATTTCTATTACACGATTGATTGCTCTCAGATCATGTACCATCCGATACACAGGGGGCTTCCCTTTTTCTGTTTTCTTCTTGACCGGGAATAATGGTGTATTTACCCTTGATCTAAATTCCACCACAACCCCTGCCTCTTCAAGTTTGCCCAACTGCGTTCGGATACCATCCATTTGTGATATGTTTAAGGGGTACTGTGGCAGGCATGGGGGCACTGCCACTGGTTTCAATTTGACCAATACTGGTTGCACATTCAGTAATCCTACATCATATTTATCTTTTGCCCATAACCTGTCAGGCACTGGTAATTGGAGTGTATTGTCATTATTGTCATCTATCTGTGAGGAATTCTGTTCAGTGTAGTCATGTGCAAACATGATGTTCAGTATTTCAGGTGATGTTTGTCCTGTCACAGTAACCTGTCCGTCATGATATTTGATGTTGGCACCTATTGCGGTCAAAATGTCAGCTCCTAGCAAATTAACTGGCACTGTATCTGAAACTAACAACCTTGTGACTATTTCCGTGTGTTTCCCTATCTGTAAGGTTACTTCTTCTGTTTCCTGGAGTGGACAGATAGTACCTCCCAGCCCCACCCCTGCTACTGTTCTCTTGCTGATTAACTCCTTAGGCACCTCCCCTTTCCTAATGATAGTTCGAGCCGCCCCTGTGTCGCAAGTAAACACTCTTCCTGGATCAAATGGCAGTTCCTTAAATATCAGGTTAATCTGCGCTTCTGATCCAGTGCTCAGTGCCCTGATTGGATATGCGGACACAGGTTGGCTCAATCCCTATTCATTATCTACCCTTCGGGGGAGCGTTTTCTTTGACATCTGGGGGGGTGCTTTACAATTTCTTGCAATATGTCCTGTCTTTCCACTATTATAGCAGATGACCCCTTTCCTGCCTCTTTCTACCTCTCTGTCCTCCCCCTGTTCCCAGTACCTTGCTGCATACATAATTCTTGGTTTTAAAAGATTTTTCTCTGCTCCAGAAATAACAGAGATCAATGTTTCCTCTTCCAACTCTAGACACTCTGGCCTGGCAGTCTCTACGGTCTTCCTTAATTGAGGTCTAAGTCCTTTAATGAACTGCATTCTTACTGCATTCTTTACAGCGTCATTTGTTAAATCTAAACCTCCCTCTGTCAGAATGTCTTTCAGACGTTTTAAAAATGCCCGAGCTTCCTCTTTCTGTCCTTGCTCGCACTGCTGCATCTGGCTCCAAGGATTCATACCATATTTCTTAGGTAATTCTGTCTTTACCCTCTGTACAAGTTCAGTGCCAGGAAACAAACTTGGATCAGACCCTTCATTCATTAATCCAACCTTGTCTTCATTACGTATTTTACAATCTACCTTGATCATCTGAGCTTGCTGGAGGGAGTTGCAACTCTTGTCTATTATACAAGTAAGATCGTCCCAAGAGGCATTATAAGCCGTATGAACAAAATCTAGTTGCTTAGCGAACTCCCAAGGTTTTTTTAGGGGGTCTGGCATGTCCTGCAGGATCGCCTTCAGATCAGAAGGAGTGAAGGGGGCATGCCAGATTACCTTCCCAGACCCCGCCCCCTCTTTATCAAAAGTTTGTTGAGTTCTAACTGGGAAAGTTTTAACTGGGTCTGTAATGAGGGCAGTGGCTCCCCCCTCTGTCTTTTCCTGGCAATCATCATATGCCTGTAAAAGACTGATAATTTTCCTTTTATTAGCTTTATTTTCAACCTTGATTCCTCGTCCCTGCAAAAGTATGAGTAAATCATCTTTCAGGAGACCTTCATACTGTCCACTGACCATAGAGCCTGCTTCTCTCCCTGTATCCCCCTCTTGATGCTGAGACACAGGCAGAGAAGCGTACGGCTGCTTGCTTTGTACAGAAGAGGAAGTGGCTGCAAAACTGTGGTCAGGGCCGAGTTCAGCTAGCGGCGCTGAAGGAATAAATCTCTCTCTCAAAAAGTTTAAAGGGCAATGCTCCTCTTCATTTTCTACCCATGAATACAAAATTCGCTGTGTTTTCTCATGAAATAATTCAACACATCCTAACTCATTCAATCTTATACTCTCCTGCTTCCATATTTCTGCAACTGATTTTAAGTTTTCTCTTGCCAAATCTCTTTCATACATTTTACAAAAAACCTGCCAAATCCTAGTATCAAAAGTACCTTCTCGTCTTATCCTACAACTAGGATTATTAGCTGTCCAACTACAAAACTTTTTGATTGGCTGTGTAGCCCATTCACCATGCTTTCGAAGCATGTAATCTATAGCGATTGTCCTTGTGACCTTTTTTATCGACCCCTGGTCGGTATCTACGGAAACCCAGTTTCCCATTTTACTGTTATCCAAAAAATAGAATAATTACCTCTAACTTCCGAGTTCTCTGTGACTTGGAATTACCTCTAACTTCCGAGTTCTCTGTGACTTGGAATTACCTCTAACTTCCGAGTTCTCTGTGACTTGGAATTACCTCTAACCTCCGAGTTCTCTGTGACTTGGAATTACCTCTAACCTCCGAGTTCTCTGTGACTTGGAATTACCTCTAACCTCCGAGTTCTCTGTGACTTGGAATTACCTCTAACTTCCGAGTTCTCTGTGACTTGGAATTACCTCTAACTTCCGAGTTCTCTGTGACTTGGAATTACCTCTAACTTCCGAGTTCTCTGTGACTTGGAATTACCTCTAACTTCCGAGTTCTCTGTGACTTGGAATTACCTCTAACTTCCGAGTTCTCTGTGACTTGGAATTACCTCTAACTTCCGAGTTCTCTGTGACTTGGAATTACCTCTAACCTCCGAGTTCTCTGTGACTTGGAATTACCTCTAACTTCCGAGTTCTCTGTGACTTGGAATTACCTCTAACTTCCGAGTTCTCTGTGACTTGGAATTACCTCTAACTTCCGAGTTCTCTGTGACTTGGAATTACCTCTAACTTCCGAGTTCTCTGTGACTTGGAATTACCTCTAACTTCCGAGTTCTCTGTGACTTGGAATTACCTCTAACTTCTATCCTTACATATACACTATAACATAGAGATAGAAACCTTCTAGATGTATACAAAATGTCAGGCTAAACAATCATATATATTCTAAAATGGAGGTCACGTTCCTGCGTGTCCAAGACACCCACAGTGGTAAGGGTTGACCCAACCTCACCTTTCGTAACAAATGCTAATAGCAATATATACACCGACTAAGGGTTTAGGTTCTTTAAGAGGGTATTACGTCAAAAATAAACAGAGTTACCTGGACGACTGAGAAGACTGGGAAATACAACGTAAGCAAACAATGGGCTTACCTGGCCAGTTTTCTTTCCAGAGTCCCCCGTGTCGTCCAGATGTCTCACTCCGTCTGCAGATGACGTCACCTCTCCTGGCTGGCTCGCCAAATTGTTGTGGAATTTCCTCAGGTACAAAATACCTGTTACCTGTTAGTCAGTGATACCAAATCAGATAATATATATATATATATATATATATATATATATATATATAATGAGATCAGAATAAGACTCAAGATGGCTGAATCAAAAATGACCTGTTTTATTACAGAATTGCTGGAGTTTAAATATACTCAGAAATGGGTTTGTCATTACAATCTGACGTACGAGAAATGGGCTGTTATTAACATCTTTTGTCCAATTAAGGTTAACAATTAATTATAGCAAGCATTGTGATTATTTATATTTGTGATTATTTGTCATAGAGGGAATTTCCTTCGGTGACGCTCATCAGAAGATTCCGAAGGGGTTTTTAGATGATATTGTTAGCTTCTGGTGGTCAAGTTGTCCAGACAGTCCAGACAACCTTATGACAGGTAGTTGCGGGTAGCTTCAGCTGATATATATATTGTTAGCTTTATGCAAGCTCAATGACATGTGTAAAGAAATAAAGAGAAATGAGATTAATTAACTCATACAGTTTTGTTTAAGTCAAGCATTTCTAGAATGCCAATCAAGGCATTCTTCAGAATAAAAAGGTATCCCGTATAGGCCAATAAGGTATCCAGAGAATTACAGATAGGTATGCCACGACACTATCATGTGTGGGGAGTTTAAACGTCGTCTCGCAATAGTGAGAAGAGAAGGCTAACGTTCTTGTTTTCCAATCGATGATTGGTTGATGTATGTGTAACCAGGGAAGTCCCAAAATTATTGGAAAATGTGGCGAAGTTAATACATCAAAGGTGGTGGTCTCCACATGAGACTCGTCAGCAGTTACAAGAAGTGCCTGTGTCTGACTGGTGATAGGACCAGAGGATAAAGGTGTACCGTTAATAAAACTAACGGAGACAGGTTTGGGTTTTGAAACAATAGGTATTTTATTAAGGGAGACAAAACAAATGTCAATGTAGTTTCCACAAGATCCTGTGTCATCATAGCCTTGGTGGTGATCCTAGTTTGGTCCCACTGCAATGTTAATTGAACAAAAAGATAAGGATTGGGAAAGGAAGTTGTGAGTCCCCCTAGCAAGACATTTGAACACTCACCCTCTTTTCTGCGGACAAGAGGACAGTCGTTTACCAGATGATTCGGGGATGCGCAGTACATGCAAAGATGTTCGGTTTTCCTCCTGGCACGTTCAGAAAGGGTCAGAGGTGGACGTATCATTCCTACTTCCATAGGAGTAGGGTCAGCAGGCAACATCCGAGAAGGACTGGAAAATGGTGAGCCCATCTTCTCAGCCTTTCTTTCTCGTAGTCGTCTGTCAATATTGATACTGGTCTGGATCAGTCCCTCTAGAGTGCCAGGTAAATCCGCTCGGGCGAGCTCGTCTTTAACGGCCTCAGATAGGCCGAGTCTAAACTGCGTTCGCAAAGATGTGTCGTTCCACCCTGAATCAGGGGACCATCTTTTAAAATTCGCCACAAAATCTTCAACAGGTCTCCTTCCTTGTTTTAGGGCCCGTAGCTGGGTGTCAGCAGTACTCTGCTTGTTGGGGGCTTCATATAAAGTAGCAAGTTGTGCTAGAAATAAGGGATAAGAATTAAGGAGTGGATCATCCTTTTCAAAGAGAGCATCTGCCCAGGCCCGGGGTTCACCCGTTAAATAGGAGATGATGGTACAAACCTTAATTTGGTCAGTGGTGTAGGTTAGAGGTTTTAACAAAAAAAACAATTGACATGCGTTTTTAAATTCACGGAATTTGCTCCGATCACCAGAAAACACTATAGGAGGGTTTATCTTAGGCTCACGGGGCTGAGCAGCAGGAGGCTGTGTGAGACGGCCAAGCTGCTGTCTCAAGCTTTGATTGTCATTTTTTACCTCTGTAAGTGCATGGATCAATGCATCTACTTGTTGTTTTAATTGTAGTACATGAGTGGATAATTCTGTTGAATCCATATTTTTTTTAAAGGCTCCTTCAATCTGTAACGTTCATGCATTTTTGTTTGCGGATGGATTTACAGCTGCAGAATTATTACACTCAGTAGCCTTGTAGAGAATGTGTTGAACAACATATCCAACTCTCAGGACTTCATCACCGTGTACAGCCTGTTATATACTATATATATATTAATAGATGTTTAATGAAGGGATAGAGTATATGAGGATATATAGATGAGAGACAGGCTATTGTATGGTGAGCACTAGAAGTAGTATAGGAGAGTTGCAGGTGATGGTAAGCAGATAGGTTCTGATGTCAAGTATAGTGCAGATGGTAAGAAGACACAGATGGAGTATACTTTAGACAGAGTAACCTAGTGCAAGGATAGTTCAAGGTAGTCCCAAGAGCTAACAGTCTTATGCAGATGATAGTGAATAGATAGATACAGATAGTCTTGGTAATTGCAGTAGATGACAGTAGGAGATTGGTTAGTAAGAATCCCCTGCGGGGTACTTATCACTTAGATAGGTTAGGAAATACAATGTCCAGAGGAGAGGGGTGATCCCGTAGCGGGATACGGATCACCAGCGAGGTTTCCGGCTTAGTTCAGCAAGGAAGGTATGTCAGCAGCTCCGACTTCTCAGGCGTAGGTGCGATGAACATGTGGGTTTGAACGAGCGATGAGTGAGAGCAAACCGGCGATTGAAATAGCCGCTCATAGCGGCGCTCGGCAGTGATGTCATCCGGTCTTAAAGGTGTATGCGTCCTTTGTATATACAAGATGGGACGCAAAGAGAGGAGAAATATAGGAACAAGGGTACCATAGGTACCGGAACATTACACCAGTTCCTTCACATTGTCTCCCACCCATTCTACTGCAGAAAGATCAGAGTTGGCACCTGCAGCCGATGTCCAACCGTCTTTCACCTCACCCCCTTGCAAATCAGGCAAGCAGTCTGAGCCCCAAGCCATACAGCAGTCTCTTCTTCTTTTTGATGACTCTGTCAGCAGGGTTTCCCAGGGCCATCCACCTAGCCCTGCCCCAGAAGTGGAAGAGATTGAGTGCAGCGATGCCCAACCACTTATTTCTCAAGATGAGTACATGCAAGGACCATCGCAGCACGTCTCCGATGATGACGAAACGCAGGTGCCAACTGCTGCGGCGTTCAGCATTGTGGAGACCGACAAGGAGGGCAGGGGTGAAGACTGGGTGGAAGATGATGTGGAAGACGATGAGGTCCTCGACCCCACATGGAATGAACGTCATGCAGGTGACCTGAGTAGTTTGGAGGAGGAGGCGGTGGTCGCACAGAGCCACCAGCACAGCAGAAGAGGGAGCAGGGTGCAGAAGCGGAGCGGCCGTGCCCTAGACACTACGCCTGCTACTGCCCAACGCAGCAAGGGAACGAGCGCACCAAAGTCAGCTCAAAGGAGTTCTCTAGCGTGGAAGTTCTTTAGAAAATGTGCTGATGACAGGACACGAGTGGTTTGCACCCTGTGCAATCAGAGCCTGAAGCGAGGCATAAACCTTCTCAACCTGAGCACAACCTGCATGATCAGGCATCTAAGTGCAAAGCACGAGCTGCAGTGGAGTAGACACCTTCAAAACCAAGAAACGTCTCTGGCTCATCCTGATTCCTCTTCTGCTGCAGTCTCCAGCCACATCTGTAGTGATACCGGCACCTGCCACCCCGCAAACAGAGGATTTGTCAGCAACACCACCACCTGGGTCACCAACCATCTCCACAATGTCCCGTGGAAGCGTTCAGCTTTCCATCTCCCAAACACTTGAGAGGAAGAGGAAGTACCCCCCTACCCACCCGCGATCCCTGGCCCTGAATGCCAGCATTTCAAAATTCTTGGCCTTTGAAATGCTGTCATTCCGTCTGGTGGAGACGCACAGTTTTAAAAACCTTATGTCGGTGGCTGTCCCACAGTACGTCGTGCCCAGCCGCCACTACTTTTCCAGGCAAGCCATCCCTTCCCTGCACAACCAAGTGGGGGAAAAAAAATCAGGTGTGCACTGCGCAACGCCATCTGTGCCAAGGTCCACCTAATTACCGATACGTGGACCAGTAAGCACGGTCAGGGGCGTTATATCTCCCTAACGGCACACTGGGTAAATGCAGTGGCGGATGGGCCTGAGGCGGATAGCAATTTGGCGCATGTCCTTCCAACACCGAGGATTGCAGGGCGCTTCAGTTTGCCTCCTGTTCCTAACTCCTCCTACTCCGCTTCCTCATCCTCTACCGCCTCCTCATCCGGACAGCGTAACACCTTCACCACCAACTTCAGTACGGCCAGGGGTAAATGACAGCAGGCAGTTTTAAAACTTGCCTGTTTGGGGGACAAACCACACACCGCGCAGGAGTTGTGGAGGAGCATGGAACAGCAGACAAATGAGTGGTTGCTGCCAGCGAGCCTTAAGCCCGGCCTGGTGGTGTGCGATAACGGGCGAAATCTCATAGCAGCTCTGGGCCTAGCCGGTTTGACGCACATCCCTTGCCTGGCGCATGTGCTGAATTTGGTGGTGCAGAGGTTCCTTAAAAACGAACCCGATATGTCAGAGCTGCTGCAGAAAGTGCGGGCCGTCTGTGCGCACTTTCGGCGTTCTCACCCTGCTGCTGCTCGCCTGTCAGCGCTGCAGCGTAACTTCGGCCTTCCCGCTCACCGCCTCATATGTGACGTGCCCACAAGGTGGAACTCCACCTTGCACATGCTGCAAAGACTGTGGGAGCAGCAGCAGGCCATAGTGGAGTTTCAGCTGCAGCGCGCACGCGTGAGTCGCTCTGCGGAACAGCACCACTTCACCACCAATAACTGGGCCTCCATGCGAGACCTGTGTGCCTTGTTGCGCTGTTTTGAGTACTCCACCAACATGGCCAGTGCCGATGACGCCGTTCTCAGCTTAACTATCCCACTTCTATGCCTCCTTGAAAAAACAATTCGGGCGATGATGGAAGAGGATGTGGCACAGGATGAGGAGGAGGAGGAGGAGGATGAAGAGGTAACATTTCCAAGGCTTTCAGGGCAGTCATTCGCAAGGGGCTCCGAGGGTGGGTTCCTGCACACACAAACGCCAGGGACACAATTGCCCAGCAGGGGCACAGTTCTGGAGGATGAGGAGGATGAAGAGGAGGAGCTGGAGGAGGAGATGGAAGCATGTTCACAGCAGGGTGGCACCCAGGCCAGCTCATGGCCATCACTGGTGCGTGGCTGGGGGGATACAGAGGACACGGACGATACACCTCCCACAGAGGACAGCCTTTCGTTGCCTCTGGGCAGCCTGGCACACATGAACGATTACATGCTGCAGTGTCTCCACAACGACCGCCGAGTTGCCCACATTCTAACTTGTGCTGATTACTGGGTGGCCACGCTGCTTGATCCCCGTTACAAGGACAACGTACCGTCCTTAATTCACTCACTGGAGCGCGATCGCAAGATGCGCGAGTACAAGCGCACGCTGGTAGACGCGATGCTGCTGGCATTCCCACCTGACTGCGGGGCCACAGTGGAAGCACAAGGCAGAGGAGGAGGAGGAGGAGAAGGAGGAGGAGGAAGAGGTCGCCAACGCAACCAGGGCACCGCCAGCACCTCAGAAGGCAGGGTTAGCATGGCCGAAATGTGGAAAAGCTTTGTCAGCACGCCACAACAAACAGCAGCACCAGCAGCTCATATGGAACGTCTTAGCAGGAGGCAGCATTTTACCAACATGGTGGAGCAGTATGTGTGCACACGCCTACATGTAGTGAATGACGGGTCTGCCCCCTTCAACTTCTGGGTCTCCAAATTGGGCACATGGCCTGAGCTTGCCCTTTACGCCTTGGAGGTGCTGGCGTGCCCTGCAGCCAGTGTATTATCTGAACGGGTATTTAGCACGGCTGGGGGCGTTATAACAGACAAGCGCAGCCGCCTGTCCAGAGACAATGTGGACAAGCTCACGTTCAGTAAAATGAACCAGGCATGGATCCCACGGGACTTTTCCGTACCTTGTGCAGAATAGCGATGGATACCGACCTTACCCACCCATTGTTCCATTTTTGCTCTTTCTCACTCTTTTGGGGTGTACCCTCATTTAAAATTTGTGAAAAAAAGCAGTGTTGGCTACCTCATCCTCCTCAGGGCTAGATTAACGTAGGGGCTATTGGAGCTGCAGCTCCAGGCCCCTACCTTTTATATAGGCCCCGGGTTGGCCATATTCACTGTTACCGCTCTTCTGTCACTTGTAAATACAGAAGTCTGGCTTCTATGCTCGCTTCCCAGGCAGCTCCCTCAGAACCTCCCCACACAGCACGAAGGCCGGACAAGGAGGGAAAGTTGCCGATGCATGGATGTGTTTATGGGCTTCAGAGACAGCATCCCATGTTGAATTAGTCATGGATGGCTGCACCCTTCCTCCTCTGGGTGCATGCCAAGGCACGGCCCTTAAGGCCCTTCAAAATCCTCAGCACCAAGCCCATGATGCTCTTAATCCGGCCCTGGTCCTCCTCCACCGCCGCTTCCACCTACACCGCCCATAGGTGTGCGCAGCCTATTGCATTAGGGTGTGCACCCCAAAGTTTAAATACACATGCATGTGTTTGCCTACATGTACATGGCCCCGATACATTACTCTCCCTGCTGGCAAAGAGAAATAGAGCAGAGCAGGTCCGAGGGAGATCTTTCCCATCTCCTCACTGGCAAACAGAGCGATAATGCTAATGTGCCCTAGGTGATTAGGGTGTGCCCAGGTACACCCGGCACACCCTGTGCGCACGCCTATGACACCGCCACATACACCACCACCTCAACCTCCCTCCTACTCCATATGGGCCTCGTCCTTCAGAGATGAAGAACATTGTTTTATTTTTCTGTTTTTTTTTGGTGTTTTAAGTTATTTCCCTATCCACATTTGTTTGCAGAGCACTTGCCATGCTCTTAACTACGTTTTGCTGCCATTTGCAGCACTCTAGCCCTTTCCTTTGGTGTTTTAGAGCCATTTTAGTGCCTGAAAGTTCGGGTCCCCATTGACTTCAATGGGGTTCGGTGTCCAGGAAAAGTTCGGCAAAAGTCCGGGACATGGACCCGGACTTTTTTTTAAACCCGCCGAACACGGACATCCAGGTGTCCGCTCAACTCTATTGGAGTCTAGTGGTTAAACAAAATGGCAAGGAAGGAGACAAAAGGGAGGATAAAACCATCCCAGTATAAATAGTCCCTTCCTGATATACTTACAACTCAGCTCTAAGTATAACACATGATGTCATGAACAGCAGACCGCTGGGGAACCCCTATACTGGGAACTGTGGGAGTATAGTTTGCGGCCACCAGGGCACAATGGGAGGACCTCATGAAAATTACACTTAGATGCTGACACTTGTCTGCAAAAAATGTGAGTTTATCAGATTTATGATTAAATAAAATTTGCCTTTTTTAAAAACGTACTACTCTATAAGTATTCCTTCCATTCTTGGGGCCTTCTTTGAATCCTTCCCTGGGAACCTGATCCTGAACTATCATCCATTCCTACTGAGTGTCGGTCGGGGTTAAGGAGGTCTGGATGAGCCTATTGTGGGATGTATGAATGCCCTATTGCTATCAGCTGGACGGTAAAAGGCAGTGTGGTTGGTGGTGTTTTGGTGGTGGTGGCACACATTTGCCTAATCAGCTGACTCCTGCGGAAGGACTGTTTCTGGATTGATACATTTTTTGCTTCTAGTGCTGCACCTCCCTTTATTATAATGTAATGATAATTATGTGGTAAAAATCAAGTGGGTATCAAAAAATGCTAAATTCTAAATATCCCAAATAATGTTTACTTGAAGTTCCCTTCCCTGGGTATGTACTTCATGATTGTCTTTCCTTTACAAATCATGGTTCTTCTGTGGGAATACATCCTAGAAGTTAGACATGAAGCAATTTATGTCAAGGTCAATGTTTAAACCTGCGGGACTGAGAATATACGTAATTCATGCATCCAGCATGTTTCGTTCTGTGATATGGTTTGGTCATATTCATCCCCCTCCAATGAGGTCTATTCTATCTATGTCACAGACCCTCAACAGACTAGGGTCCCTATTGTGATATAGTCTGAAATGTTGTGACAGGCTATGATTTCTGTACCCCTTTTTTATATTATTTAGGTGTTCCCTTATTCTTACACATAGTTGTCTGGTTGTCCAGCCCACATAATGGCAGCCACGTGGACAATCAGCAAGTATGCTACATGTGTATGTTTTATTGTATATTCCTTCTGGGTGGCACATTATTTAAATGTGTTGGTCTTCCTCGGTCTTTCTTTCAAGGCTCTAAGTACTTTACATTGTGTACCAGCTTATCCACCAGATTGGGGGCCCTACGGTACACAAACCTTGGCCTATTCAGTAATTTATTTATTTGCCATCATTGCCATATTTATCCTCTTTATGGGGTTTTTCTTTCAATAATTCCTTCCTATCCATAGCCTCAACCTCCTTTTCCAGATACCTCAATTTATCCTTTCTGTATCCTTTAGCCACAAACCTTTCTATGAGCACATCCACTTGTTTATTAAACTCCTTGGTATCCTTAAAATTCCTACGGATCTGCATCAGTTGACCCTTGGGTATACCCCTAGCCAGCTAGGGTGTGTGGGGATATGCCCACTGTGGTCCGTCTCTTTAAAGAAGGTATGTGTGTATACCTGATCAAACTGAGATTGTTTGTATACAACCAGGTCTAAGAAGTTCACCTGATTATAATCCCATCCTCCTGATAAAGAGATACCATACCTGTTGGTATAAATTAGTGATCGACCAATATCGTTTTTTTTATGCCAATACCGATACCGATATTTTGGTCATCGGATATCGGTATCGGCCGATATCTGCCGATATTTTCGGACATGTAAAAAAATGTTTTATTTTTTATTTTCTAAAGGTACTCTTGTGGAAGGATCTGGGGGTCTAAAAGACCCCAAACCCCTCCTCTGCACCGAAAAGCATTAAAAACGCCAAGTTTGGCTGTTTAGAATGCTGTCAGTTTTTTTAATTCGTTGCTGAGTACCCGGAAGTGATGTCATGATATCACTTCCGGATTTTTTACATGGAGACGCAGTACACTGGGTCTTTTCTTTGGCAGCGGTGGTGGTGGAGGTAGGATGCCCGGGTCTCAGCCGCATCAGTTGTCATTACAAGTCAGCCGGCTGTCGGCTATGGACACCGGTACCGGGGTGATGCCTCTAGCTGCAGGCATCACCCCGGTACAAGCACTTTCCCTAAATATCGGCAATATAGGTAAATCCAAAGGCTGATTCTGATATATCAGGGAAAGTGCATATCGGCCCCGATATATCGGTGTTGCTGATAATCGGTCGATCTCTAGTTAAGTTAGGCAGGGAGATTGCGTTCAGCCTACTCAGGCTTGATGGTGGCGTAGGTGGTAGAATACTAGGCTTGCAATTGAGAGGTTGTGGGTTTGTATCCCTTGGCCAGTGGGTGATTTATAAGTGGAATTCCTTCAGGGAGAGTGTAGGGAGTTTAACAGATAGTGTAATATCCACCATTACAAGAGGAATATCTCGGAACTCATCCTGCCCTCACAGGGAGCACAGGATGAAATATCTTGAGGACACCTTAAAGAGGAGTTAATGTAACACTTTTCCAGGCTCTGGTAGGGTACAGTCTCATGGAAAATGTAGTTCTGACCAACTTCTGTTGGTCAAAGTAGGAGCGGTGGAGAAGGGGACCACCTAAGTGATGCATTAAAAAAATGTTTTAGACCTCGGTGCCCAGGGCTGTCAGCTTTCCCATCACAGTGGCAGCATCTGCATCATATGGTTGAAGATTATCGAGGGGCAAAAACAGACATGGAGAGCTTTCCAGTAGACGATGCACTGAGTTACTGGGTCATAAGAATAGACCACTGGCCAGAACTTGCCCAGTATGCAATTGAGCTGCTGGGCTGCCCTGCACTCAGCATGCTTTCCGAACAAGCATTCAATTTGTGACAGATAAAAGAGCAGATAGAGGTTTTGTGACAGATAAAAGAGCATGTCTGTCCACAGACTCCGTTGACCAGCTGATATTTGTGAAAATGAATCAGTCCTGGATTAGCAGCAGCTATCAAGCCCCTGATGATGATGTCGCTGATTAAATGTTTTTCGGATCTGGAATCTCTGTAAGACTGTCTAGGCTGCCTAGCTTTGTGGGTGTTGATTTTGGCTTGTAGTAATTTTTTGGTATAGGTTTCATGAGCACAATTAACACCCAAGGACCAATTTTTCAACACCTGTTTTACCTGTGTATAAAATTTTAATTTTTTACAGCAAGGCCAATTCTTGCTTTCATCAAGCGTACCTCATTAGGGTTATGGTGTGAAAGTAGCACCAACACCTAAATCCCAATTTTTCTGCACCTGTTTGACAAAGACTAATTCTTGCTTCCATCAAGAGTACCTCTATCCATTTCCTGCTCTCTCCAGCGATGTGTTCTCGGAGCATTCCATGGGGACGTTTTTTCTTTTTTTCACTGGTCTGTAGATTAGTAGCGGCTTTAGTGGCAGAATGAGTTTGCCACTTAACCCAAAACCATTCCTTAATGGCCTTACTGGTAAGCCAGTAATGGGGAAACTGAATTGGGGTATGCAATAAAAGGGATACCTGGTCTCTATGGATGGCTACATGCAACTCGCCAATACAGATGAGTATATTGATGGGGCATTGTCTGGGCATCTTGGAGAAGTTCTAATAAGGTTTAATAATGTATTGTTCACTGCTTAGTCAAAAAAAAAAGTCGCCACCTGGAATTAACTAAGCAACTAACTTAACTAAGAATGCAGTAACTATCCTATTGGATAGTTCCTGTGTGTGCACAAAGAATGAGGTCAGCTAACTACCTGAATGTGCTGAATGACCAGGTTATTCCATCAGTGGATTTTTTCTTCCCTGATGGCACGGGGATATTCCAAGATGACAATGTCAGGATTCATTGGGCTCAAATTGTGAAAGAGTGGTTCAGGGAGCATGAGAGACCATTTTCACACATGGATTGGCAATGGCCACAACAGAGTCCAGAACTTCACCCCATTGAGAATCTTCGGGATGTGCTGGAGAAGGCTTTGTGCAGTGGTCCGACTCTCCCATCATCAATACAAGATCTT
The DNA here is from genome assembly GCF_965119305.1 of Pelophylax lessonae. Classification (NCBI taxonomy): domain Eukaryota; kingdom Metazoa; phylum Chordata; class Amphibia; order Anura; family Ranidae; genus Pelophylax; species Pelophylax lessonae. The sequence continues at coordinate 237,286,590 of NC_138771.1, forward strand.
GGTGAAAAATGAATGCAAAACTGGATGGAAATAAATCTTGTGACATTGCAGAAGCTTATCGAAAACAATGCCACAGCGAATGCGTGCTGTAATTAAAGCCAACTAAATATTAGAGTGTGTGACCTTTTTTTTGGTGGTAACTTTTTTTTTGGCCAGGCAGTGTATATACATTGTACATTTATTTTGAAACTTCTCTTTTGAGCTTATTAATGGACATAATTTTTTTTTCTTGTTTAGAAAAATAAAAAGATTTTTTTTCAAGAGTACCTGTATAGTAGTGGTCCTCAACTCCGGTCCTCGGGGCCCACTAACAGGCCAGGTTTGCAAGATAACTAAATTACATCACAGGTGATCTCATTTGCTGCTCAGTGATTGCAGTATTCTAGTCTGCATCTCCCCAATGTAATACTTAAAATCTGGCCTGTTAGTGGGCCCGAGGACCGGAGTTGAGGACCACTGCCCTAGGGATATGGTGTGAAGGCATCAACAACACCCAAAGCCCAATTTTTCCACACCTGTTACTTCTATCCAAAGTCTGCAAAAGAGACACCAGACTTTATCTAAAAAAAAAAATTGTTAATCTTGGCCTGAGTGTACTATAATTTGGCTTCTTTGCATAAACAAAACCCCCTGGATCATATTCTTGGAAAATCCATTGTTGAAACCATAATGAAGCCCATAAAAGACTACCCACTACTTTTTCACCCATTTATGGCTCATGGATGTTTTTTAAATATACACTAAACAGTTATTTGTTATAGGGATGTGCGGTGCTTCTTGAAGCATCCCTTGGATAAACAGTTTCTTAAGTCTTGATTAAAAGACTTATTTTATAGATGTCTTTACAATTACTTTCCACATTACATACAGTATTCTACAAAATAATAACCAAGCAGTTTTCCCCTTCACAACTTAATTTTCTGTAAACTTTTATGCCTGTTCTAGATGATTTACTAAAACTTAGTGAAAAATCTTTTTTTTTTTTTAATCTTGCACAACAGTATTACAGCACTGATTTTTTTTAAAAAATATTTTATTTTCCTTTAATCTTTTTTTGCCTTTTAGGCCCTGTTCACACCTGAGCGATTTTCTGCTTGAAGCTTGTAGCTCTAAAACGCTTAACAAGCCAAATCCGATTAATTTCAATGGCCCCTGTTCACATATAAGCATTCTGTCACCTAAAGCAAACAGCTTGTCACTCAAAAAAGTACATGAACTTCCTTTTAGCAGACTATAAGCATATTCGGCCCCGTAGACTTTAATAGAAATGCCTGAAAACATGTGACTTGAGCGTTTACAAGTGTTTTGTCGCTCATTTTCTGCTCATACAGCAGCTCTCCACCCCTAATTAGACATGTGCGGAGCCGAAAAATTTGTTTTTGTTTTGTTTTTGTTAAATTTAATTTTGTTTAGTAATGTTCTAACAAATTCAAAATTTTCAAAACAATTAGAATTTGTGGGATCCCCCCCCAATCCATACCAGGCCCTTCGGGTCTGGCATGAACTTTAAGGGGAACCCCAAGCCAAAATTTTAAAAGCATGGCGTGGATTCCGCCCAAAATTCATAGCAGACCCTTTTACGAACATGCAGCCTGACAGGCCAGGAAAGGGGGGGGAAGCAAGTGCCCCTCTCCTAAACCTTACCCGGTCACATGCACTCAACATGGGGGATGCTTTGTTGCAGGAAAGGCTCTGCTGGCAAATTCACCTGGTGGCACCGCCCCCTTGTGATGTTACTGACCCAGCATACACCAGTGGGTGATGTCACAAGGAGGTGGTGCCACTAGGTGACTTTTCTGGATGGCTCCGCCCCTTGCTTATTTAAGAACTGTCAGATTGCGGAGCAGACAGATAGCGGTAGCCTTGTTCACGGGTGGAGCTTTTTCTTTTTTTGGGTCTAGTGTTGTGCTGAAAACTCCAACTTGCCAAAATCTCCAACCATGTCACTTCCGATGACTCTCGAGCAGCAATATTGGAGATTTCGACGAGTTGGCTGTTTTGACAGAACACTGGCAGCGTATAAATTACAGTACACGACGAGTTGGAGTTGGCTGTTTTGACAGAACAGGGGTAAAAAGTTGTCCCCGCCTTGAAGGCAGCCATGTTGGTGGTTACTAGAGGGCGGACTAACAATATCCACTCATTATATTGTGTATTGTAGTTTAGACGTTGCCAGTGTTCTGTGAAAACAGCCAACTTGTCAAAGTCTCCAACTATTGCTGCTGGAGAGTCACCGGAAGTGACGTGGTTGGAGATTTTGGTGAGTTAGAGTTTTCGGCAGAACACCAGTGGCGGCAGGTTTCCCTTAAAATCCATACCAGACCCAAAGGGTCTTTTTTTCTGACTTTTTCTGATTGCCAGCATTCTTTTGTTTACATTTCAGCTGATGACACATTGGTTGTTAAGGACACGGCGGCCAGCATCCTGGCCTCTGCTCAACAACCAGCTTTTCTTCATACAGAATTCAAATTGGTCGATCATTTTTTGACCAATCTGATTTGCACATGTCTACCCCTAATTTCCTCTCCCTCTCCTCCCCTCAGTGCTTTTTGTTGGATAAACAAAAACATCTGAAGCTGTAAAATGTGTGTAAAAAGCCACAAAAATGCTTGAAAAAATCTTGTAAAAAGCTACAAAAACGCTTTGAAAAAGCTGTAAAAATGCTTTAAAAAAAACGCCCAAAACATGCCAGTAAATGGGTACACTTGGGTGTGAATGGAGCCTTAGGATATTAGAGAGCCAAGCAAGTTTAAACATGTCTACTAGTTGTTCCCATTTGTTGTTGTATTTTGAGGTTTGCTAGAGCAAAATAGCACATTTCTGCAACTTAGCAGATAGAAGGTTATTAGGTTTAAATATTCAATTAGCATAAATCCATGTAAAAGCTTTTTGCAGTGAAGTTTAAAAAGACCATTTACTTGTCCTACATAACCTAATAAAAGTGCAGTGATGTAAAGAAAGATATAAAACAGGTAAATTACCCTGGAAAATGAAACAAAACTGATGTGTAGTAACGCTACAAAATAAATGTGATCCAGGTTTTTTAATCATATTCTTCTCCTGTCATTTAGGACAGAGCAGTACATCTGGACATGGGAGCCTGACTGTATTGATTCAGATAATCTCTATTTAGCTGTAGTAATGTAGTAATGCAGTCCGAACATAATAGAGTCCAAATCATTTGCTTACAGCTCATCATATCTAAAACCCATTACAGCTTTATCACATAATTTACCAAACTTAAACTGTGTCAACAATGTTCAACTTCCTGATAATGAAAAGAAGCAAAGTCATTTTCCTTCTTATTTCTATTTGAATCTCATAACCACCAGTGAAAACTACTTTAAAACCTCATTAGTTCTGCTTATATGAACTATCAAGATTTGTGTCAAAATCACCTTGTGGCACAAAACCAACTTACATTATGCAAAATTAAGACTTGATGTGGATTATTACAGCAATGTTTTACATATATTAAAACTGAGAAAACAACATACTACAACTAAATGTGCAGGCAAATGCAAAGCAAATAATTCTCAAATATTAAAAAATAATGTATTGCATCGCTGATTCTGTGCTCCATACACATACTTATTTTCATACCATATTTAGCGGCAAAGTCAATCTGTCAATAATATTCAATATCATAAATCATTACTGCACAGGTGTCAGGACTCCCTGCTATAAATCACTAAAGATGGGATATTCTGCTTGGGTTTCGGTTTGAGGACAGGTTTGACGAACACATACAGAAATTTGCGAATTGCAAACTCTAATTGAAACTCAGTTGAAGTCATTGGGAAGATAATCTTGAAAATCAGTTCTCTCCATTTTCAAGGCTATTAGGCAAGGGATTTGAAACAAAGGGCATGAGGAGCTGGGTACTGTCAAGGGGGACATGTACCAATGCAAACAAAAAAGGAAAAAAATACTGTTCAGCAGAGAGCTGCCATAGTTTTAGTAAGGCTTAAAAAGCAACATTAAAAATAAACATTTCCTATATATAACATACTTGTGGGATGCCTTGAACCTTTTTGTGAAGCGGCATGCCAAATAAAAGTACACAACAAAAAGTGAGCATCCCATAAAAGAAAAATAAAAGAAAGGTGCTGGGACCCCCTATAATACATACCAGACATTTGTTCCTTATGATTTTAGTGGGAACTATGATTTAAAGTGTTTGTTAGCCCAGCAATTCAAATTCTTGGTATATGCCTGCTGTACCATGTACTTGTATGAAAAAGTATCATGTCCCCCTTGTATTGCTACCTTTGTTTGAAATCCCTGGTGATCCTGACAGTCACCCTGTTTTCCTGTTAAAAACTGACCACACTAGGCAGGAGAGCTTGCCATTGTCAGTTCCCTAGCTTGCTGGGAACTCAGCCTACTCTCCTCCTATGATCAGACTTATTCTGACATGCCCCCCCCCCCCTGCACAGCCAATCACTGCAAAGATCAGTGTACTGTTGCTTCTCTATCCCCTAGCCTTTATGCAGCTGAGAACAGAGGGTATTTGATAATTTTTGAAAAAGGCAAAAAAGGTATTTACAATGTTGTTATTTTTTTATATATCTGTACAAAAAATGTTTTGCCCTTTGTTTCAATTTTAAACTGAATGGGCTGTTTTACAAGGTGATTGTTTACCAATACTTTAATTGGTATTGCCCAATCTTGAATTCATTCTTCACATGACTGGGCTATTACTTTTCCTAGCTATGCTCTCTTTCAGAGAGAAAGGGTAAAACATAAAGATTGTGGAATATGTCTCTATGTAAGAAGTGATCTCTAAGCAAGTGGGAAACAGGATATTGTTGATGGAGCTTAAGCATAATGGGGGATTTTACTACCCTAAAAATTACTGTAATTAGGTAAAGGCATTGCTGGGATAATTAAAGGTCAGAAATGTATAACCCAAAAACATTTTATGGTACAGTTGATAGAAGTCCCAACTATAAATGATGCTCTGCTGGACCTGGTGATCTCCAACCATGCATAGCTTTTTACTAGTGTTCATAAATAAAGAACCTCTGGGTAGCAGTATAAATACAAAAAAGACAATCAGCGCAGACAGGTGAAAAAACAAATAAAGTAAGGAGCTGAAATGCTAGTTGAACACGGACCCAGGATACACAGCAAATCCCAGACAGAAAATAATGTAGAAAATCGTCCAGCACAAATCACATAAAAATAAGTTTATAATAGTTATGGTAGTATGCCTTTATCAAGGATTATTCACCATATCTGCAATTACAATAGAATGTATTCAGTTAAAAACATATGCAAGCAAGGGGACAATTTCCCATTGTAGCATAGTGAGTAGTACATACATTTTCAGTGTTTGCCTGATCCATGTTGAAAAGCACTTTTGCTGATCCTCAAATTGCAACGAGAACTGTATGAGTGCTGCTTAAGCTGCAGAATGTTCGCAGCTGTACTAGTGGGGTCCACGTATTTCCCCGGTTTCATCCAAATTTAAAAGGTGAAAGCTGCAGAATGTTTGCAGCTGTACTAGTGAGGTCCACATATTTCAAACAAATTTAAAAGGTGATGCTCAGGTGTCCAAGATTGGTCATCAGAAGGAAGGTACTCCAGGAGCAGCGTCTCTGCTGGTGTGCTCGTCTCGTCTCCCTCTTCATCGCTATATACAATGCTTTTGCTTTTACAAAGCAACTGGAAGAAGTGGATTCTTCCAAAAACTTCCAGAAGTAATCATCCAAGCCCTTTTGTATCCAGAAAGTGCTGTGGTCCAAAGGCCAAATCCAGATACAGTTAGCCAACAGCATGAGAGGCATTTTCCAGATTTCCAATCAGGTACTTCAACCCAAAGATCACCCCAAAAAAGATGTTGTGATTGTGGGAGACATGGAATAGGAGGTGACACCCAAATTTTTGTCCCACCTGTCCTGGCCAACCTGGCCTCTACATCAAGAAATGCTTTTGTTGCTACCACACACTAGTGGGGGTATTAGTCTAGGGTACAGCACAGCATAAGAAAGGTCTTGAAAGATGTTAGATAGTTAGGAAATGGTCAATTACAATTTGAGAGACCCGAAAATCAAAGGCTGGAAATGTATGGGTCTAAAAAGTTGTTACGAAAAGGTAAAAAATAAATAAAAATAATAACATTTTTGTTTTATTGAGGAAATGCTAAGTTGGGACACTGAGTGATAGTCAATGTGACTTCATAATCCTGATGCTAAATTTTCAATTTTTCTTTAAAAGGGAAAATTGGACAGAAATACACATAGGGAACTGTAATTGTAGGTGGGAAGTAGTATTAAGACACAAGGGAATGTGGGGGGGGGGGGGGTTCAACTGTATTTAATAATTGGTGAGGTTATGAGCAAGGGTTGTGGAGGAAGGTGAGGGGGGGAGTGCAGGGCTGGTAGTAAAAGGGAAGAATTAAGAAGGCAGGGGGACGGGGGACATACCAGATGGGAGTAGCCAAGAAATAATGGGGGAGTAATAAACTACAGGTAGGTGGGGGGGGGGTGAATTATGAGTGTGGAGGAGGACTCTGATCAGGGCTGGATTGCAAAAAGCTGGCAAGAATCTGTTTGTATTCTTCTATAAAAAAAGAATCAGTCCAGCAGAATCATTTGGCCCTTAACTTGGAGTTTGTTTCCTTGAGGAAGTTGGTATGATCTTCCATTAATTTAATATCTTCTACCCAACAGAGCCATCATTAAATTGGTGGTGGGGAAGTAGACTTGCATAAAACAGGGATACATGAGTGTGCTCCATTGACTAGATGTATTATTATAGAGTTTTTGTATGTATTAAGTGGGATATTGTTGTGGTGAAGTAGGAAAAATCTTGGGTCCTTTGGAATGGGGTGGTTTGGGAATTTTTGAAAATTTGTTCAAACTTGTGTCCAGAAAGCCTATAAGGCCAGACAGGATCAGAAGATACAGTATGTAATAGGTCACCCTTAGCTGAGCCTCATGTCCAACAAATGTCAAGTACCGATGGGTTAATGGAATGTAATAATAATAATTGCTCGATACCAGCAGGTAACAGTTTTGTATCTAGATTCCTGCAATTTATTGCTTATGAAAGATTGATATGGGAGTATATGTATTTGAGAATGGGTTGTGAAAGAGAGAGATGTTTGGAAATATTATTCCCATTGGTTTAGAAACTGGACTGGAGTTTTGTAATAGTTTAATTACAAAACGTAAGTATAATTTGTATGTAAATGAGAGAGTGTGTCATATCGGACTGGTGGACTGACATTCATCCTCAAATAAATCAAGAGGCATTCAAAGAGACATGCATTTGGTAGAGATCTAATCCTTTGCCCACTTCAGCCCAAAATAAGGAAAATGCATTTGGCTGGACATACTTTTTAACATTTATAACACCATTGTCCCAATAAACACTTAAGGGTGCCACACAGAGAGGTTGATTTGGGACACCATCAGAACACTGGTATTGATTTACTAAAGGAGTAGAACATGTTCACTTTGTAAAGTGATTTTTCATGTAAGTGCATGAACTTTACAAACAAGAACCAACCAAAATCTGCTCATTCATTAATCTATGGAGAAATTGGCATAGGCTCTGTGAATGAGGTGAAGCTGTCTTCAATTATCCAATAACGTGGTGGCACTAATCCGTTACTTTTCCTTGACTATGACTGGGTATTATTTGAAAAGCTAAATTCCACTTTGTTTCATAATATTCTATTAAGCTTAATAAAAACTCACTTTGAAAGTGAACATGTTCTTTTTCATTAGTATATAAACCCAACTGAGGCTGCATATGTTTGAAGGGGGGTTTATTTACAAAAATATAGAAGACCATAGTTGTAAAAAATAAACAATGAATCAAAACAATTAAAAAAACATTAGCGGGTGGTTGGAGGATGGAACAGTGAGAAATTTGAGACAGAGGGTATTGCAGATAAAAAAAGATCCAGAAGAGGAAGATGTTTGGACAATGTAGTCATGTCTCAAGGATAGGAAGGAGTGTGGGTGATTGTGGGAGAAGGCAGATGGGGAATGTTGGCCCAAGAGAAAGAGGGCTATCAAACCTGGTAATGGGCAGTGTTGGGTGGGGAATGATGGAGATGGTGAAAAGGGGTTTGGGGGGTTGTGAAGCATATGGGGGTTAAAACTGGGCAAGTATTGTTGGGGGAAAATAGTGAAGATGAGTGGGAGTAGGGTTAGTTGACCTCAAATGTGTTTGAGAGAGTTGGCTGGGAGGGAGTTCAGGATGGAAATTTTGTTGGGTGGGTTAAATACGGTTGAGGCACAATGTGTAGGTGAGCTGTAACAAGTAAAAAGAAAGTGGAGAAGTTTGAGGTTTGTAGAAATTCTAAAACAATTTAATGTATTGTACTTGTACTTTTACAATGTATTGTACAGTTTTGGGGTCTGCTGAAGGTGCTTAAACAGGTCCATTCTGTTGTTGCTGGATCTGGATCTGCACATCTAAATTGTGAAAAACATCTTGAAAAAAAGATGGTTTTGTTACATCATTTCATGGTACAGAGTACAAATATTGGAGATTCACAGCAGTCATACTTGCATTGTTTCAGAAAGAATTACTGCTATTTGTTGGTGTAAGGAGATAGTCCCCTTACCTATTCTGATATTTTAAGTGCCTAAGACCAGTAAACAACATAATACAGCACATAAAATGAAAAAAAAAAAAAAAACGTATTTATACAAAATTTAAAAAAAGCTCCATAAAAGGTAATATATCAAAGCCTGAGACATAACACAAACTTCTGTGCAACAATGGATATCTCAGAGTATATAGATTGATGCATTTCGCCCAACTAAAGGGCTTCTTTAGGATCTGCCTTTCAATGTTTTAGAGTTTTGAGTTTTGAGGTCTTGTCCTGGGAAGCGTGTTATCACACTGGAGGTTGATGTCACACATATGGCATTGCTTGCGTTTCCTGGAGGAAGCTATATTGATGTCCTTTGCAAGACCTGAGTACATAAAATGGATTTATTGTGGGTGCATAGGAAAAAAGGCATCAAAGACTTGTATGAATGTTCTGTCATACTATAAGTTGTTTGGATGTAAAGGAACAGTCTACTTTAAATATTGGAATTCCCCATAGCAAACAAACATGCATGTTGGCACAATCATGGTTGGTCAGCATCATTTCGGCCTTTTTTTGCTTACAATAAACTGTAATTTGAATGCTTGTTTTCTTTTATTTGACTAAAGGAGATCCTACATATGTGTTATGCTCCCTTATCATTTTTATTTGCCACTGAATGGTGTGATATTGAGAAATTATTAGCTCAGTGGTAGAAGCATTTTTAGTGAGTCCACAAAGTGTGAACTTTGGTTTAGGGCCTATTGACTTTTTTTTTTAAACTAAATTAACGTTCCACAAAAACACAGTTGCCACACAAAAGTTTCCACCATCAAAATAAGTCATACAAAAATGCCGAGCCACCTAGTTCCCTCTTAATTAGCACTGCTGTTCTTTTTACTGGTCCTTTCGACCATCCCGCCCAGCTCTCCTGGCTTTCTGGGTTCTCAATAGGGGATCTCCTGGCATCTTGGGGTCTCTTCTTCGAGACCTTAAAGAAGATGTACAGCCAAAGCTCTTTTGGCTGTACATCTCCTAAGGGTCACAGGAGTGCAGTTTGCTCTGCACTCCTGTGACCCGTTTTCAGCAGAGAGCAGGCTGGAGTCTACTCTCTGCTGACGTCACAGAAGTCGGTCCAGGCACTGCATCATTGTGACCATGGAGTCGGGTCTGCCAGGTGCCTGGACCGACACCCAGCTCAGCCTCTCAGCAAGCCGCTGCCTGCCCCTCCACAGCCCATCGCTCCAATGAACCAGGAGGGGGCAGAGCAGAGATCTGCTGACTGTCAGTTAGCAGCTCTCTGCTTGGGGAGCTGTGAGAATCAAGCAATCAGCGGTGTTCGATTGCTCAGTTCTCAGTGTAGAGGTGCCGTGGGACAGATGCAGCTTCAGACCTATGCTGCATCCACCGAGGTAAGTATCAATGGGGGAAAAAAAAGAATCCCATACATCTCTTTTAGGATTCCTGCAATCCCATGGACCACCTAGTTTCTCCAACTTTCTCCAGTCTACTGGATTCACTTAGACACTTCGACCCCTTGGTCCTGTGGATAAGAAATCTCTCCTCCAACATGGAGTACTGTTTCTCAAGTGGAGCACCTCTCCTAACAGGAGTCCACACCTGTCCCCTGATGCTGTTTGATAGATGGAGCACACACCTGTCTCTTGAAGGAAGCCCTGAGCTATGCCAAAGCCTATAATTATAAGGTCTGTGCACACTTGGACACACACCCTGCTGGTCTTCAGCAAGACCTGAACACTGGGTTGGAAACTTCTTCCCTCCTAAAGCACCTCAAAATCTTCAAACTATTCTCAATTCAGGAATACCAAAATTCAGAGAAAGCGATAAAAACTGTTTTCTCCCCTCGTAACTGATGGTCAAGAGTCCCACACCTTGCATATGTGCAAACCCTGTGTTTTTTTCTACAACCATTTTCACAAGGACACAAGTTCATTTACATCTGAGACCTGCTTCAAGCTGATAATCGGGTCTTCCTGAAAAGAGCCAAGCTTTATCCAACAAAGGAGCTATGAAGACCCTGGAAAATATGCCAAAGATGGATGTGAATTCCTTCGGCTTTGTGAATATGAAAACACAAACAATTTTCAATATTTTACAGGATAAAACTGAGTTTTTGAGCAAGCTTCCACAGTGTAAATGTGTAATACAATTTATCCACATTGAAAATTTACTTTTAGTCCCTGATTAGGAAGTGTTTATTGAATATGTTTTGAGAAACGATAACCAGAAGAGTCTTGGGTGGAAATTAAGAGCTGTTTGATCTCGTTTGATCATTTGTTTTATAGACAGATAAAACTTCGGCTTACCATGTAAATAATTAAGTTAGAATAATTACTTTCCAAAGAATACTTGGCTGTTAAACATATAATTAGATGATGTTATACAAAATGTTAATACTGAAGTTCATAAAATTAGACAAATGTTCTTTGTCTAGATGGAACAGGCAATTAAGAAACATGGTAGAAAGACATTAGTTTTTAAAGAGCACTTCCAGCATATTTGTAGTAAATCATGAAGTTGCTATTAAATGTTCCTAAAAGAAATAGCCTGTTATGATTTAAATTTTCTAAAAGGTATTAGTTTCACGCAGCAAAATAAAAACATTGCAGTTATTCAGTATTGAGTTGAATCAACAATCCCTGATTAAGTTTCAATGTTTTATTTTTAAGGAAAATTGAACTTCCTTTTTTTATAAAAAAAAAAAAAAAAGATGAGGCAGAAACAATAAAAAGACAAACTGCATATATAAAATCTAACTAATGCTGCCTGTAATACCAAATGTATGCTTTGTAGGTAATAGGTATAGGCAATAGCTACATAACAGCTGTTGACATTAAAGCTTTATGTGTTAAAATTGACATTAGGTTTTTATTTTTGTCTGTGACTCCATTTGGGAGATTACCTCTCACTTACTGTGCCTTTGAGGCTTGTACAATAAACTGGGGACCATGAGCTGGAATTGCTCTTACTGAAACAGAAAGTCATGGACAGCAAAACAATCATAGTCAGAGGCTCTGACCCTTCCTCACTCTACTAGAACTGTGTTTTTGTCTGATATCCCATTGATGAGATTTCCCATCATTTCCTGTTTCGAGTAATTTCGAGTAAGTAATGAGAATCACCTCAATAGGGACCAGGGGCTGACTTCCAACTTTTGACCCAGGGGACAAGTACAACCCAGAGACCCCTTGGTGCAACAACTCTGCTCCCCCCCCACTCTCCCTCTTCCCTGCATCCTCCCAAACCCCATGCAAGGCTGAAGTTCCACTCAAGGTGCTCGCTGCTCACCAGGTGGGTTGGGCTGGACACCGCCTCTAATACCGACTCTGGGTTCCCAAACTGGCCAATGGGGTAGCCAGGCAGCTTGGATGGGGCTGGCCGAGGGAGAAGAGCCTACGGTGTGGCACGGGGCCGGTCTCTGCTTGGACACAGCATACACCATGTATGCCGGGTTAGGGCATCCTGCACGCGATAGAAAGCCAACAGGAACTTTTTCTCTTCTTCACCAGGAAGTCTTAAGGCATAGGTGTGCACAGCCTATTACATTAGGGTAGGCATCCCGAAGCTCAAACATCACAAGAAAAATCACTTGAATCCCCCATCATCACAGTTATTGCTGATGGAGGAGACTCTCCCACTGTGCTATTATATTCTGACAGTGGGAGGATTCCCCACTGTCAGAATACAAGGATCATTGCTGGCAGCTATAGTCACTGACAGTGATCGCACCAAAAAAAAGGAAAGGCTGGTTGTACCGAAGTCAATCCTTTGATCGACTTCAGTAAAACTAGCCTGCCCATGGACTGAAATTTTGCTCCAATCCGTCTGTAGCTGGCCTTATGAATAAATGTACACAAACATATTAGGATGGGAGTGAAAGAAATAACATTGGGAGCCCCCGAAAAATTCCTTTGTTCACCCAATTTCCTCTTCTCCTAGCAGCTATCTTTTTATTTACAAAACAAAAATCTTAAAAAAAGTATTTTCATTAAAAATGCTCCAATAACGTCTGCAGCAGCTCCAGGTGAAAGGGCGTAGCCACACAGGCCCAATGCTATGGAAGCCCCAGGCTTCCATAAGAGCCCTGCATTAGTGTGGTGGAAGGCGCAGTCAGACAGGCCAAACACAACACTACGGACGACCGGATACCAGGCTTCCATTAGGACTGCCCGTCTGGCACCAACTATTAATCCTGCGACCTGGCCCAGGCGGTGGGTGTGGAATGCATAGTTGCCAACATTGAAAAGAAAATTCCAGGGTCATTTTTTTTCTGCTGTGCTCCTAGCCAACCACTACAGACAGAAAATAAACTTTAATTAGGGGTGAGGCATTCATTTGAAATGGGTTTGGTTCTAAAATGGGCATATTGTTAAAACTGTTTAGCTAAAACAAAATCTCTATAGCTTTAGTGAGCTTAGTTACCAGTTGTGAAGGTTATCCAAAGCAGCTAGATACTGGAGAAACCTTATGTGAAGGGATGCCCTATTGTCTTCTTGTCTTTGAACATCTACTGTGGGAGCTACTAGCTTTGAGCCCTATGTTTAGATTGCTGTGCCATAAGAGTCCTACAGCCATATGTACACCTTAGCTAGCACAATCATTAAAAATATATATATATATTTTTTCATTACATAGGATTTGTGTATACTGAAAATAGTCTAAAACTTTGTCTGAGCCAAAAATCATATGTCAAAACAGACCAATGTGAACATGGGCTAAAATAGACAAGGACTACTTACCAACCAGCTGGACAATGAAAACTTTGGTGAGAAGTATGTAGTGTGCAATATAGTGTGTGTGTATGTATATATATATATATATGTGTGTATACTGTATATATAGTATATAGTGCAGGAGTGTGTAATATACAATATAGTGCAGGACTTTGTTAAACTAGCCATAGACAATTAGCCTGTCTCCCAGTACGACACCCCAGATTAGTTTGTCTCCCAGTACGACCCCCCCAGATCAGTTTTTCTCCTAGTACAGCCCCCCAGATCAGTTTGTCTCCTAGTACGACCCTCCAGATCAGTTTCTCTCCCAGTATGACCCCCCCAGATCAGCCTGTCTCCCAGTACAATCCCCCCCATGCCTGCCTGTCTCCTAGTACAATCCCCCCAGGTCAACCTGTCTCCCAGTACAATCCCCCCAGGTTTGGGTGCAAAGACTCCTAGTGTGCATGGGGTCTGCAGAACTGGTGTGGCACACTGGAACAACTCATCCTGATCCGTAGTGCAATGTACTGATTCTGATCCAGATGGTGCAGAAACAACAATCCTGAGAAAGACATCATCATCATCCTCATACTCCTCTAGAGTCATCCTCATCCCCAACATACGCACCATTCCCAATATAATCATCCCAAAATTATCATTCTAAGTCTGTTCTCACCAACATCCCTCGCCCCCCTCAACATTGTAATCCCATCATCCTCATCCCACTCAGTGATCATCATCCTCATCCCCAGAATATCCTTACATGTCTATCCTCATCTCTTTCCACATTGTCACTGCATCATCCTCATCCCTCACCATAATCATCCTCATCCTTCTCCAGAGTCATTTTTACCCACCTCCACATTATAATTCCATCATCCTCACCCCCAGAATATCATTACATGTCTATCATCCTCACCAACATCTATCTTCAGATTTCCCCTCCATTGCCACAATCCTCATCTCCACACAATACACACATCTATCCTTATCCCTCAACAATGTAACCTCATTATCCCCATCCCCAGCATCCCTCACCATAACAATCTTCATCCCTAACTTCCTTCTCTGGGATCTTCCTCATTATTTTCCACACTGTAACCAAGTCTTCCTCATTCCTAAATTCTAAATTTATATTTGTCCTCATTCCTCTCCACATTGTAACCTTTATCATCCTCATCCTTAACACACCCTCCATAATCATTATTCTTGTCCCTCTCCACAGTCATCCTCATCTCTCTCTTCACTTTGCAGCCCAGTCATCCACTTCAATCGCCATAGTCATTCTCATGATCTTTCCATTCCTCTCCATAATCGTCCCCCTCTCCAGAATCATTCTCATCCCTCTGCACATTGTAACTCCATCATCCTCACCCCTCTCCAGGATCATTCTCATTCCTCTTCACATTGTAACTTCATCATTCTCACCCCTCTCCAGAATCAATCTCTCTTCACATTGTAACTCTATAATCCTCATTGTTTTCCATAACCATCTTCATCCTCAATTTCCCTCTCTATAATCATCATCCTTCATCCTCATCCCTGGATCCCATTTACACATTTATCCTCATCTCCAACTTCCCTCTCCATAATCATCCACATCCCTTCCTGCTTTGTAACCTATCATCCCCATCCTTGTATTCTCTATGTGCTCTTTCCTCATCCCTCTATTATCACCACATGATCAATCTTCATCCTCACCATCCCTCTCTCCATCAACATCCTCATCCCTCCAGCAGCCTCTATCCTTCCCTCTCTCTATAATCACCCATCATCCTCATCATCTTTTTCAACTATGTAGCTCCCCTCTTTTCTTATGACAGCGGAGTGTGAATCACTCCCTTTGGTTTTATTATGACCTGTCGTGTGATGTAATCTATGGTTTAGGATTTGAACTTTGTACAATCAGAGCTAGTGGCTGCCACAGCACACTTAACTCCCTCCATGTAGTCATTTCATGCCTCAGAGAAGGCAGCTGGGTTTGACCACCTCTGAGGCTGCCACACCCCCTACCCCAGTTGCACCCAATCAAAATGTGAGCCTAGAAGCAGGCTCTGCCTCAGGGGTGTACTCAGTAGGAGTGAGTACCCAATGAGAGAGCGCTGATCAGCCATGTGGGGAGTAGGTAGGGGGAGAAATCTGTGTCCCCGTGCTGAATGTTCCTCTCTGACTGTGGCCGCTAGGGGCCTTGTTAATCTGGCCCTGGTGTTAAGACAGCCCCGGCACACGGGGTGATGGCAGCAGAGCAGCCTTTTTAAGGGTCAGCAGAACTTCCTGGGGGGCAATTGTCACCCTGCCCCTGGCCCAGTCTGCCCCTGATAGGGACAGAGATGGTAAGAAGAACCAAACAATGACTATAACCTTTCCTTGCTCTATCCAACACAAGGATACATTTTGAGTTTGAGCTGCAGCCTAAACCCAACTCCAGCCAAAGCTTTTGTTTCTGGCATTGAGTGGGATAAGGTAGGAAATTCTGGTAGGTTTTTATTGCTGTCTGTGTTTCCTATGGGTTTTTTTTCACAGTTCCTGTTCAAGTAACACCATATTTGTTAAATTGCATCTCCTGGAATACCTGCTGGCTTGTGTACAAGTTAGAATGCAGCAATATAATAGTTAGTAAGACGCTATTGGTCACTTGCACCTTAGCAAACAATGATGTTGTGTAGCATGCCCAGTGAAATTAATAATTTATTGGAAGTAGTAATGCTGTCAATAAATTACTTTCTGCTGCTGAAGCAGCAGGTTGTTCAGTGGTAGTGAACGCTGAACATGTAAAATTGGGGATGAATCCATATTACGCCAAACCTTGAACCTCTTACCCTTCACTACTCTACCCAAAATAACTGCAACAACAGTTTTGCTGGGCTTTACGTTGACTTTTAATTTAACTATGACACTGAGGAGTTTTATGAATCTTGATATACTGTAGACATGTGCTTTTTAGGGGTGGCATAAGGTGAAGTTCCCCGTATAAGCTCTGGTGAGAGCATGAAATGTGTTGTTGTCATCTCCTGTCAGTTACTTTTATCTGAAATAAAGTGGACCCCCAGTGTGCAGCCATCTGGACTTTACCTTGTCTGTTAACATGTAAACATGCTTATTAATAAAATCAGATTCTTGTATTCTTGGTTATTAATAGTGGTTATTAATAGTATATTTTCCATTTCTTTCTGCGTTTTCCTATGATCATACAGGGAAGATATTTTATCTTAAGACATTGTACAAGAGTGTATACTTTTATGACTTATGTTAAGCAAGGACATGTACTATAGCAAGTTCCTAATCTCCCCTTGGATTAGTGTTTTATATTGTTTGCAGTTGACATTTTGTTACGATATATATGTAACTTATGTTACTATATTATGATAATATAGGATAAAGCAAAGCAAGCATGACATTGAAAATATAAACCTTTTTGGTTTAAGCTTTTTATGTTGTTTTCTTTTTAATATAAATTTTCTTCTTTTTTGAACGCTAGTGGATATGCTTTTCCCCCGAGAGCAAAGTTACAAATCAGGTACTCGTGGAGCACAGTGAAGGACAATCCTCAAGAGAAGTTGCACACTAAAAAGGATTAGTTTTCCTTTTGAAGATTTATGTTTTCCAGGGTTTTTTTTTTTTCTGCAGCACATTGTGTGAGAGCTTTGCTGAATCAAAAAGCAGCCAGTAAAAGTATTTTAATGCAAAATATAAGCATCCCATATTTTTAGATGTTTCATATCACCAAAGCTGGTCATTTCTACACAAAGTGATTTGTGTGCTTTAATCCACATAGAGGTAAATCAACTTGATTTATAAGAAAAATGGCAGAATTATTATTTGTGAATTCACCTATCATAAGCTATCAACTGTCACCTGGTTCTTATTTCACATCTAGTATCAAATATCTGGCCCCAAATGCTATACAGCTCTAAACTGAAATGCGTCATCATTAAAGTGGGTTTGAAAAAAAAAAAAAAATGCTGAGAGGTTTTTTTTTTTTCGACGGAAGAGACCTTTTTGGTCTCTTCTGTCATAAATGCTTCTCTATGCATGTCACATGCAGCCTTGCATGTGCATCCAAGTGTACATTTATGGCACTCCTCAGTGCCATGATCAGGTAACCCCAGTCAACATGCATGGGAATTACATCATCCTGGCCTGGCTATTCAAACGGCCGAACAGACCAAACCAGGAAGGAAGACCATGAAAAGATGAAAGCGCCCATGACCAGTGGGAACTGGAAGGTATTGTTTCTAGGTAGGTTTGCCATAAGATTTTAATAAGCAGCGCATACTAGATGGGATATAGGAACCGATTTATTAAAAAAAAAAAAAAAAAAAATAGCAGAGCTGAATTCCTGCTTTAAAGGAAACATGTAGAATAAGAAATATGTAGCCTTAATGTCACTGAGTTCAGTACATTCTTTTACACAGAGCATGTGAAGTCAGAATTAAATTCTGATCTGTTTAAGCCCCGGTTCACACTTGTGCGTGTGCGGGGTTCGCATGTAATATCAGAGCGCACTGCTCCGACATTACATGCGATCGGCTGTGTGGTGCGAGTTTAGCCATACGGTTTGTATGGCTAAATTCGCACCGCAGCCGCTCCAAACACGCACAGGACCCTTTTTTCTAACTGCATCAGGATCGGATCGCACAGCGGTTCACACTTGTGCGATCCGATCCTGTGCGAACTGCACGATCGCACTGCGATATGCGATCAAACTGGGGGTGTCGTTAAGATTACATTGACACCCCCAGAGTATCGCATATGGCAGTGTGAACTGCCGGGGGTGCGTGTGCGATGCGGGAAAAGGCTGCGAATTCGCAGCCTTCCCGCATCGCATATATGTGAACCGAGCCTAATTGTTCCAGGTCATTAACTCAAAGGAGGAGATTCACTAAAACTGTTGCACACAGAATCTGGTACAGCTGTGCATAGTAACCAATCAGCTTCTAGCATCAGTTTGTTCAATTAACCACTTTACCACCGGAGGTTTTTGCTGTCTTACGTCTGGGCCACTTTTTGCAATTCGGCACTGTGCCGCTTTAACTGACAATTGCGCGGTCATGCAACGCTGTACCCAAACTAAATTTATGTCCTTTTTTTCCCACAAACAGAGCTCTCTTTTGGTGGTATTTGATCACCTGTGCGATTTTTACTTTTTGCGCTATAAACAAAAAAAGAGCGTAAATTTAAAAAAAAAAATATTTTTCACATTTTTTTATATGAAATTCCCCCCCCCCCCCAAAAAAAAGTAAAAAATCTAATTTTTTTTAAAGTTTTGGCCAATTTGTTTTCTGCTACCTATGTTTGGTAAAAAAAAATCACAATAAGCGTATTTTGACTGGTTTGCGCAAAAGTTATTGCGTTTACTAACTAAGGGAAAGATTTCTGTAATTTTTGGTGGGTTTTTTTAACGAGTAATGGCGGCGATCTGTGATTTTTCTTGAGGGATTGCGACATTGCGGCGGACAGATCGGACCCTTGAATAACATTTTTGACACTTTTGGGGGTACCAGTGACATTACTACAGTAATCAGTGCTATACATATGCACTGTTACTGTAAAAGTGACAATGGCAGGGAAGGGGTTAATTTTATTGGAGAGGGAGGGGTTAATGTATGCCTGGTGCTTACTGACATGTGTGGGGGGAGGTGAGTGACACAATGACAGATCGCAGGTTCAGCTATGCTGAACCCTGCAATCTAAACCCTGCCTGTCACTTAGGAGATCCGCCCGCTCTGTTTACACAAGCGGGCGGATCTCCAGACTCGATTCCCAGACGATCTGGGAAGAGCAGCGGCGATAGCCGCTGCTCCTCCCCTGGCCCGACTCCCGCTGTGACTGAATACAGCGGGAGCGAGCCTCCAGCGGCGTGCGCGCGCCGCCGAGAAAGGGGAGTGTCTGGCGACGTAGGTCTACGTCGCCAGACGATAACGAACCACTTTGCGCAGTAGAGCTCTAGTGAGCAGTGGCAAAGTGGTTAAGCTTTGACAATATAACCTAGAAGCTGATTGATTACTATACACAGCTGTGCCACATTCTGTGTGCACCAGTTTTAGTAAATATCTCCCAAAGTATTGAAGCCATTGGATCAGAATGCATTTTACCTACTAGGAGCAGTAGAAACATATGCAAGTGCATATCAAAACGCACTTTCCATGCAATATTAAATTTGTTGCAGCATGCACAAATGCTCATCTATGCACTATGTTGCATTTTCTTGAAAAGGTATGAATATAGGAGTTGTCTTTTTATAACCAAATGTGTAATTTAGTAATCATGGAAAAATATGTTCAGGCTTGGTTTGTACTAAGACTTGTGTGTAATCATAACAATTAAAAGTATCTACTTTAGTGTGAAGGTATCTGTTACTTGAATATTTGGCATGCAAAGAGGTTCCTTTTTTTTGTGGACTAATCACTTGTTTAAAACTTGTGCTATCATCATGTATTATTTAATTGTGTTCTATTTTTATATGTTAGATGGGTGTTTGCCTCAGTGCGCTTATTGGCACTGGATGACTGTGTAGTGAATGTTGGGAGTCAACCTCCAGCCCAGGCGTACTACTGGATTTTGTTTGAATTTCAGAATGTTCTATTGCCCCAAGGAATTTCTGTTTAGCCAATGTAGTTGCATTTTTTTTTTTTATACAATTTCAACAGGGCTTCTACAGGCTTGCTTAAAGGTGGAATTTTCCCCTTACCAATGTAAGGCTCCTACTAGTCCTTCCTTGTGTTTTGTATGCCTTCATGGATGCCTATCACATTTTAATGCATTGAGGGAGGCTTGTTGCTGTGTTTCGTGTTTTGCTGTGTTTTGTATGTCTTCAGGAAGGCTTGTTTTTGTGGCGTGTTTTTTTTTTAAATGAAGCATGATGCTGTGTTTTGTATGCCTCTGGGGAGGTTTGTTGCTGAGGCTTCTCTTTTCTTCATGCATTTGTTGTACAGTTCTAGCCTAAAATGTTCTTTGCTCTCTTTAGTGTTAGTTGCATTTCTTGCTTCACAAAGACATTAAGGAATTTAGGATTTAGAATAATGACTTGCAGGAAGGTGGCTAGCGAACACAGTGCTGTGCTTATTTGTATTGCTGTAAGCACCCACTTGCACCAACAGAACAGCAGGCCTCTTTGTACTGCAATGGTGGTCAGCTTGGTATATATAGAGGGCCTGACGTTTGGACCCGACATGTCCATTTTCATATTTTTATCATACTAAAATATTAAATATCAAAATAAAAATATTCTAACTTTATTTTGGACAAACTGGTGCTCTTCTAGAATGCTGATTTTTGTAAAGACAATTGAGTACTGTCCGTGATACTTTTTTTATTTGCACTAACATACAATATTTCAGGACAAGCTTTCGGGGTATGTCCCCTTCATCAAGATCCAAGCAGTACTCAATTGTATGGATTGTATTGTATTGGATTGTATACAATTGTATTGGATCTTGATGAAGGGGACATACCCCGAAAGCTTGTCCTGAAATATTGTATGTTAGTGCAAATAAAAAAAGTATCACGGACAGTACTCAATTGTCTCTGTCGCAAGTGCACTAATACGGCTACAATTACCTCAAGCAGATTTTTGTAAACAAAGTGACAAAATGGCAATGTGATTTAGGAAATGTTCTTTACCCCTAGCTATGATACATTGGGACAAATCTAGTAAAAAATCATCTGTTTGCATACGTTGTTAAACTAACATTAGGATAACATCGAGTTATGTAACTGCAGACAGAAATTTGCATAATGGTAACATTTTCATACATGTGATTGTTAAATTTTGAATGACATTGCGCTTGCTTATCTGAATGTTTTGATGCACATGCAATAAAAGGAAAAGTTATCGAATACATCTTGCATATTTGTTGGGAAATTAATAGTTAGAGCAGATAGTTTTACTTTTTTATTGGTTTAATTATGCATTTATTTATTATTGCCTTTTTTTACATCCTGTCTTTTTCATGGAGGGGGTCTGAATCAGTTCAGGGTAGGCTTGATTAACCCCCTTCCTCAAGCACCTTTGCAGCAACAGATCTCTTGCAATTGTATATATCACTATGTGTACTGATACTGACTATGTTTTAGTTTAAGCTCTAACATAAAGGGGGGGGGGAGTGCACATTAAGTGTTCTCACCCTAAAAAAAAAAACAAATCCTACAATTAGGGAATATAAATAAAGATTAATAACATTTAATAATCTTACAATATATCTTACATAGTTACATATAGTTACATAGTTAGTGAGGTTGAAAAAAAGACACCAGTCCATCCAGTTCAACCTATCATGAGTGTGTGTATTTATGTCAATAGAACACTGTATATCCCTGTATGTTGTGGTCGTTAATGTGCCCATCGAATAGTTTTTTTAAACTATCGATGCTCCCCCCTGAAACCACTGCTTGTGGAAGAGAAATGAAGATCCTTACCGCTCTGACAGTATAGAACCCTTTGCGAAATTTAAAGTGGAGTTTCGGCCTCAAAATCGAAAAAATCGATTTTGGGCCATCCGTTTGCTGAAGGTCATCTGAAAAAGAAATGGATGCTCCCGAATTTTTTTTTTTGTTCACTTACCTTGTTTTTGAAAACAATGTTCTTACCTTCCTTCCACTTCCTCCCTCTGTGGCCGCGGCCCACGCCGTAACTTCCGGCTTGCGATGACTCCTGAGAACTGAACGTCATCGCTCCCAGGAATCAATGCGCCTGCACCGGCCCCGCTCGTCACTTCCGGTGCAGGTGTGGCATTCCCTTCTGAACAGCTTCTGGGCATGCCGGACCAGTGCAGGACATTCTGGGACTCCCCATTTTATGCATGCCAGTATTTTGTTGGCTTTGCTTGCAGCAACTTGGCATTGCATGCCATTGCAGTGCTTGCCGTCTACTAGGACCCCCAGGTCCTTATTCATCTTAGATTCCCCCAAAGGCTCTCCCCCTAGTGAATAACTTTCGTTTGTATTTCTGGCACCCAAATGCATTACCTTACATTTTTCAACAATAAACCTCATTTGCCATGTAGATGCCCACCCCATTATTTTGTTCAGGTCTTCTTGTAAGTTTTCCACATCCTGCGTAGAAGTTATTGCCCTGCTTAGTTTAATATCATCCGCAAAAACGGAGATTGAGCTGTTTATCCCATCCTCTTGGTCGTTTAGGAATAAATTTAATAGGATTGATCCCAGGACTGTTCCATGGGGGACCCCATTTTCCACACCAGACCATTTTGAGTACTCCCCATTTATAAC
The DNA here is from genome assembly GCF_965119305.1 of Pelophylax lessonae. Classification (NCBI taxonomy): domain Eukaryota; kingdom Metazoa; phylum Chordata; class Amphibia; order Anura; family Ranidae; genus Pelophylax; species Pelophylax lessonae. The sequence goes on from NC_138771.1 coordinate 237,309,114, forward strand.
CACTCTTTGGACTCTCCCCTGAAGCCAACTTTTAATCCAGGTACTCACCCTATGGTCCATAACTACATACCTTAGTTTGTACAGTAAACGTTCGTGGGGAACTGTATCAAATGTCCTTGCAAAATCCAGATACACCACATCCACAGGCCTTTCTTTATCTAGAGGGCAGCTCACTTCTTCATAGAAGGTTAATAGATTGGTCTGGCAAGAGAGATTTTTCATGAATCCATGCTGATTACTACTAATGATACTGTTTTCATTACTAAAGTCTTGTGTATAGTACCTTATCATCCCCTTTAATATCTTACAGACTATTGATGTTAAGCTAACTGGCTTGTAGTTACCAGGGATATATCTCGGCCCTTCTTTAAATATTGGTACCACGTTGGCTTTTTTCCAATCAGCTGGCACCATTCCCATCAGTAGACTATCCATAAAAATTAGGAACAATGGTCTGGCTGTCACCTATCTGAGTTCTTTAAGGACCCTTAGGTGTAAGCCATCTGGTCCTGGTGACCTATTTATGTTAAGTTTTTCAAGTCTAGTTCTGGGTCTGTCTTCTGCTAACCATGAGGATGTTTCCTGTGATGTGTTATTAACATTAATATTACAGTCTAGGTTACTGTATCCCCCCAATTCTTTTGTGAATACAGAGGAGAAGAATTTATTTAGCACCTTCGCCTACTCTCTGTCCTTTGTAGCCAGATTCCCTTTGTCGTCCTTTATGGGGACAATGTGTTCTGGCCTCACTTTATTACTATTTATATACTTAAAAAATTTCTTGGGGTTTTTTTTTTTTTTTTTACTCTCTTCTGCTATGTGCCTTTCATGTTCTATCTTAGCCACCTTGATTGCGCTCTTACATTTCTTATTGCATTCTTTATAATGTTGGAATGCTGCCAATGACCCCTCAGCCTTGTATTATTTGAATGCCTTTTCTTAAGTTTTTATATGCATTTTTATATTGGAGTTTAGCCACCCAGGGTATATTTTAGCTCTTTTAAACATATTCCCCGTTGGAATGCACTGGCCAATACCTTTATTTAGTATGTCCTTAAAGCACTCCCATTTTTTCTCTGTGTTCTGTGTTCCTAGGATTCTATCCCATTTTACATTGTCTAACAAATAGCACAGTTTAGGGAAGTTGGCTCTTTTGAAATGCAGTGTCCTTGTATTTCCCTTGTGTTTCGTATTTCTATGATTTATACAGAAACAAATAGACCTATGGTCACTGTTTTCTAAGTTGCCCCGTATTTCTTCATCCATGATGAGGTCTGTAATGTTAGTAGAAGAAAAATGGGGGAAATGGCGCTGCCTTCTGGCGGTGATATAAATAAGGGTAAAAATGTATATAATATTATGATGTGTATAATGATAAAGAAATGAGGAATAAAAAATGAAGCAAAGCTAATGTACAGTATACAAAATATATAAAAGATTAATAAATAAATGTTGTATCAAATAGTCAATATAATGGCATGTGCATGAGTGCCTGTAGGTGACGTGTGCACATAAAGGTAAATATATAAAAATGACAAAGTGCTAATAAATATATAAATACTGTAAACAAGGATGAAGATAAATATGAAGCAAAACTAATGTACAGTATACAGAATATATAAAAATGAATAAATATTGTATCAAATGATCAATATAGTGGCATGTGCACATAAATGATAAATATATGAAAGTGACCAAGTGCTAATAAATATATAAATAACTATTAATACTGTAAAAAAGGATAAAGTGATATGGATAAGTGATGATGTAATAATCAACAGTAGTGACTTCAGTAAATATAAAATATCAATGGTGAATAAAGTGACGGGATGATGATATAAAGGTGACTCGATGACTATAAATATCAAAAGAATGATGAATAAGGTGACTTAGTGGCTATAAATGTCCAAAGAATATATTAAATAAAGTGACAAAATTCTTTGTGTAAATAATACACAATGCCGGTGACCCTGTGGTGGGTGGTGAGGTGCTCCTTGACCCCTATAATAGGTAGCCCACTCACCAGAAATACCTACCCCACACAGGGGTATAGAGCAGGTATGTAAATAGGATGTTGGTCCCTCAGATGGATCCTTGTTCCCTCTGTAGGTCCTAGAATAGACATGCTGGAGGGTCCCTGTAGGGTACCAGGGTATATCGGGATTCCTAAAAGAGGATGGCCGGGGTCTGGTGGGGTCTTGTCTGTATGGGGTAATGGCTCCAATGCTCAATAAGGTCAACCAGTCTCAGCGGGACAGATCATGTACACATAGGCCATATAGGATAAGGAAAAGACACATAGTGTAATACTGTATGGCAAGTGCTTTATTGAAAATCACAGGTAAAGGGTAATCACATTTGTAACGATACAAACAAGCGGTGTACGATAGGTCTGGAACGCAGTTGAACGTGTGCCCGTGGAACGCGGACCTGGCCTCCCCTTCCGGGATGGGCGGGGCCCGCGCTCTCCGGGCGGATGACCAGATAGGCTCTCAGGACCGCTCGCACCGACATCATGCGTCGCCACTGCGCAGGCGCTGGCGTCATGCGAGGATCTGAAATAGCCTGGGCTTATGACTATCCGCAGAGGATGCCAAGCCCATTAACACCCAAGGACAGTAAGTACTAAAACTCTCTCTTCCACATGTCATTGGTTCACTAACCTGGCTTCTTATCACTTTGGTTCTTATTGTACTTTTGCATGCTCTCGACCTGTACCATTGGTCTAATGGTCTGTACTACTACTTAGCATATAATTCCTCACTCACCACACCATCCCCCCTTTCCTCTAGCATTTTCCTTACATCAATTTCTTCTCCAAGACTTAAGACTCATCACCCCCCTTTTTCCTTATATCATCACTCAGCTATGTGGCATGCTTCACCGGTTGGTGTGGGGGGCCATGTATGTGCACTGCCTGGGATTTAAACTTGTATTGCTCACGTATATTTGACCATATGTTTATGGCATACATCAATGTGGACAGCTTGAGTTAATTTCCTCTTTGACTACCTGAAGTCATGTCAGTGTGAAGATATAGCACACTGTTATGCTGCACATTATGAACGAATTCAGGCACCTGCACGCCCATGCCCTCCATTATGCGCATGTCATATGCATTTTGTATCCTATGCACACTTGTTTGTATTTCTATTTTTTGTTGCACTATTATGTGTTGTGCATGGTTCTCCTGGTTTTTCTACACGAACCTGGGATGTTGATTTCATCACATCTCCCCCCTTTCCTTTTATTTTTACTTTTTGTAATTTATTGGGGCCCTAATAGCCTCTATACCCCTCCTTTATATTTTTCAGACCACCTTCACAATGTCGACCACGCCAACATAAGATTTATATCATATCTACTTTATTTGACCTTTTGGTCATATTCACCTTATATACTCAAGGTAAATATTTTTATGGTCCCCATCAGGGGCCTAAGTCAAACTCATAGGGAATCACTGTTCCTAGTTATCTCCAACCCTTGGTGTTGTACTCTTATATTCTTTGCATTAGGTATCACAAATGTTTATACTCTTCTACATGTGAGCGGTCCATGTTGAGCCACTGACTGGTCATCGTGGTGCCCTGTCGATTCCTCCGGGCAGCTACTGCTACTATACTCTTCATACTCTTACGGAGCTCTATGCCCTGTCCGGGCTCTGGGAAAATTTGGGCATCCCTCCACACGGTAGCAATACCGTTTTTATCCGACAGATCGATCCAATCCACTGGTTGGACACAAAGGGTAGGTCGATCCTCATAGAGCTGATATCGAAAGACAGAGTTTACAATTGTCGACCTGTGTGTATATAGTTGTACAAATGTCTGTTTGAAAGTATATCGAAGCAATTTTGTTTTCCTAGATACACTAGGAGATATGCAACTATACAGATATTTGTTTTTACAATTTACTAAACTGCTTTATTTTTCTAGATACACTAGGTGCTCTATCTGGTAACTTTGGGTGATCCCTGAGGAAGGGCTTTCACGCCCGAAACGCGTAGGGTCGGTTCCGGTTCCACGATTGCCCTATGTACCTAGGTGTCCACATCTTGGTTCGGTATTCGGTCTGTCAAATGCATGCAATTTTAATGCCCTTTATGTGTATTTGTGTTTCCTTCTATATTGTGTTTTCACTATATGTTCCTTTGTATTAATAAAGTTATTTTTTACATAGCATACAGTGTCTAGCGGCATTTATAGTCCCATACCTCAAGGGGAACTTTTTTGTTCCACACCAATGCCGGAAGCGGAAGTGATGCGACGGCGCTGTACTGATGCGACGGCGCTGTACTGCTTTCCAGACCTATCGTACACCGCTTGTTATAGGGGTCAAGGAGCAATATAGTGGCATGTGCACATAAATGATAAATATATGAAAGTGACCAAGTGCTAATAAATATATAAATAACTATTAATACTGTAAAAAAGGATAAAGTGATATGGATAAGTGATGATGTAATAATCAACAGTAGTGACTTCAGTAAATATAAAATATCAATGGTGAATAAAGTGACGGGATGATGATATAAAGGTGACTCGATGACTATAAATATCAAAAGAATGATGAATAAGGTGACTTAGTGGCTATAAATGTCCAAAGAATATATTAAATAAAGTGACAAAATTCTTTGTGTAAATAATACACAATGCCGGTGACCCTGTGGTGGGTGGTGAGGTGCTCCTTGACCCCTATAATAGGTAGCCCACTCACCAGAAATACCTACCCCACACAGGGGTATAGAGCAGGTATGTAAATAGGATGTTGGTCCCTCAGATGGATCCTTGTTCCCTCTGTAGGTCCTAGAATAGACATGCTGGAGGGTCCCTGTAGGGTACCAGGGTATATCGGGATTCCTAAAAGAGGATGGCCGGGGTCTGGTGGGGTCTTGTCTGTATGGGGTAATGGCTCCAATGCTCCAATGCTCAACCAGTCTCAGCGGGACAGATCATGTACACATAGGCCATCCTATGGGTAATCACATTTGTAACGATACAAACAAGCGGTGTACGATAGGTCTGGAACGCAGTTCCACACCAATGCCGGAAGCGGAAGTGATGCGACGGCGCTGTACTGATGCGACGGCGCTGTACTGCTTTCCAGACCTATCGTACACCGCTTGTTATAGGGGTCAAGGAGCACCTCACCACCCACCACAGGGTCACCGGCATTGTGTATTATTTACACAAAGAATTTTGTCACTTTATTTAATATATTCTTTGGACATTTATAGCCACTAAGTCACCTTATTCATCATTATTTTGATATTTATAGTCACCGAGTCATCATCCCATATCATCACTTATCCATATCACTTTATTCTTTTTTACAGTATTAATAGTTATTTATATATTTATTAGCACTTGGTCACTTTCATATATTTATCATTTATGTGCACATGTCACTTACAGGCACTTATGCACATGCCACTATATTGATCATTTGATACAATATTTATTAATTTTTATATATTCTGTATACTGTACATTAGTTTTGCTTCATATGTATCTTCATCCTTGTTTACAGTATTTATATATTTATTAGCACTTTGTAATTTTTATATATTTACCTTTATGTGCACACGTCACCTACAGGCACTCATGCACATGCCATTATATTGACTATTTGATACAATATTTATTTATTAATCTTTTATATATTTTGTATACTGTATATTAGCTTTGCTTCATATTTTATTCCTCATTTCTTTATCATTATACACATCATAATATTATATACATTTTTACCCTTATTTATATCACCGCCAGAAGGCAGCGCCATTTCCCCCATTTTTCTTCTATTTTTATATAGTCTTTAACTATATTTTAGGGAGGCAGCAGCCTACTACTCATTATATATAATTTTTTTTATTCCAGTATATTACCATAAGCGCGGAGTCTACTATCTTTATTCTGTAATGTTAGTAATCAGTAAGTCAAGAAAAAAATTGTTTCTTGTTGGTGCGTTCACCATCTGACCCATGAAATTGTCCAGCAAAACATTTAAGAAAGTGCGAGCCTTAGATGAATGCGTGGTTCCTTCTTCCCAGTCTATATCTGGATAATTAAAATACCCCATTATATTGCCATTTCTAATCATTGCTGCCATTCCCAGCTGTGATAGAAGGTCTGTCCCCCCCCCTCACTCTGGTTGGGGGGCCTATAGTATAATATTACTTTCCCCATCGTACCTTCCCTTTGAAGCTTTATCCATAGGGATTCCACCTCCTCCCTAGCTCCATTCGTGATATCCTCCTTCATTTTCACTTGCACATCGTTCTTGATATACAGGCACACCCCTCCCCCTTTTTTACCCTCTCTGCCTCTACAATAAAGGGAATACACCTGAATGGTTGCCAGCCAATCATGAGAGCTGTCAAACCAAGTCTCCGAAATTCCCACAAAATCGAAATCCTCCCCATACATTAGCAGCTCCAGTTCTCCCATCTGGTTAGCCAGACTTCTAGCATTGGCATACAAACCTCTTAATTTTTTTCAGGTTGCATACTATATACTCGTTAGATGTTATGAGGCTGCACTTTTGATTTGTCAGCCTCCCTACCTTGGGTTTTGGAGCTCTGGTCACCCTACCGCTAATGCCCCCAATAATGCCCGCTGAACCTTGCTCCCCATTGGCTAGCTCTACATCTGGACTCTCCCCACCATCACCTAGTTTAAAAGGCCATCTAACTTTTCGGCCCTCTTCTCTCCCAGTACGACTGCACCCTCCTCATTTAGGTGCAGTCCATCCCTACTCAAGAGGCCGTAGCCGACTGAGAAGTCGGGACAATTCTCCAGGAACCCAAACCGCTCCTTTCTATACCAGCTCCTCAGCCACTTGTTAATTTTCCTTATCTCCCACTGCCCCTCTGGCGTGGCTCGAGGTAAAGGTAGTATTTCTGAGAATACTACCTTGGAGGTCCTACTCCTTAGTTTAGCTCTTAAGTCCCTGAAATAATTTGTTAGGACTCTCCATCTCCCTCTAACTTTGTCATTGGTACCCACATGTACCCTGACACCTGGGTCCACCCCAGCCCCACCCAATAATCTGTCCACCAGATCCGTGATGTGCCGAACCTGAGCGCTTGGTAAACAACAAACAATACGGTGCTTGCGGTCTTTTTGACAGATTGCCCTCTCTGTCCTTCTAATAATTGAGTCCCCTACCACCGGAACCTGTCTTTCCTTACCCTTAGCCTCACTCCCACCCTCACTGGAGGAGTTCCCCTGGCAGCTAGGGGCTTCGCTGTGCACCAGCAATGCTGGTCCCTGACTGGTTTCCCCAACATTACGCAACAGGGTGTATTTATTGGGATGTTCCAGCCCAGGACTGGCCTCCTTGACTCTTTCCCCTCTACCCTTCCTAAATGTCACCCAACTTCTCTGCCCTGGTGCCTGCAATCTTGTATGTCCACCCGCCTCTGTACTGCCCCTGTCAACACCTGATGGTACCCATTCCCAGCTCTCCTTAAGTATGGAGATTCTTCTCGGTGTTGCCAGTTGCTTGCCTAGATTCAGGACCCGAGCTTCCAGGAAAGAAACATGCTTACATTTTGCGCAGTTGTATTCCCCCACGATTGGATGATCGAGGAACGCATACATGCCACAAGACGTTCACCAAGCTGCATCTCCACACCCGCCGAGCACCCACTAATCTAATGGGTATTGGGAATTTAACTCTGTTCGATTAGCTGTTTACCAGCTTCCTGACTCTAATTTCTCCTCAGTCGTACACAGTTACTCAGCTGTATTCAATACTACACAGTCGCTCCACTCAGGTACTCACAACACTTAGATACTCACAACACTTAGGTACTTGCAACACCCAGGTACTAGCAATACCCAGGTACTCGTAGTACTCAGCTACTAACAGTACTCACACTACTCAGGTACTCACACTACTCAGGTACTCACAATACACCCTCCTCAGCCGGCATCCACACTACACTCAGTCAGTCGTCACAGTCACAGTCTTTACTACTAGTTTATGTCTCTGTACCCCTGTAAAATGACACTTGCAGGGCTTTTCAGCGGCTTCCTTCTCCCTCAGTCTGCCTGTTTCTCTGCTCCCACCACCACCACCACCTGTCAAAATTCCACACTCCCCTGCTCAGCAGTTACACTTACTCATCGCTGCCCCAGTCAGCCTGTCACCTCTTGGTCACCTGGTCCCGTTGTCACTCCCGCTGCATTTGATCCCCGTGTCACCTTCCGCCACTCCTGGTCCCCTGGTCAACCACCGCCGCTGCCTCTCACAATGCACTTCTTGGCCCCCTGGGTCACCACCCAGGCCCAGTCAGCAGCAGCTCTCAGTGAGCAGCTCTCACTCAACACACCACGCTGTCTCCACACACCGCACTGTCTCAGTGACAGCACTTCCGACCTTCTTCTCAGCAAGGAACAGCATCACTTGCTGGGTGGATCACTGTGTGGTATGTGATGCGTTGGATGTTGCTTTCCAGCAACTCTCATCTGTGAGGAATAATTAATCCATGTGCTCTACATCTTGTGAAATCTTTCAAAACTCCCTTTACATTTGTGAACCCAGCACTCTGCATCCATGATCCTGTCTACTTCTAATCTCCATTCAAGCAAAGTGTTGGTTGTTTGTCACTCATCCAATATTGCAGTAAAGGACTTTTGGCTGCTTCTAAAAGAAAAGGTAATACACTGTTCTTATATCTTTTAATTGAAATTGCTGTGTTATGCAATAATAATTTAAAAGGATCTTTGCTTACTGGGAAAGGTGAAATTCTGTTTTTCTATAGTAGGATGTCTTCCCAATATTTTTATATCTTGGTACTTTGCCACTATAGATTCAAAAATGTTCCCTGTTGGGTACAGCCTCTCCAGCAATTCAGTGAAAGCCCCTCGGTCATGCGTGCTAATTTTAGAAGGGTTCTGTACCATCTAGAGATTAATTTTGTAACCTAATCCTTATATTTTCTTATAAATAGATTTAGAGTGAGTGAGGGTGAAGATTTTTAACCTATTACTAAGTGGAACTTCTTGTTCCAGTTCTTTCTCCCACTCACTGCAGAAAGGTAGTTCCGCAGGTGTATATAATGTTAAAAGAAGTTGATACAGTTTTGATAAGAGATGCAAGTCTTTAGATTTACTTACACACTTCTTTTCCCATGTGGTTAATCTCAAAAGTTTTGAAAAAATGTGAAAGCTGTAAATGTCTCTAAAAATCCATTAGGAAAAAACCAAACTGCTATCTGTTTTGTTTACTCTGTCCCAGATCTTCAATGTAGCTCATTTTTGATACCGCAACTTTGCGGCTGCTTGCTGTCTAGTTCCTTTATGTGAGTTTATTTTGTTATCTTTAATAAAATATTATGGTTACATACTTCACTATGGATACCCATCTATTTCTTTGAGCTATTGGGAGTAGCGCAATACGGTTTATTTACATAAGCAGAGAATGTCGAGTGAGCCCCTAATTGAAGCCCCCAACAGAGAAGGAGGAATCTATCACCCCCGTCCTTGAGTGGATACTACCCTAAGCGCCTATATTGGTGCGATGTGAGGTGAGCGGCCATTACACTTAGATTTTGGATTTTCTGCTCACCCGGACAACACCATTTGGATTTTTACAAAAGTCACTTTTGATTCATTTATGAAAAATCACCATCAGTCACTTCATCATTTTATTGCACATGGATTTTATATATTGTGAAGATATACCACTTTTTCACAGAGTGTGAAGCACCTGTTTTGCACAAAGACTTTATTCATGTATTTATTTATTTATATCAATTGCATTTTTATGGATTTTTCTTTTTAGGCATATTGATTATTCCACATTGCGCTTTTATATATAATTTCATATATTTTATATATTTATTCACTTTGGACCTCATCTGGCACCTGATTATATCTTAGTGGGACACACTCATATTTCACCACTTTTTCACCTTTCTTAGTGGTATGTTTGCGACACCTTGCACTTACCATCACTATATTCTCATATTCTTACTGTGGAATTATTGATCTCTACTTGCAACGCATTTTCTTTATTGTATGGATGCTCTCTACATAGTTGCCACTTTTGCCGCATGATGCTTTTTTCTACCCTTTAATATTTACATTACATACATTTTTTTGCACATCACACGTTGCCAGCTTCTTATATTGGAATTTATTTTATCTCATTGGTGATTATTCTTGTTTGCTGTGTGGAGGCATCATGCATTATTAATCATTTGAGCCACTTTATGCGTTTTTTGTCATTGTGAATTGATGCGTTTTTTTTTACTAAGTTATTTATGATTGATTCTACCAGGTTTTAGTCTCATCATTAATTTAAGTACTTGAGCACTTTATGAAATTAGCTCCAATTCACCCTCCATACCTTTACTTCTGTCAATATTTTGTGTGGCCACCATTATTTTCCAGCACTTTCTTAACCCTCTTTGGCACAGAGTTCACCAGAGCTTCACAGGTTGCCACTAGAGTCTTCTTCCACTCCTCCATGATGACATCATGGAGCTGGTGGATGTTAGAGACCTTGCGCTCCTCCACCTTACACTTGAGGATACCCCACAGATGCTCAAAAGGGTTTAGGTCTGGAGACATGCTTGGCCAGTCCATCACCTTTACCCTCAGTTTCTTTAGCAAGGCAGTGGTCATCTTGGAGTTGTGTTTGGGATCGTTATTATGTTGGAATACTGCCCTGCGGCCCAGTCTCCGAAGGGAGGGGATCATGCTCTGCATGTCACAGTACATGTTGGCATTCATGGTTCCCTCAATGAACTGTATCTCCCCAGTGCCGGCAGCACTAATGCAGCCCCAAAACATGGCACTCCCACCACCACGCTTGACTGTAGGCAAGGCACACGCATGACACCATCTGAATCAAATAAGTTTATCTTGGTCTCATCAGACCAACATGTTCTTAGTCTGCTTGTCTTCAGCAAACTGTTTGTGGGCTTTCTTGTGCATCTTTAGAAGAGGCTTATTTCTGGGACGACAGCCATGCAGACCAATTTGATGCAGTGTGCGGCGTATGGTCTAAGCACTGACAGGCTGACCCTGCACCCCTTCAACCTCTGCAGCAATGCTGGCAGCACTTATACGTCTATTTCCCAAAGACAACCTTTGAATATAATGCTGAGCATGTGCACTCAACTTCTTTGGTTAACCATGTTGAGGATTGTTCTGAGTGAAACCTGTCCTGTTAAACTGCTGTATGGTCTTGGCCACCCTGCTGCAGCTCAGTTTCAGGGCAATATTCTTATAGCCTAGGCCATCTTTATGAGCAACAATTCTTTTTTTTTCAGATCCTCAGAAAGTTCTTTGCCTTGAGAAACCATGTTGAACTTCCAGTGACCTGTATGAGAGAGTGAGAGCGATAACACCAAATTTAACACACTTGCTCTCCCTTCACACCTGAGACCTTGTAACACTAACGAGTCACATGACACCAGGGAGGGAAAATGGCTAATTGGGCCCAATTTGGGGGTGTACTCACTTTTGCTGCCAGCGGTTTAGACATTAATGTCTGCGTTGAGTTATTTTGAGGGGACAGCAAATGTATACTGTTATACAAGCTGTACAATCACTACTTTACATTGTAGCAAAGTGTCATTTCTAGAGTGTTGTCACATGAAAAGGTATAATAAAATATTTACAAAAATGTGAGGGGTGTACTAATTTTTGTGAGATACTGTGTATATATATATATATATATATATATATATATATATATATATATATATATATATTGTGACAGGAAGTCAGGTAAATCTGTGGATGTAGTCACAGACAGGAGATACATTTCCACCTGGTTTAGAAAATTCACCAATTACTATAGGGTGTCGGCTGAAAAGGTAGCCAGGACGGTCTAAGGAAGTTGAAAGGCCTTCAGCTGTTCGGAATGAGGAAGTTAAGGCCTCTATAATTTGTCCAAAGGAAGTCCTATTGATTGGTGCCTCCTGACGCCGTGTGGGCTGGGGAGAGGAGGACAGTCAGATGTGTGCCTCCCGACGCTGTGAGAGCCTGGGAAAAGGATTGCTGCCTCCTGACGCCGTGTGGGTAGCGGAGGACAATCAGATGGGTGCCCCTTGAAGCTGTGTGAGCATAGGAGGGGAAGACCTCCTGAAGCGATGTGCGCTGAGGAGGGTAACAAGTGTAAAGACTACTCAAGGATCGTTTCTATGTGAAAAGAAACCAATGGACATTTCCTGTGTGAAGGGGAAATTAATTAAGACTGAAGACTACTCAAGGTGAGGTATTGGACTATTTCTATGTGGAAAGAAATAAATGCACTGTTTGCTATGTGAAGAGACAAGCAAAGGAATGGTTGCTATGGGAAGAGACAAACAAAGGAATGTGTTCTATGTGAAGAGAAAAGGGACATGTTAAATGGACATTTGTTGTGTGAAGAGAAAAAACATGGACTATTGAGTGTCTGCTGTAGGATCAGCAAAGTTTGCCCAACAGAAGGTTGGAGACAGACTCCGTAGGTAGGTTCCTGTATGTGAGAAGGTAGCCGCCCACAGTGGCAAAGATTTATTTGTGTTTTATTTTATTTTGGATGTTTTTGACGCTTGCACTTGTGTGAAGTAAATTGCAAGAATAAACCAAACTGTTGTTTGCAACCACTTCTCGGCTATCTCCCTGTTGCCAAATCAGAAGTAACAATCGGTCTGGTTCCTAAAGATTGGTCCATAAAGCGTACACAGGTGTGTGAGCTGAATTGGTAAAACACTGCCAGCCACTGTCCAGATTTTGTGGCTGTGGCCACTATTTTTATGTCAGTGAATTATTTTCACACGGGTCCTGTCTGTGGAATCCTCATTCCTTTTATCAAACTTATCTATATTTTTTATCTATTAAGATTGAACCTGTGAGGATTTTTTTCAAACATGTATATCAACAACTAATTAGTTTAACTATTTCATTATTAAAATGTAAAAATAATATCATTATAAAAGCATCATAGAGCCTGCATTACCACTGCACTTCATGAAACCTAAAATTTCTCCTATTTTGTGAGGCTGGGCAAATACTGCAAAAGGGTTGACTACTTGTTTCTGTCTAGGGTATTTGGAAAAGCAGTCTTACTTGCGTAATCCTCCACTCCTCCAGGCTTCTCTACTTTGCTAGATTAGTCCTATTAGCAGCTTCTCCCCAAAGCTCTGATAGTCTAAGGTCCTCTGACATCATCCAGACTGATACAGAATCCATAGTCCTATACTAGGCGTGAGGATGCCAAGGGACAGTCCAGCACCGGAGTATGGGGAAGTGCTGTCTGCCAGGGGAGTGGATAAGGTAGATAAAAGTGCTTTTACTGTCCCCTAGAATAAAGGATCAGTCAATTCTTAAAATGGGGTGGTTTTGGACTTTAAGATATTTTAAACCTCCCATCATTTATGCAGCACTTTCTTGCTGTAATATTCCATGCTATCATGTTGTATATTCAAAATTAATTTTCATATACAAAGGATGTAGTGCTCTGCCACCGGCAGTCAGTTAGTGACCTTAAATTCTGTAGGAAGTAACAGAATGCAGTCTAGGAGGCAATTTGAAGTTCTCCCATGGTGTTCAGTCACTGCTTGATTCATTGTTGTTTGATACATTTGTTTTAGCTTATAACTCATACCCACAATCACCATTGTAAACTCTTCCATGGTGGCCCATATCAGCATACTAGGCATTCTGAAGTCTGCAGATCATTTTCAGGTTTGTTTTATTTTGTCAGCCATTATAAGGGATTCTGCAGCCATAATTCGGCAGCAGGGTTTATTTTTCAAGATGTTTACCCCAATCAAATATGCTCAAATGTGAGCTATGTGATTCTAAAAGTCCAGACCATGCTTTTAGAGGAAGTGGAATTATTTTGGATTTTCTGTCCCACCTATGTCTCCTGATACTGTAAAGCGACATCCCAGTACTTCATGATCTAAAGCAGAGCTGTGCCCTTCAATGAACAAAAAAATAAATAGTTTTTTTTACTACTTGTTGATAAAATATTTTTCTCCCCGTTTATGAAAGATACACCATGCACCCCTCTGGCTTTTCTGCTGTCCATGTGTTTTAAATATATATATATATATATATATATATATATATAAATATATATATATATTTGTACTTATATCTCATGTAATTGAGCTTGTTCCACAGTTTGGAGTGTTTGTCCACCAGCAGGGCCATCCCTGTGCTGTCTTTTGTTTTTTTTATTATGGTAAGTGTCCTACTCCTGCTGGTAGCACCATTTTCAGTGGTGATAATCTAAAGCCAGAGCTGTATCCTTCAATGAATGTAGAGAAAAAAGATTTTACAATTAGTACAAAAAAGCCTAATTTTGTACTCTGTATTTTTTCAGTCTTATGATATACCCTGCCTATTCCAGTCCAAAAATAATACATACTTATTAATATGCACACTTATTATATTATATACATATTACATACTTAATAATATGCACACTTTTTCCATATAATTTGCATAAAGCCTCAATGCTGAGTTTTAGGATAAATATTTAAACACCTGCACAATTTAAATATGTAGATGATATGTCAGAGAAAATCTCTTACATTGCATAGTAGGTTTAAGCCTTCCAACATTTCTTTTTTTTTTATTATTCTTTTCAGAATAATATATCCCTTCTCCAAATATTTCACAACTACAGCATGCCTGCTGAGCCAATCCAACTGTCAGATTTGTGTATCTCTAATACAGTATTCTATAAAGAAAATGGCACTTTGTGTAGTGCATGCATTGTGCCTAGAGGCAAAGACTGTTCTTGAATAAGGGTAAAAGAAGAAAAAAGCCACAATTCTGCATCTGAAATGCCTGGTCCTTTACACTTTTGTGTAAAGCTTATCTTCATATAAGAATTTGGTATCCTAAGGGCAGAATACAATAGAATGCGTTATGCTTCCTGAGGATTATCAGTAGGTAAAAAAAAAACTACAGTAGGAAGCTAAAGATTGAAAACTATCACATCACATCTGGCAAACCGAGAAACAAAATATGGAAGGATTCACATTTATGTGAGAGAGATGAGCCAAATTGTTATGCTCATCAGATCATGCTTTACTTTTTTACTCTGTAAGTTTTCTTACCTGCATGCAAAGAATACATTATGATTTTCTTGTGATTATTTTTCAAATGAGCATCCAGCTTCACAGAATGTTAATTAGTTTAGCTGGTGATGTAATCATTTGCAATGAATAGAAATATGCTATTAAAGGGACTCGGAGAAAAACAGCTGTGTAACTAGACTGCGATGGAAGCAGCCATTTCCTGATCTATACAAGTTTCAAAAGAACAAAGTTACAAATGCAGCAGAATGTCAATTGGTCAATACCTGGCACTAATGGAGCTCCATTCACACAGGCTTTTGCCACGCTGCAAATCTTAGCGACAAGAATACAGTGATTCCTGCTGCTGGGATTGACAGCTGCGTGCGGATATCAGTAGCCATCGAGCCCATTTACTGCAATGACTGGCTGTCGGCAGCCATTGCTATTTGTGCATGTTCATACAGGCAAAGCAAAGCAGCACCTGCACTTAAGACACAATAACACACTTTGTTCAGTACAGGGTTAAAGATTATATATCTGCCTCTATGCTCACGCGTTGCAAAACCCCTGTTTCAATGGAGCTTTGAAGGGAGAATTGAAAACAGCCACTCCCTGCCTCATAAAACAGCATACTAGTTTTGGGACAGTGCAGCTAAACATATTACTGATTCACAGTTCTGGAGACAATAGGTGGCATATGAGCAGGGATAACTTTATGACAGAGCTCATTAAAAAAAAAAAAAAAAATCAAAATGTTTTTTATTTCTAAGAAAACATTGTGCTATTGCACAATATATATTGAGGTATAAATGCTTTAAAAAAGGAAAGGCAAAAAAAAAGAAGAAAAAAACAACCAGACAAACATAAAAGATAAAGAAAATGCATCCTAATATCCTAATCACACGTTCAACTATTTGACACAGTATTTTGAATGCTTGTTACTTTTTTCTTAACATCAACTTTCCATTGATCTTGCAAATCCACTCACAGTTTAGTGGATTAAGTTCAGTTTTACTTCAAGCCTTTGCCAGAACTGATTAATAATGAGCTATTTCATTACTTTCGTGCTGAGGTGTGGAGAGCTCATCTGGCATTATGTGAGTCTTGATTTTAGTCCAATATGTATTTTTCTGCTTTGGTACTGATTCCAGCGGAATAGGATATGTGCTGGCTTTGCTTGAAGTGCGATATCATGATGCAGTACGAGCAAATCATTATTCAAAAAGTCTAGATGATTAAATGTAGTTTTGCTATGAATAAGAAGAAATTAGGAATGGAAATATATCACATTTTCAGGCAAAGGAATATGAAAGAAATACATTTTTTGAGGTGGCAAGGTGGGCAAGAGGACATCAGGCATTAGTTTACTACCAAACAAAAATTCCTAGTAAATATAAGTCATTTAAAATTGTCTCAAGATAAGTATACACCCTATGTTTTTGTTTCCAATCCTAACAATATATTCTATGTGAAACGCCAAAAAATACATTCCAGGTTAGCTTTATACATTGCAAGGATTGTAACAAACTTTATTACAGATTCACACCTTTCACTGTTCTAAACAAACTGGCATATTCCTTGCCTTCTTGATCACCACCCAAGCAGCCTTAGTGCTAGTTTACACTAGAATTAGCCCTCTGGAGATCCATCTACTCTTCAAAGGGAATTTGACAGAAGAACAGGACAACTGTATGCATTCTTTGCAGTTGTCGGGGTCATTGTGGCATGGCCCCATTCAGATGAATGGGTCATATAAAGCAGCACTACCAACTACAAGGGTAAACAAGGCCTCAGTGTTGTATTAAGAAAATCAGCCGCTGCAGCATTGTTTTATGCATGTAAAGTTGGTCATACACTAGTTCTTTAGAAAATGTTTTATTTAATTTTCCTTGAAAAAACAGTTTTATAACAGTTGTGTGAGAAAGCTGGTATATTTTTTGTTTACATAACCACTATACACTTTAATTTTACTATGGATGTGATATCTATAATCTTGCACTGGCACCTTAATTTAGAGAATGCAATATTTCCATCTTCATATGTCCGCCTAAAGGATATTATTGATTTATCCTAGCCTGGTTTGGTGTATATAAGAATTTGCGCTAGTTCCTTTTCTTTGACTTTGCACACATGTAGTATATCTACAGTTGACCAGCAGCATCTTATTTCCCTTACCAATTATTGTCGGTTTTTTCCTTTACTTTGAACTTTTTGACATCCAGGGCACTTCATTACAAACTTTCTTTGGTTTTCTAACAGTGTTTTTGATTTTCATTCTGGAAAGTCTATTTGTTCCAAAAACAGATGTTACAAGCAATGTCGGGACAAGGTCACCTGGTTCCCAGGGCAAAGGGCAGGGACTAACAACAGTGCATGCAGTGCCAAGCTGAAACACCAATTTCCACACACGTACAGGTGTACAGGGCAAATATATAGAGATCCCCCACACCAAGGAGTGCAGGGAGTGATAAAAGGGGACCCCTTCCAATCCATCCATGAATTCAGATAAGTACAGGGAGACCCCCATACAGGAATACAGGCACTACCTCCTTCCAGTAGAAGGAGACCCTCATCCAGAAGGAGTGTAGAGGGTGATAAAAGATGACCCCCATCCAGGAATACAGGAACCCCCTCCAGTTAAAGAGATCCTGAGCCAGGAGGGTGCAGGGAGGGTGATCACAGGAGACCCGAATACAGACCCCCTATCCACCCTCCTTTATAGTAGACCCCCGGCCAGGAGTATTGCAGGAAGCTGCCCCCCCCCCCCCCTTTCTGCTGAGGAAGGTGAATGGGATGGACACATCCAGAGCCATACAGACATTCCCGGTCTCAGTGTAGAGAAGGAGACTGGACATTTTCTAAATGTAGTGGCCCTGTATGCAAAAACACAAATTGAGCCCCAGTGTGAACCTATAACAAGAGAGACCCATAGTACACTGCAGCCGCTTTCACATGTACATCATTTAATACCTCCCGAAACCACCAAACAACCTTCAATAATTAAGCTCAGCTCGGACTGTACAGAATGCTGAGTGTGGCTAGATTGTACGAAGTGGTAAGGTCTTTAAGGGGTATGGTTGCATAAAACCAGAGACTAACAGACATTAACAAAACTCTGCACAATAATATAAAATAAATTAGACTTTTGGTTTAAGGGTTAATGCATAGTAGCTTTAAAAATAAAAAAAATAAAAAGACTGATTCTAGAAGTGTTTAGCATTTTGCCTGTAGAACCAGTTCATTAATATTCTGTGTCCATGCACATTAGGATGTTTAGAGGCATATTTTAAGCTCAGCATTTAGAAGCAGAAAAAAACCTTTCTGGTTTCCTTTTTTTTTTTAAAAAACATTTTTTCGGCAGAAAAAAAACACTAAACGCTCCTAAACGCCTGTACAAAAACAATATATATGAGTGTTTTTTTCTGCCCAGTGCACGTGAACCCTTAATATTCTTTTCAGGCAGCAAGGCAGTGATAACTTGGAAACCTGTAACCGCCCGTTCACATCAGGATTTCCCCCTTATATCAAAGTTTCCTTTTACATTAGTCACCTCATATATCAGAGTCCCCCTTAGCTCAGTTCCTTCTTATATCAGAATTCTCACAAAGATCAGAGCCCTGCCTTGTATCAGGAGTACCCGCTTAGACCAGAATCGCCCTTTAGATCGGGGGCCCCCTCTTAGACCAGAATCCCCCTGTAGATCAGAATCCCCCTTGAATCAGAGCCCCTCCTTAGATCAGAATCCTCCTTTAGATCAGAGGCCCCCTTTCTATCAGAAATCCCTCTTAGATCGTAGTCCTCTTTAGATCACAGTGCCTTTTTAGGTCAGAAGTTCCTCTTTAGATTTGAATCCCCTTAGACCAGGAGTCTCCACTTGAATCAAAGTTCCCTTCTAGATCAGGAGTCTCCCCTTAAATCAAAGTTCCCTTCTAGATCAGGAGTCCACCTTTGGTTCACAGTCCTTATTTAAATCAAAGCCCCCCCCCCCTTAAATTTGGAGTCTTCCTTTAGATTAAAATCTTCTTTTGGATCAGAGTCTCCCTGTAGATCAGAATATTACCTTACAAAAGAATCTCCCTTTAGATCAACATATCCTCATATATCAGGAGTCCCCTCTTAGATTGCCTTCTTAGGTCAGCATACCCCTTAGATTCAATTTTCCCTTAGATCAGGAGTTCCTCCTAAATTTGATTGTTTCCTTGGATCAGGAGTCTCCCCTTAAATCAAAGTTCCCTTCTAGATCAGGAGTCCACCTTTGGTTCACAGTCCTTATTTAAATCAAAGCCCCCCCCCCCCCTTAAATTTGGAGTCTTCCTTTAGATTAAAATCTTCTTTTGGATCAGAGTCTCCCTGTAGATCAGAATATTACCTTACAAAAGAATCTCCCTTTAGATCAGCATATCCTCATATATCAGGAGTCCCCTCTTAGATTGCCTTCTTAGGTCAGCATACCCCTTAGATTCAATTTTCCCTTAGATCAGGAGTTCATCCTAAATTTGATTGTTTCCTTGGATCAGGAGTCTCCCCTTAGATTAGATATTCCCCTTAGATCAGAGTCTCCCCTTACTCTACAGGGTGGGTGCCATAAAGTGGGAGTTTGATTTAGGGGATGGAGCTGGGAAGTAGAACAGCTGTGCACAGAGGAAGCCATACCCTGCTGTGCACAATAGGAAAGGGTGTCATCAGTCACTAGGATGCTTGTGGTCCTAGCAGCTTATGTCCACAATGATTATAGTGTTGGCGATAGGGGGGCAGGGGGCTAAGCAGAGTGCACAGGCAGCTGACATAGATTGCACCGTTTGTGGATATGTCACTGGGAGGAGAAGGTTTCACACTGCATAGACATGGTCCCAGCTGCAGGGGCCTCGCTCTACTCTCTGGCAAGATAGTGGCTGGACATGGGATGCAGGGAAGGTGCTGTGTAGCAAGCTCCGAATGTGCTCCCCCCTCCTCATAATAAAATTGTCCCCCCTGTCCTTCTCCTGGCCCTGGCTAAAAGCTAAAACAATTTGAATTACTTTCGAATTACATTTTTCAAGTCATCACATGTATTTTTTGCAACTATTCATATGACTGTTTGTTCCTCCAGAAGTTTAATCTTTTTCTAATTACATGTGTGGGTTGCTGCACTTTGTTCTATTCAGTAAAGCACTTTATATCCAGGGGAGACTCATAAGAAGCCTGTTTACTCAATGCCTGTTCGATAAAGAGAATGAAAAGTCATTTTTTAAATACCCATATTCAGACCCTTATCACCTGAGAAGTAGATGGTACACATAAGAATCTCACAACTCTCATCAAGACACCAGAATCTGGACTTGATTAGACAGATGAGGACCCCATCACTCAGTCCTTTTCTGTACTACACTGTGAGCTCTGAAATAAGTCTTGTTTTAATCAATGACTTTAGGAAATTTTTACAAAATGCATTTAATAGTGAAACTGTCAGGGTTTCAACATTTAGGAAAAAACAAACTGCTTAAAGTATGTCTGAGGCCACCTAGGCAATTGTCATAGGAACAAGTGTCCCCAACTTCCCTTAAGAAGATTTCTTCCCTCACTTTCAGTCCTGCTGATAGCACTCAACGGAACAAATATACACAATAATGTGAAAACACAGAAAGGATTATAAATAGAAAGGGGGGGGGGGGGGGTTGGGACTTTAATTAAGACACCTGGTACATACAGATCAAGCATCTCCATCCCTATATATTGGATAAACGAGAGAGAGGTTGGAACTTTGAATGAGGAAATGGCTTGTAGCTGATAAAATGGTGTAATGAATGACAAAGAGCTAGCATTAGATAAGAAAAAGTAAAATAAATGGTTAGACAACAAGTAGCAATTACTTTTAGTTTTCAACCATATGCAGTACCATACCCTTTTTTGCAACAAGTATCGCTGCACCTATTTAAAGTGTTACTAAACCCACAACAGTAAAATCAGTCTGTATATGCAGTAAAGCATGCTTGTTATACTCACTGTGGAACCAAAGGCGTTAATCCTCCACATTGTGTATTAAAGCGGTTGTAAACCCGGAAAAAAAAATAAAATAAAACCTGCAAGACAAAGGCATAATGTAACAATCCTACAGGCTCACCTGAGTCAGAGGACTGCTGGCCGGAGGTAGGAGTGGAGCCCAGTGGCAAAGACCGCAGGCAGTTTGTAGGTGCTGGATACCGGATGGACACTGCGTTGTACTCTGATGAGGACACGGGTTCACCTGAGGTGCGGAAACTAAGTGCTAGCTGGTTTTCACTAGAGCCCCAGATGGTGGGGATAGACTGCGCTGCAAGCTAACACCAGGACGCGGTCCTCAGGATCACCCAGCCAGGCAGAGTGCAGGTTCGGTCCAAAGGCGGAGGAGCAGACAAGGGATAACCAGAGAGAAGTCAGACGAGCCAAAGGTCGGGGCAGGCAGCAGTAAGCATGGTCAGACAATCCAGATCGGCAACAGAGGTAGCAGTTCAGTAGGTAGGGACAAAGCAGAAGAGTAGTCGGTAGTCAATTCCTGGTCAGCGTTGGATTTGTGGTAGTAGATAAGAGCAGCAGGTGAGGAGTAGCTTGATCAAGGCTCAGGAGCTCAATAATCAGCAAACTGGAGTGCAAGGGGCTGGACTTATATAGGGAAGTACCAGGTGTGGGGAATCAAGGGTGATGAGCAAGGCTTGGCAAGACTAAGGTTGAAATAATAGGCTTCAGGGAGGAATGTTCAGGGAGGAATGTTCAGGGAGGAATGTCCAGAGAGGACGGTAGCCTAGTAAGCAGGGCTACCGCCTGGGATGTGGCTGGTCACAGGTTCGAATCCAGACAGTACCCCCCCCTTCCAAGGTGACCTCTGGGAACCCAGTCTGGGGGCGTGGACGTTTTCTTCTGGTTCCCAGGAGTTATCCTCAGGAGGGTAGTCCTCCCACCCAATTAGGTATTGTAGTCTTCCCCGGTGGATCCTGGAGTCGAGGATCTTTGCGACAGCATATTCTTCTTCACCCTGTACCCTCACGGGTGGTGGAGCGGGCGAGTGGCGGCCTGTGAAGGTGTTCTCCACTTATGGCTTGAGGAGGGAGCAATGGAAAACAGGGTACACCCTAATGGAGTCCGGAGTCCGGAAGATCGAGCCAGAACGTGACCTCGTTAATTTGCGCGGAGATCCGGAATGGACCTATGTATTTTTGGGCCAACTTTTTGGAGGGGACCTTCAATCTGAGGTTCCTGGTGGACAGCCACACCTTGTCTCCCACATGGAAGCCCGGTGTGGGTCTGCGGCGTCTGTCTGCTCCCTGTTTAAAGCGCCTCTGGGCGAGCTGGAGGTTGTTTATAATGTTCTTTTTTGCCTCCTGTAGGGTTGTTAGGCGTTCGGCCACTGCTGGGAGGGTGGAGGCGACGGGTAGGTGGGGAATGAATACCGGGTGCGAGCCTGTGTTAGCTGTGCTTGGTTGAGCTGTGCTCTGCATTGTTGTAGGCGAACTTGGCCGTGGAGAGATGGTCAAGCCAGTCATCCTGCAGGTGGGAGCTAAAACAGCGTAGGTACTGCTCTAGGGTCTGATTAGTTCTCTCCGTCTGCCCGTTTGACTGAGGGTGGAAGGCGGAGAACAGGTTCACTTTAACCCCGGGTGCCAGGCAAAAGTTCTTCCTGAACTTAGAGGCAAATTGTACGCCTCGGTCGGAGACCACATCGTCCGGGATCCCATGCAGCCTGAAGACCTCTCTGAGAATAAGATCGGCCGTCTGTTTGGCGGTGGGTAGGCCTTTGTAGGGGATGAAATGGGCCATCTTGGTGAGGCAGTCGACTATGACCAGGATGGTGTTCATCCCTTTTGAAGGAGGAAGGTCTACCACAAAGTCCATGGAGATCGAGCCCCAGGGGCGGGAGGGAATCGGGAGAGGTTGCAACAGACCTATGGGAGAGGAACGAGGAGTCTTATTGCGGGCACAGACCGTGCACGAGGAGATGTACCTCTTGATGTCCTCCTTGTATGTTGGCCACCAGAAGGAGCGGGAGAGAAGCTCCTGGGTCTTTCTTGTGCCTAGATGGCCGGCCAGCTTGGAGTCATGGTTGAGTCTGAGTACTTTGAGCTGTGCGATTTCTGGTACATATAACTGTAGGTCCTGATGAAACCAATGACCGTTCTTAAACGTAAGGCTGACATTCCTTGTGGGATGGGCAACGAAGGGGTCATTTTCGTATCCTTCTTTGATTGTGCCCAGGAGTTCTTTAGAGTAGGTGACCCCTACGACCCTTCTCTCGGGTAGGATGTTGTTTTGGCCCTTGTTACTCTGCGAGGGCTCAGAAAACATACTGGAGAGGGCGTCAGCCTTACCATTCTTTGATCTGGGGCAATAGGTGATGAGAAAGTTAAAGCAGGAAAAGAATAGGCTCCATCTGGCCTGTCTGGCTGAGAGTCTCTTAGCGCTGCGGATGAACTCGAGGTTCTTGTGGTCAGTTAGTACGATTATGGGGTTGGTGGCTCCCTCCAGCAGGTGTCTCCACTCAGAGAAGGCATCCTTGATCGCCAGTAGTTCCTTGTTCCCGATGTCATAATTCTTCTCGGAGGGGGACATCTGGCGGGAGAAATATGCGCACGGGTGTAGTAGCATCTTCTCCCCTGTCCGTTGTGACAGAACAGCCCCCACCGCGGAGTCAGATGCATCCACTTCGACTGTAAATGGCAGCTCGGGGTTTGGGTGGATTAGGATTGGAGCAGAAGTGAAGAGGAGTTTCAACTTGGTGAAGGCCTCCTGTGCCTCTGGTGTCCAGGAGAAGGGGACTGATTTCTTTGTGAGTTGGGTAATTGGTGCTATGATCTTGGAGAAGTTCCGGATAAACTTCCGATAGAAGTTGGCGAAGCCAATGAATCTTTGTATCTCCTTCTCGTTTCTCGGAATGGGCCAGTTCATCGCGGCTTAGACCTTCCCCGGGTCCATACTTAGGCCCTCTGGGGAGATGATGTATCCGAGGAACTGAGTGGTGGTTCGCTCAAACTCACATTTCTCTAGCTTGATATAGAGAGAGTTCTGTCTGAGTCTCTGCAGTACCCTGCGGACGTGTTCGCGGTGCTGCTCGGGGTCTTCGGAGAAGATCAAGATGTCGCCCAGGTAAACGACTACAAACAGATCGAGCATGTCCCTGAGGACGTCGTTAATGAAGTGCTGGAAGGTGGCGGGAGCATTGCAGAGTCCGAAAGGCATGACTAGGTACTCGAAGTGACCATAACGTGTCCGAAAGGCGGTCTTCCATTCATCCCCAGGGCGGATTCGGACGAGGTTGTAGGCCCCTCGAAGGTCAAGTTTGGTGAAAATCTTCGCTGCCCGGAGTCTCTCAAGGAGTTCTGAAATCAGTGGGAGTGGATACCGGTTCTTTACGGTAATGTCGTTAAGCTTCCTGTAGTCAATGCAGGGACGCAGGGAGGAGTCTTTTTTCTCTACAAGGTACTTGTCCAGGTACTCTTTCCAGGCCTTGAGTTCAGGCTCCGAGAGGGGGTAGATACTGCCAAAGGGTATTTCAGCCCCGGGCAACAGTTCTATAGGGCAGTCGTAGGGTCGGTGTGGTGGCAGCTTGGCTGCGTTTTTCTTGTCGCAGACATCCTGGAACTCACGGTATTGAGGGGGTAGCAGATCCTTGACGGAAATTTCAGAGATGGTGGTGTCTTCAGGTGGAAGGACGGGTTTGTGGGAGCAATTTAGTGAGCAGAACTCGGACGGGAACCGTATGCAGCGGGTTTCCCAGTCTACCGAGGGGTTGTGGGTGGCCAACCATGGGATACCCAAGATCACCGGGAACTTCGGGGAGGCGATCAGCGAGAAGTGGATCTTCTCGTGGTGATCGGGTTCTATAAGGAGTTGTAGTTCGATGGTCTCGTGAGTCGCCGGCCCCGAGGAGAGTGGGGATCCGTCGACGGTTTCCAGGTCAACAGGGGCTGCCTTGATTGTCAGTGGAATGTTCTTTTCGCGGGCGAAGGTTAAGTCCATGAAGTTGCCTCCCGCCCCGGAGTCTAACATCGCAGAACAGGGGAGTTGTCGCCCCTCGATGTCGATGAGGATGGGGATGATGAAGTGGGATCCATGAGCCGCCGTGTTGTTATTTTCAGGGGCTGCTGACGGGGTTGGAGTCTGTGATTGCTCCTTTAGCTCCATGATGGCAATAGTTCTTCGAATCTTATTGGGACATTTGATGGCAAAATGACCCGGCTCTCCACAGTAGAGGCAGAGGTTTTCGGCCAGCCATCTCTCCTTCTCAGCTGTGGATAGAGACCTCCGTAGTGCGTCGACCTGCATAGGTTCAGGTGCTGACTGGGGATCGCGCTGGGTGGTAGAGGAGAAGGAGTAAGTGGGTCTGTGGTCCAAGGACCAGAATCTTTCCCTCTTCCTCTCGGAGAGTCTTTGATCTATCCGGATGCATACTTGAATAAAGTCATCCAGATCGTCCGGGTCTTCAACTCTGGCGAGTTCGTCTTTTATTGCTTCGGACAGGCCTCGCCGGAATTGGCTCCTCTGTGCTGCTGGGTTCCAGGTGGTGTCCGTGATCCAACGGCGAAATTCGGCGGTATATTCGGCGACGGAGCGTCTCCCTTGTTGCAGGCTATGTAGTCGCGCCTCGGCCGTCGCACAGCGGTTGGGGTCATCGAAGACTAGGCTCATGGCGGTGATGAAGTTGGTTAGGTTGTCCAGGTGCTTATTGTTAGACTCCACGTATGGCGATGCCCATGCTAATGCTTCATCCGTCAAGAGATTGATCATGAATAGCACCTTCTTTTTATTGGTGGTGAAGGGGGCTGGGTTCATCTGAAAATAGATGCGGCATTGGTTCAGAAATCCCCGATACTGGCGTCTGTCACCGCCGAATTTTGATGGGAGCGGCATGCGGGTGTCTGCGGCCGCGGCGCGGACGTCTAGGAGTTGCCTCTGTAGTTCAATAATCTCCTTCTGTTGGCTTTTGACTACTTCTTGGAGCTGGGCAAATTTCTCTTGATACGTAGTACCAAATTCTTGAAGTTCAGTGACCTGTCTTCACAGAGTGGTCATTGCGGACTCCATAGTTGTGGCTGATTATTCTGTAACAATCCTACAGGCTCACCTGAGTCATAGGACTGCTGGCCGGAGGTAGGAGTGGAGTCAAGTGGCAAAGACCGCAGGCAGTTAGTAGGTGCTGGATACCGGATGGACACTGCGTAGTACTCTGATGAGGACACGGGTTCACCTGAGGTGCGGAAACTAAGTGCTAGCTGGTTTTCACTAGAGCCCCAGATGGTGGGGATAGACTGCGCTGCAAGCTAACACCAGGACGCGGTCCTCAGGATCACCCAGCCAGGCAGAGTGCAGGTTCGGTCCGAAGGCGGAGGAGCAGACAAGGGATAACCAGAGAGAAGTCAGACGAGCCAAAGGT
Source organism: Pelophylax lessonae (assembly GCF_965119305.1). Classification (NCBI taxonomy): domain Eukaryota; kingdom Metazoa; phylum Chordata; class Amphibia; order Anura; family Ranidae; genus Pelophylax; species Pelophylax lessonae. The sequence continues at coordinate 237,335,534 of NC_138771.1, forward strand.
CGGGGCGGGCAGTAGTAAGCGTGGTCAGACAATCCGGATCGGCAACAGAAGTAGCAGTTCAGTAGGTAGGGACAAAGCAGAAGAGTAGTTGGTAGTCAATTCCTGGTCAGCGTTGGATTTGTGGTAGTAGATAAGAGCAGCAGGTGAGGAGTAGCTTGATCAAGGCTCAGGAGCTTAATAATCAGCAAACTGGAGTGCAAGGGATTGGACTTATATAGGGAAGTACCAGGTGTGGGGAATCAAGGGTGATGAGCAAGGCTTGGCAAGACTAAGGTTGAAATAATAGGCTTCAGGGAGGAATGTTCAGGGAGGAATGTTCAGGGAGGAATGTTCAGGGAGGAATGTTCAGGGAGGAATGTTCAGGGAGGAATGTCCAGAGAGGACGGTAGCCTAGTAAGCAGGGCTACCGTCTGGGATGTGGCTGGTCACAGGTTCGAATCCCGACACATAATGAGCTAGTATGCATCGCATACTAGCTCATTATGTATTACTTACCTTAGAACGAAGCCCCGACACGGACCCCCGGACACCGCTGCGGGCGCTGCCATGATCCCTCGGCGTCTCTTCCGGGTTCGGCGGCTCCGGCGCTGTGAGTGCATGCGCTCGGGAGTGATTTTCCGGCAAGCTCCCGGCAAGGAAAACTGAAGGTCCCCCCGGACCTTCAGAGCGCATGCGCCGCTCGCGTAAGCGGCTGCATGCACTGCAAATATCTCCTAAACCGTGCCGGTTTAGGAGATATTAATTGTACCTACAGGTAAGCCTTATTATAGGCTTACCTGTAGTTAAAAGTGTCAAAAAGCGGGATACTACTGCTTTAAGGAGGTTTGATCCTGTCTTCTCTGGTCCTCCCCTTCTTCCACTATCCCCAATCCATCTGCTGATAGCACAGAGCCTTGGAGGCACCCCACACATGCTCAGTTTGATGTACATTGCTGGAGAGTTTTTTATTTTTTTTCTTGGGAGGGTGCATGTGATCAGCACAGGGCCAATCAACACTGTCCAGACAGAGGGTCAGGGGTCCTGCAGCCTTAACCACTTTACCACCGGAGGATTTTGCTGTCTTACGTCTGGGCCAATTTTTGCGATTCGGCACTGTGCGACTTTAACTGACAAATGCAACGCCGTACCCAAACGAAATTTACGTCCTTTTTTCCCCCATAAACAGAGCTTTCTTTTGGTGGTATTTAATCATCTCTGTGATTTTTATTTTTTGCGATATTAATAAAAAAAGCGACAATTTTGAAAAAATAACAATATTTTTCTACTTTGACAGTTAAAAAATATCCAATATATTCAATTTTTGTCATATATTTAGGCCAAAATGTATTTAGCTACATGTCTTTGACAAAAAAATTCTCAATGAGCGTATTTTTAAACTGCTTTAAGACCGGAAGATTTTACCCCATTCCTGACCAGGCCATATTTTGCGATTTGGCACTGCGTTAATTTAACGGACAATTGCGCGGACAATATACTATCACCTGCAGCATACAGCTCAAATAGAGCTTTGTGAATGCTACCTAGGTGTCTGACCGTGTATCAGCATGCCACATATTCAAAAAATGACAAAAGAGATGCTAACCTAGTGTTTCACCCGTATAGGATGATGACAGACTTGTGCAAAATGATGATTGGAAATCAACATCCATTTACCTCATGTGACAATTCAAATATATATGCAGATCAAAAGGAATGTCTGCGCCTGGCTGTGTGCCAATTGGATATATAACCTGGTCTGAAAAAGGTCAGACCAATTCAATGATGTATCAATATTTTGGCTGTAGACAAATCATGGCATCCTCGCATGTTAATAAACTGCAAATTCAGGGAGTCAACTCTGATGAATATGACTCAAAGCACAAATAGAATGTCCACAAAGAGGGGGAATGTGGAATGAATGCACACTGTCAATCCTTAATTAGGGAATGGTAATTTGATCCACAATGCGGTGAAATTAGATGGCAAATGTAATGGCTGCCTTGAAAATTTCTGGGCAGTTTTGGACTTTATGGATCATCCAGGGTCAGATTAGTGCCGACTCTCCAAACGAGCCCGATTTGGAATGGGAGCTTGGGAGAGACGCAGGTAAACTCTACCTCTGCGCAGGCTCACACTGGTGTCAAGTACTAATGGATGCAAGTATTAGCTGATTATACAGGGTGTTTCTGATAAGGATATATCATCCATATGACCCTCTGTTATATAGAGCAGTTCATCCCAATGTACTGTCCACCGAGTGTTCACTGCCCTTTCTCAATCCCCATATATAGCTGAAAGCTCACCATGCATCCGGGTATGAATAGCTGGCTTCGGGTGATGTACACTCCGGTCGGCTCCTGGAATGATGGTCACTGGTCATTGGCAGCTTCATCCACGCGCCAAATGTAGGCAGCGTCTACCGCACATGGCGGTTTGCTGAATCCTGCAATTTGACCCTGCCTGTCACTTAGGAGATCCGCCCGCTTTGTTTACACAAGCGGGCGGATTTCCACACTAGATCCCCGACGATCGGGGAAGAGCAGCGGTGAGCGAGCCTCCGGCGGCGCGCGCGCACCACCGAGAGAAGGGAATGTCTGGTGACGTAGGTCTACGTCGCCAGACGATAACGAGCCACTGTGCCGCAGTAGCAGCACAGTGAGCAGATGTAAAGTGGTTAAAGGACAGTCATTGGAGAATGAAAAGTCATCCTACAAGCTTTAACCAGACACTGATAGAATTCACAAGACTGCTATATACTGCGGATGAGAAAATGCATTTAGAGATTTTTTTTATGTACTAAAATAATTGCATTTCCATGTTCTGTGTTCTGTGGGAGATAAGATATAGTGAATGTAGAGTCCTGGGTTTAGTAACACTTTAAGGCTGTTTTAATATAAGTACCTTCTAGGGAGGTTGACTGAGAACGGATAGCATAAGTGCTAAATACAGCTCAGAAATGATCATCAGCAATACATAATTGCTTGTGAGAAAACTCAGTGTATGTATTTCTTTCCCTTATTCCCATAATAATGACCTGTTTTATTACAATACACCTGACATCACATTACCAAGCGTAGATACTCTGGCTGTATATTTTTTGAATTAAGAAGCTGCTCAAATGCTTTGATGGATTTCTTATCTGGTAAAGCTATGTGTTCTGTTATGAATAAAGTATCACCCGCAGCTACAGCAGAACTAAACACAGGTGTATTCTACCAGTAAGGGCTGAAAATTGAGAGTGCGCTTTGAAGTTCACAAATAAGGGCAGAAAAAACATTTCTAGCCTGCTTTGACAAACCGTTATAAAGTACCAGTTGAATAAAAATTGAGTTTCCTGTGAAGCTAAAAAAAAAAAAAAGATTTGTGACCACTGTGGCATTGGCATTCTCCTCCAAAATTCATCTCTGATGCATTAAATAAAAGTATTTAAAAAAAAAACCCTGTCATTTTTAAAGGAAAAGAGCAGTTGAAAAAAATCAATTGAAATCCTAGCTGTGATATTTATGATTTGTCTTATCACAAATAAAAAAATAAAATGTTTATTCTGTTACTTTTCTCATTTGAAAAATAATGCATTTATTTTACTTGGCTATATTTAAGGAAAAGATGCAATAAATTACCATTCCAAATGCATTCATGCTGTCAGCTAGATATTCTGCTAACCTACTATGCAGTGCACTACCACTGTGCTAAAATATAAACTTAGTTGACCCCTTTTTCTAAACAGCTATGTCATTGGAGTTTACAAAAATATTCCATAGAATAGCATTACATTGTACTGCAGTAAAGTAGTATAAAAATAACTTTTAGATCTTTCGCCACTTAAGACTTACATTGCCAGGAATTTTAGGAGTGTATTTTGCTAAGCAGGTTTTCTATAACAGTAAATGCATAAACAAATGAGTGAATTTTAGCAAACTTCATGTCTTCTGAACCATTTCTTTGGAGTTGTACCTTGTGTTGCATATATGAAATGTTGTTTCCCATTAAATTGCGTTAGCAAGATTAGTTATTTAGTATTTTTCAGTATAACTGCTACAGCTAATAGTGCTTTTTCTGTTATATGTATATCATAGTACATTTGAATGTTGAGTTTTGCTATAATTTTAATAACATGAACACTTGTTTACCCCCATTAGCAAACACTAATTTCTCTAACGATATCTTTGATGACAGATGTAAAATGGTATAGCATGTTTAACATGCAAATACAAGGCTATGCTTTCAACATCAAAATACATCAAGCTAAGGATGTAAAAAAAAGTCTGCAATTAGTTTTTGCATAAAGTAGGGAAGGGATAAAGCTACTACTAGGTTCTTGGTCTCCGTGACTGTACTCTTCACTGGTTCTCATCCCACCTTCAGTGCTACTTACAACTCTACTACCTCCTCTTCTCTTCCTTTCTCCGTCGGGGTCCCCCAAGGTTCTGTTCTTGGATCGCTCCTTTTCTCAATCTACACCTCTTCCCTAGGTCAGCTGATTGCCTCCCATGGCTTTCAATATCACCTCCACACTAATGACACCCAAATCTCTCCACCCCTCAGCTCACTACATTAGTCTCCTCACGCATCACCAACTTACTCACAGACATGTCAGCCTGGATGTCACATCACTTCCTCAAACTCAACCTATCCAAAACTGTGCTCATGATTTCTCCTCCCCCACATTCCTCTTCCCCTGATTTCTCTGTCAAAATCAACGGCTTAACTATCAACCTGTCCCCCCATGCCAAGGTCCTAGGTGTAATCCTGGATTCTGATCTATCCTTTCGGCCACACACCCATTTGCTGTCCAAAGTTTGCTGCCTTAACCACCGCAACATCTCCAAGATACGCCCCTTCCTTACCAACGACACTAAAAAGCTTTTAATCCACTCCCTGGTCATCTCTTGTCTTGATTACTGCAACTCCTTTCTCATTGGCTTACCTTTAAATAGGCTACCCCCCCCCCCCTTCAGTCCATCTTAAATGCTGCTGCCAGGCTTATCCACCTTACAAACCGCTCTGTGTCTGCTATCCCTCTTTGCCAATCCCTCCATTGGTTGCCACTCAACCTACAAATACAATTCAGGTTACTAACCATAACTTACAAAGCCATCCATGACTTGGCATCCAGTTACATCACTAACCTGGTCTCAAAATACCAACCAAATCGTTCTCTTCCTGCCTCCCAGGACCTCCTGCTCTCTAACTCCCTTGTCACCTCTTCCCATGACTGCCTCCAGGACTTCTCCGGAGCCTCTCCCATCCTCTGGAATACTCTACCCCAATCTGTCTAACTATCTCCTACTTTGTCCACTTTCAGATGAGCCCTGACAACCAACCTCTTCAGAGAAGCCTATCTGTAGGGCTGCTGAATATAATCGCTGAATCGATGCATCGCGATGTGACCCTTCGCGATTCTGCATCGATTCGGGGTGGTTGAATAATCGATTACCTAATGACGTCACTTCCGGGGGCGGGGACAGAAGTGACATGGCGGCGCTGGCCGGGCTTGTGGGATATGGAGCTCCTCCTCGCGGCGTGGGAGAGGAGAGGAGAGGAGGAGAGCGGAGCTATCAGTGCCCTCTCTGGCCCCGGGATACACACGGCACGCCCACTTAGCACGCTGCTGCCCGACCGCCCGCTCTGACAGCCCGGCCGCCCGAAGTCGCGGCCTTCCCAGCTCGGTACACTTCTGGTAGCGGTGCGGTTCTCGGCAGACAGCCTGAATTGACCGCAGGGGAGCGAGGAGGCCCTGCTTTCCGCCTGTACCGTGCACTGCACTAGTCCGAGCTCCAAATTCCCGACATGAGGCTCAGCACCCAGGACCTGTCCGAGCCCTACTCCATACACCTACCGCTACTTCATCCACAACTGGCTGCAGCTCTGCTTCCTGGTAAGTCGGGGCACTACAGGGCCCAGCATTCCTCCTTACCAGGGCCTGCTATAATACAACTAGGGGCACTACAGAGCCCAGCATTCCTCCTTACCAGGGCCTGTTATACTACAACTAGGGGGACTACTACAGACTCTGTAGTCCCCCTAGTTGTTGTATAACAGGCCCTGGTAAGGAGGAATGCTGGGCTCTGTAGTGCCCCTAGTTGTAGTACAGTAGGCCCTGGTAAGGAGGAATGCTGGGCTCTGTAGTCCCCCTAGTTGTAGTACAGTAGGCCCTAGTAAGGAGGAATGCTGGTCTCTGTAGTCCCCCTAGTTGTAGTAGAACAGGCCCTGGTAAGGAGGAATGCTGGGCTCTGTAGCTCTGTACAGAGCCAAGCTTTCCTCCTTACCAGAGCCTGTTATACTACAACTAGGGGGACTACAGAGCCCAGCATTCCTCCTTACCAGAGCCTGCTATACTACAACTAGGGGGACTACAGAGCCAAGCATTCCTCCTTACCAGGGCCTATGGTACTACAACTAGCATCAGGTAACTCTTCTAACCTGATGTGGCCTGCTCTAAAGGGGGATCTATGGGGACCTGCTCTACTAAAGGGGATCTATGGGATGACCTGCTCTACTAAAGGGGGATCTATGGGGGACCTGCTCTACTAAAGAGGGATCTCTGGGGATGCTGGCCTGCTCTAAAGGGGATCTATGGTGACCCTGCACTAAAGGGGATCTATTCCATAGATCCCCCTTTAGAGCAGGGTCCTCATAGATCCCCCTTTAGAGCTCAGTTCCCCTGGATCCCCTTTAGGACAGGCCCAGGCTCCCCATAGATCTCCTTTAGAGCAGGGTCCCCATAGATCCCCCTTTAGAGAAGGGTCCCCATAGATCCGCCTTTAGAGCAGGGTCACCATAGATCCCCCTTTAGAAAAGGGTCCCCATAGTAATCGTGATGCATCGTGATGCATCGCGGAATCGAATCGTATCGAATCGCGACCCTAATAATCGTAATCGCATCGAATCGTGAGGTAAGTGAAGATGCGCAGCCCTACTTATCTGGCAACCACCTTATAATTGTACTTTATTTTATTACCACCTTACAATTGTACTGTATTTTCTCCATCAGCCCATCCCCCACAGTTATTACCTCTTGTGTCTCTTGACCCTCCCTCTTAGATTGTAAGCTCTAACAAGCAGGGCCCTCTGATTCCTACTGTATTAAAGTGTGTTGTATTTGTACTGTCTACCCTCAAGTTGTAAAGCGCTGCATAAACTGTCAGCGCTATATAAATCCTATATAATAATATTAATACTTTTATTATATCTGGGTCCCGCTGGGGAGATTTACCTTCACTTCCTGTTTTTTGAGACAAAACAGGAAGTGAAAGGAAATCTCTCAAAAGTAAGGGGAATTCACCTTTTAGAGTTGTCATCAGAACATTGGCTCCTATTTAGAAAGCATTGCCTGTGCACACATGCACTCTTACACCTAACACTCCCCAGTTTCCCCAAGGTTGGACAGTATTTTACAGCTCCATATTTTTCTCAACCCTTGTACTTCAAACTCTGCACTTATGTACTACAATGTCTATAGGAATTAATTGCCTTACTCTGCGTGTAATGTGTAATTACAGTCATCATCACTTCCTAAAGAAATGCAGTGTGCAGGAATGCCGCTTGGTGTATGGGGCCAGAGTATAAATGAAAAAAAAGCTGGAGCCATAGACTGTAAAGCACAATGCAGCTCTTGGCAAGTAAATAGGATCATGATGTGTCAGACTGATGAGAAGGACCTGGGGGGTGGCTAGGTAATGACTCTTTAAAATGCACTTACATCTTAAGGATTTGGATTGTGGTCCGGATGGCAAGTAAAACAACAGAAACACTGCTAATGCAATGCAGGAAACATTGAGGAAGCATTTTACAATTCTGATGCACAGCCTAGTAATACTAAACGGGAGCAACAAGAAAAATTATGATTTATTGTAAGAATGCAGCTTAAATATTAAAACTCTCCATCTGCCTCTCTAAAATAGGACGACGACAAATTAAAACTTGCCCCTGATCACATTTTAATAGTGCCTCTGTTGTTTGTGTTATGTTCTTTTATGAGTTATCGAGGGTACAAAGAAAGAAATCTGCGTAAAAACTGTGTATGTCCAGCTTTAGACCTGATGCACATAGGCAACATGTGTTAACCACTTAAGGACCGCCCCACGTACATTTACTGCAACAAGGCAGCCCTTAAGTGCAAAATCACATACCTGTACGAGATTATCGTTGTCGGCTCTGGGGCACGTGTGCTGCCAGAGCCACCCTCCTTCTGTGACAGGACACATCGAGAGCCAATCAGCAGGTCCAGGGGCCGCGATGGTACCCCCCGGACCTGCCAATTGTTCATAGGAGAGACAGAACCGTGGTCTGCCTATGTAATAAGGCAGACTGCCTTTCTGTCACAGAGGGAGAGAGAGATCTTGTATTTCTGCTAATAAGGAACACAGGTGCCTCTCTTCCTCCAGTCAGTCCATCCCCCACACAGTTAGAAAGCATACCCAGGGAACACAGTTAACCCTTTGATTGCCCCTGATGTTAACCCCTTCCCTGTGAAATGTATACAGTGACAGTACATTTTGTTTTAGCACTGATCACTGTATTGGTGTCACTGGTCCCAAAAAAGTGTCACTCAGTGTCGGATTTGTTCGCTGCAATGTCACAGTTTCGTTAAAAAACACTGATTGCCACAATTATAGTAAAAAAAAGAAAAAAAAAAAGAAAAAGTCCTTAAATCTATCCCATAGTTCGCAGACACTATAAATTTTGCGCAAACCAATCAAAATACGCTTTTTGGGATTTTTTTTTTACCAAAAATATGTAGCAGAAAACAGACATAAATCGATAAAGAAATTTGAATTTTTTTCATTTTTTTTTGAATATGTTTTATAGCAGAAAGTAAAAAATATTGTTAATTTTTTTTTTTTCAAAATTGTCAGAATTTTTTTGTTTATGGTCCAAAAATAAAAAAACGCAGAGGTGATCAAATACCACCAAAAGAAAGCTCTATTTGTGGAAAAAAAAAGGACATCAATTTTATTTGGATACAGTGTCGCACAACTGCGCAATTGTCAGTTAAACCAATGCATGCCATATCGCAAACAATGGCCTGGTCATTAAGGGGGTAAAACCTTCCGGGGCTGAAGTGGTTAAATACAAGATAATTTGTCTGGTAAGGATAAACAATTTTTTTGCTTCCCAGATCAGATTTATGATTCCTGTGTGGAGTTGGGTGAACAGTTCGAGCCAAACAAAATGTTGTCCCGAACATTGCCTGTTCCCCCGTTCAGCGAACACCTGAATTTGCGGGGCGCACGGCAGGATGTTTGCCCACCGAGCGCCCCACAATGCGCTACACAGTGCATTCTACAAATTCTGGATGG
>NC_138771.1:237349814-237472314 GCF_965119305.1 Pelophylax lessonae
CACTGAACTGGAAATACACATACCAACCTGTCTAACACTTCACTGGCTAAGTGCTTGTGGTGATTTGGTGACACATTATGTAATAAAGCGAAAAAATGTGCCATTGCATTTAAATCAGAATTAAACCCAAAACCAAAAATAAATTGCAGCTTACAAATCATTAGTTGTGTAAAGTGAAGCCAAACTCCAGCTAACATCTTATAAACAGTTACATCAACAGTTTTGTTCCATTTAGAATTAAAAATGTACATAAATTATTAAATTCTCATCACTGTCAGTGATTAATAGTTTGTCTCAACCCTTTAACTGCTACATCAGCAGGACAGCTTGTTCTGTTGAAAAACAACAGACTTACTGGCTAGATCACCAGGTGAAAATAAAAGAAAGAAAGCTTACAAAAAACATGCAGCCACAACATCAAGAAACAGCAAGCTGCAATATAATAAATATTTGCTTTTGGGTTTAATACCACTTTAAACCGTTGAAGCTGGCAGTGGCAATTCTCATATGTGAGCACCAATACTAATATGTTCTTGAAGGCTACCTTTAAATGGTTTCTCATATCTCTAGGGGGTAGAATGGTCACGTCTCTGCTTAATTTTCTGGGCAGACTCTGCATGAGTTTTAGCTAAGCCATGTAACCCACATGACAAGAATTACATTATGTATTCTTTGTTCTCAGTCCTGGCCTGAACTGCTGTTATCTATGCATCTAAACTTGTGCAGGTCCTCCCTGCCTCTAGTAATTAGTGATCTGTTTCTCTGGGAATTACTAAAATGCAGTAAAAAAATAGAAATTATGGTACATAGCACTGAAGACATGGGGGTTGATTTATTACAGGCAAATAGGTTGTACACTTTGCATGGGATATTCCTCGAAGCTTACTAAATGCAGTGAAAATTCACTTTGCAAAGAACACCCGATCGCATGCAAGGAAAAAAAAAAAACAGCTGTATTTTGCTGCTTAGCTGACAAATCTTCGAAAAAGACTCTTACACAACATCCCTTACTGGGAAACCAACTGTTTGGGCAACATTTGATTAGATTATTATGATTGCTATGAGCAAGGCTAAGAGTACTCTCTTACTCCAACCCCTCAAAGCTAAGAACCCACAGTGAAAAAAACAACCTCGCTTTATAGCGAATAAAAGTTCCTTTATTTTCAAAAGATTGTAAGATCTGTTAAGCCCAACCCGACCTTTGTGTTAAGAAACCTTGGCAATTCAAGCCCTCTAAGCTGGTGGATAAATCTACATCCACTTGAAGTTTTCTTTTTTCCAACCTATACATCAGAAGATGGTGAGACATCTTCTGTACTTTTTTTGGCACAGTTATACCTCAGATCCATTTGGTCAGGAATGCTGTCGCTACATGTTACAAAGTAGAATTCCACTAACTTCCCACCAAGAGGACGTTTTTAAACCTTTGACTGTCACCTAATTTATCTGCGGATCTTCTATTGGCTGTCGAGGGGCTTCTGTCACAGTATATAATTATGCTGATACCTTTCCAAGAAAGTTTTAAGGGTTTTCCTAAACCCTTTTTACAGATCACAAGAAGGAAGCAGTTTGACCCATCTTGAATCTCAAAGTTTTAAATGGCTAAATAATGTTTTGCAATTTTCAGATGGAATCATACTTTTTGTGCCTCACTGTAATAATATCACATACTGGACGAAAAGCTGTAGCTAGCGCCCATGTTGTTCAGAATCATAGGTCAGCCATGACAGTCTTGCAGAACAGTTACACATTACAGCAGTGATCCTACCCCTCCTTTAATTTATGCAATTTATAGGCTTAACATTAGTACACTTCAAAAGAGCTGTTATCTCAACTCAGAGACATCAGAAACCTGAGCTTAGGCCTGTGCAGAGCTGTAAACAGCTAATCCAGGCTTATCGTATAACTATGACAAAATCCATTAAGAATATATAGCATTCCATAAAAGGATACCCAGAACTAATGGGGATCGTAAAAGGCAATCAGAGCCAGAAGTGACCCTTCTAAAACCCTGGCCCAATTCAAAACTTAACAAATCCACACATGATTCATAAAATCAGACAAGACACATTATTATTAGGTATATCTTTGAATGGAGAATGTCATACTGAACTAATCAAGGTCATACATGAATAGGCTGGCACATACAGAAGGTAAGATAGCTGTCAGATATCCCCTGGGTGACAAGTTTATCTGAGCTACCCTGTGTTTGGTATCCCTGGATGTGAAATTCAATGCTGAACAATAATCAGTTTCAGGAATGCAACCAGTACATATTGGAAGATTTGAATAGTGGTATAAAACTGTGTGTAAGGAAGGGACATGATATTGTCATAAACCCAGGACATCCCATGGACACTTCCTAGACTTTTTTTTGGTCAGGGGCCTCTGTCAACATCCCTTTGATCCCAGAGAAAAAGGGAGATGCCAAAACAGTTATGAGTTCTCATCATCATCAAACCAAAAACATCTGCCAAGTTTGAGAACCGATAACATTTGGCTTATCGACCAAACTCTGTTCAACCCAAGAACAATGCGCAAGTATTCTCCTACCCACTCTGTTTTATTTCTCTGTTGCTGAATTATGTCTTTATTTCTTTGAAACACCTTTTTCTGTAAATATTTTATTTGCTCCAATTTTGACCTTTTGATTAATAAACCCTTAAAGTGTTAACTTTGTCCCTAAGCTCTTAATGCAAGCTAATAAAAGAACTTGTCTCTTGAAGAGTGCTACTGAACAGTACATATCTGCAATATACCTGTCTGTGGTTATAATGTGTGTTACAGACATTTATTCTTAAATCATAACTGATATTGCAAAAATATGAGTATCCTCCTGCTCAGTCCAAAAAGGGGGGGGGGGTGATGGCTATTAAAGGGTTAATTGCTTATTTAGCCCAGTGACAATCGCTCCCAGGCTGCTGGCACCTTCATTGTGGTCCCACGAGCTGGAAAATATGTGTGCAGGGTGCAGCTGAGATTGGCATTGTCCCGTAAGTGGCAGCGCGGTATGGGATTGGCCAGTCCTTTGTCATCCGTTAGTGAGGAAGGCAGGAATCTGATAGCCACTTTCATCACATATTGACTGCCAGCATGAGTGGGATAGTTTTGCATTAGAGCACGGGTGGGGAACCTGCGGCCCCCAAAGTCATCTGATCCGGCCCCCTGTGCTAGGGTGACCAGACGTCCCCAGACTGAGGACACTGTCCCCACTTTGCATGGCCGATCCTGGGCGGGGGTGCCCAGGGCCGGCCATACCATTGGGCTGCCTCCGGAGCGGAAGGGGAGGGCGAGCACCTCCTGATTACACAAAGAGCAGGGTTCTCCTACTTACCCGGCATGGCCGCTGTCATACAAAGTTACGCCTCCTACCTATGATAGACAGCACAGTGGTGACGTCTATCATAGGAGTCGTCCAGGAGGCATGACTTCGTATGAGAGCGCCCGCACCGGGTAAGCAGAAGAACCCCGCTCTTTGTAATTAGGAGGCGCTCCAATTCCCAGGCACTAATCACTCTGCATTAAGGGGGCACTAATCACTCTGCATTAAGGGGGCACTAATCACTCTGCATTAAGGGGGCACTAATCATTATGCATTAAGGGGCCACTAATCACTCTGCATTGATGGGTGCACTAATAACTCTGCATTAAGGGGGCACTAATCACTCTGCATTAATGGGGCACTAATCACTCTGCATTGAATGGGCACTAATCACTCTGCATTAAGGGGCCACTAAGATACAGCAGTACCAGCCAGAGCCAGAAATGCCCACAGCAGAACCAGCAGTACCCACAGAAGTACCAGCCAGAGCCAGCAGTACCCACAATAGAACCAGCAGTACCCACATCAGTGCCAGCCAGAGTCAGCAGCACCCACAACAGTACCAGCCAGCAGTACTAGCCAGCAGTACATACAGCACAGTACCAGCCTGAGCCAGCAGTACCCACAGCAATATTAGCCAGCAGTACCCACAGCAGTACCAGCCAGCAGTACTAGCCTGAGCCAGCAGTACCCGCCAGCAGTACCAGTCTGAGCCAGCAGTACCCACAGAAGTGCCAGCCAGCAGTACCTACAGCACAGTACCAGCCTGAGTCAGCAGTACCCACAGCAGTACCAGCCTGATCAGGCAGTACCCACAGCAGTACCCACAGCACAGTACCAGTCTGATTCAGCAGTACCCACAGCATTCCAGCCAGTTGTACCCACCAGCTGTACCCGCCAGCATTTCTTTTCAAAACTTACCACCACAAAGAGTTGACTGCGCTCCAGACTGACCGACGCAAACCTGGAAAACCAGTTGCCAGTAGCAACATCATCAATACCAGCTAACATCACACACCTCACCAAGGAGAAGCAGTTGCAGCCATCACAGTAGGGGTGAGTTAATTAAATGTTTGACCAAATATAATAGGCACATTTTTAAGTTGATAATTTTGTATGTCCCCCGAATGATTTTTTAAATACCTAAATGGCCCTTGGCAGAAAATAGGTTCCCCACCCCTGCATTAGAGCATGCAGTGCAATGTTAGGAATTAGCTATGCACTGAAGAATTGTAACCTTTGTGGAAACAGTCCTTAGAGACAAGCTGATGCATATTTTTTTTTTGTTTTTAAAGAGACATACAGCATCAGCTACTTCCTACAACTCCTTCCTCTCTCTGCTTTCTGTTGCTTTCTACTTACAAACATGCCTGGATTGTCAGAATATAAGAAGATGACCAAAAATGACCCGTCTGCTGAGTGTGCATCAAGAGAAATATTGACGTCGGTAGCAAAAATAATAAAGGCATGATTTCTGACCTATAGAAGTATGATATCCGGGCAGACAAGAACCTGGGGAAACCGGAAACCAAAAGGGTTCCTGCTACTTCAGAGCCATGTTGTTCAGAGATTGCTTTACAGGATGGGCAAGCAGAGACTGACACAGAAGTATCACTGAATGTCACCACCAAGCCACAGCATGAGCAGGCCAGCCTCAGATTGCCTTAAACCTGCAGGTGCAAGATACCCTACAATGCATCATGGAGATGGATCCTGCAATGTACCTGCAATTTCTTGAGTTCCAGGCGGAGAGAGAGAGTAACTCCAGGCTGAGAGGGAGGGTGTAGAATGCCCGACTGCGGCTGAGAGAGAGGCTGCACAGAAGGAGGCTGATCGCTGGCTGGCACGAACTGGAGATAACTAGGCTCTAGCAGCAGTGACAGGCTCAGAACTTCAAATCCCTGAAGCACAGGGACACCTCACTGCATGTGAACCAGGCAGCAAAATATCTAGTTATTGAAAAGGACAGTGACATTGACATCTATATACTGTCATTTTTAAAATAACTTGCCGTCAGTACCATCTACCCCAAGCACAATGGGCTGGGTACATGATGTCAGGGCTGCGAGGCAAGATCCTGGATGCATATGTCAAATTGCCAGCAGAGCAGGACAATGAGTAGGAGGCCATAAAGGCTGCAATCATTCAAAAGTATCAGTTAACCCTGGAAGTGTACCGGAAGTGATTTAGATCCTTGCAAAAGAGTCCCTGGAAGATCTTATGATTAAGGATCAACTTTTGCACATCTGTCCTACAGACATCAGACAGTTTGTATTGGAGTGAAAACCAGCCTCTGCCTAAGCAGCAGCAGAACTTGCAGATGCCTATATCAACAGGCTCCTCCGAATGGCTGAAAAGGAGGGAAATCACCAATGGCAATCCCTCCTACACCTGTGATTCAAGTTCCCCAGCAACCAGCACCTGCAGTCTCTGGTGTCACATCAATCGCAACTGACAGCTGCAGATGCTACACCTGTGGAAAAGCCAGACATCTTAGGACGCAGTGCCCAGAGCAGAAAAAAAAGACATCACCTGGCCAGCTGGCCAGTACCTCTTCCTCCTTGCTGTTTGTCCACAGGAAAGCTGGGATGACCACCATCAACCTGCAGCCAGTCACTGTCAGATCTTAACTGGTTTCCGGACACAGGAGCTGAAGTCACCTTGGTCAGACTAGAGGTGATAGGCAATAGTGATATCATCCCAGGAAAGTTTTTTACCCTCTCCGGAGTCGGGGAGACCCACCCACGAGTACCCCGTACTTATGTTTTCATTGATTTGGGTGCTGGTAGTGGAATGAGAGAGGTGGGAGTCTCGGACAAGATCCTCACAGCTGTTCTGTTGGGTGCCAATTTAGGTACCCTTGTTTCTTACTACGCACCTGCTAAGAGCACCCTTGTTTCCCCCCACAGAACTCTTTGGACCTCACAAGGTACTGTGTGCAGATGTTGGGTTAATGTCTCGGCAACTGAGGGAGGGAGGGGGGGCTGGAGTGGAAGTACAGGGTTCTCCTTCTTCTAAGGGAGGAAAGAAGGCACCCATGTATCGCTATCAAACACATGTGTGGGTGATGTTCACATTGTAATTGCTAAATGTAATGATGTTTTGTCTTTGTTGGAGGTCCCTCACGGTGCCGGGAGAGTGGAAGAGATACAGTCTCTGGCTTTAGAGCAAAGGAGTGACCCAGACAGTCCTTTTTCTTGTTCTTTCCCAGAGGATTCTGCTTCAATTTCAACCCAGAAAATGTTCTTGTGAGTCACAGGACAGCTAGCTGGCACTTATAGTCCCACGTTTCAGCCAGCACTGCTGACAGACAAAAGCCTTGCAGCATTCAGCTGTCAGCTTCCATGCTGAGAAATGTAAACAACAACTTGACGGGGACAGTGAGCAGATAGGTTTGACAGGTCTGCAGACCATACTCACTGCATTCTTTTTGGCCTCCACTGTCATCTGGGATCAATACTTGACTCACTTAGACTCTCCTTACCTAAGGAGGTATAATCTTTTCAACCTAATGAGAATGATGTTCATCCTTTTCTTTGTCCAGCTCTTATGCATCTAAAACATATTGCTCTGCTTTCTCTGGATGAGGAAGGGCTATCAGGGTCTGACTGAATGACAATGCTGCCTTTTAAACCAAACATTAGACTCCATGTTTGTCCTCATGGATGGTTTCTGTAAAGATTTTGCAGCTTTTTCTATTACCAATTCCAGATGAATTGCTGAAACTAGATCCTAGGCTTACTCAATCTAAATTTTTGTTTGCACATGATTAAATCATGGAAATCATCAGAGCTTCACCTCATTCACTAAGCTCTGAGAATATCAGTGCAACTGCACTTGCAAAGTGTGGTCTATTTGTCTTTAGTAAATTAACCCTAATGTGCCCTATGTTTGCAAATTGATAACTTTGCCTTCTGTACACACCTTTGCAAAATTTGATAAAGTGGATGTTGCTGCACTAGCAAATGCCAGCTTCAGCCATAAGATTTTGTAAGTGACTGTGTGAATGGAGGCATTGTTATGGTAGAGTAAAGTTTTTACCTAGCTGTTTTTTTAACTTGTTTAATTGCCTGCCCCCAGACAATTCAGTGGTCTGTCTTTTTTTTAGCTCTGTGTCCCCCAATGAATAATTAAGAAAATATAATTTTTTTTTTACTCCCAGTAAAATCCTTTTCTCCAGATATATTTGAAGGGGACTTGTTTTTCCTCCTAGGTCAAGTTATTATATTTATATATATATAATAATGAACTCTATAACAATGGTGAAGTGCAAATTGCTGTTATGCTACGTGTATTATAGGAACTCTAATTTGTGGTATAGTCACAGACTTGTTTACAGGTTATTAGGGAGGAATATTGAAATCAATATGCAATCCTGAAATGTTACCAATGTCCTAAGGCACAGATAATGAATGCCAGATAAAGGATACTGACAAAATAAATCAAAGATACAATATCTGTCAGTAAAGGTGTGCTGTGTGAAGCTTACTTGGAAAATGATTTGTGATATATTGAAATAATCTGTTTTATCTTTGGTTTAAGATATATAGATATTTTGTTCTGTTTTGTCAGTGTAACATTTTTTTTTTTTTTTTATGACTGTTTATGGACTTTATGTATATCAAGATACAAACATTAGAGATCCACTGTCTCTTAACAAAAAGGAAGAAAAAAAAAAACGGTTGTACATAAATTAATAAAAAGCTTTTTGCAACTATAGATGCATGAACATTCAAACATCTGAGATTCTGTTTACATATAAATTTTCAAAATTTCTTATAAGATACAAGTTTACAGACAAGTTTCAAGTTTCCAGCTCTAAGAGTAGTAGCTGCATAAGAAGTTGAGAAAAAAAATGGTATTGGACATCGATGGTATTATGTATGTATTGTCCAAAAACCAAATCCAAAAAAGTTGGGACACGGTACAAATTGTGAGTAAAAAAGGAATGGACTAATTTACAAATCTCATAAACTTGTATATTTTATTCACAATATAATATAGATAACATATCAAATGTTGAAAGTGAGACATTTTGAAATGTCATGCCAAATATTGGCTCATTTTAGATTTCATGAGAGCTACACATTCCAAAAAGTTGGGACAGGTAGCAAAAAGAGGCCGGAAAAGTTAAATGTACATATAAGGAACAGCTAGAGGACCAATTTACAACCTATTAAGTCAATTGGCAACATGATTTGGTATAAAAAGAGCCTCTCAGAGTGGCAGTGTCTCTCAGAAGTCAAGATGGGCAGAGGATCACCAATTCCCCCAATGCTGTGGCGAAAAATAGTGGAGCAATATCAGAAAGGAGTTTCTCAGAGAAAAATTGCAGAGTTTGAAGTTATCATCATCTACAGTGCATAATATCATCCAAAAATTCTGAGAATCTGGAACAATCTCTGTGCGTAAGGGTCAAGGCCGGAAAACCATACTGGATGCTGGTGATCTTCGGGCCCTTAGACGGCACTGTATCACATACAGGAATGCTACTGTAATGGAATTCCCAACATGGGCTCAGGAATACTTCCAGAAAACATTGTCGGTGAACACAATGCCAGCTAAAACTCTATAGGCCAAAAAAGAAGCCATATATAAACATGATCCAGAAGCGCAGGCATTTTCTCTGGGCCAAGGCTCATTTAAAATGTACTGTGGCAAACTGTTCTGTGGTCAGATGGATCAAAATTTGAAGTTCTTTTTTGGAAAACTGGGACGCCAGGGCTCGAGTCCTGGGGGAACGCATGGGAACAACGTTCCTGTACTATTTTTACAGCAGGAACGCCATTCCCGTTAGCAGCTGCGTCCCCCCAACACGATCCCAGCACCTGGCTCCATGTCCTGCTCTGGGATGGCGGGTCGGTAAGCACAGATAGTGGGTCCCGACCCACCATCCCCGAGCACAATGTGAGAAAAGTAGCCGCACTGCAGGAAGCAGAGCCGATGCTTCCTGTATAGTGCTGGCTCCTGTCACAGGCGGAGGGATACCAAATGTACTCCGCCTGTGACAGAAGCAAAACAGGAGCATCGGCTCTACAGATGAGAGAGGGAGGCGGTGCAGCTGCCAAGTAAGCCCAGGCTGCCTGAAAGTCAGGAGCCCCATCAGCCAGGTGCGCATTACATGCTTGCCAAGTCAGTGACTTTTCTGCTACAGCTCAGTCCCAGAACAAAGGCTGTGAGTATTGCAGCCCTATCATTACTTGCTTCTAATCTCCTATCCCCCTGGCAGTCTCCTGTCATCTCCATCTGTGTCCACCTTTACTTAGATCCCCCTCCTCCCTAATCTCCAGTGCCGTGTGCTGAGAGATTTCGGAGGCGGAGCATAGATACTGCCGGGTGTGCTGACACTGTGCACTGTGCAGTGAGAAAGTTTAGCTGAGCTTATAATCTTCTGAGGAGTGTCTATTTGGCTCCTGAGGTAAGCTGGCAGTTTCATGTAAGGATTTATAAGAATTTGTTTGCAGGACATGAAAAGAGTGAAACTGATGAGAAGGATTAGAGAAGAGGGATGAGTGTGTATGGGGGAGCTGACTGAGTCTGCAGCTTTCCTCACAGATAAGACATTTCTCCCAAACTGGCACACATCACTGTATACACATCCCTGTATACACATCCCCTAAGGCTTAAGCCCTCTGTATGTCTAGATGATGACATTTCTATTTAACCCTGTGTGATCTAAACTCTGAACAATCAAAGTGTAAACTGACCACATAATCACCCTATGTACAAAATAAAAATCCTTAAAGTGGAGTTCCGGCCACAAAAATATTTTTTCAATAAAAATACCCCCGGAACATGTCAGGGCTAGTACATTCCACAATGGATAGCCTCTGTACTGTCCAGGGTCGCACTTACCTTTTAGAAGAAATACTTACCTTGAAAATTTCTTCTCCAGCGCTGCCATCTCGGATGTGGGCAGTTGAAGCCAGCGCATCCTCTTCTGCGTCCTCTTCCATGTCCTCTTCTCCCAGAATGCGCCTACACCGGCCCCGATCGTCACTTTCGGTGCGGGCGCGTCATCCCTCCACAGCTACTGTGCATGCCCAGAAGCTGTCTAGCAGGGAATGAGGCACCGACACCGGAACTGGCGAGCGGGGCCGGTGCAGGCGCATTGATTCCTGGGAGCGATGACGTTCAGCTTCCAGGAATCAATGCAAAGGGGAAGTGACGGCGCGGGCCGCAGCCACAGGGGCAGGAAGTGGAAGAAAGGTGAGTATATTTTTCTTCAATAACAAGGTAAGTAAACAAAAAAAAATCATAACTATCCATTTATTTTTCAGGTGACCATAAGCAAGCGGATGGCCCAAAATCGACTATGTCGATTTTGTGGCCGGAACTCCGCTTTAACCACTTGACTCTGGAAGATTTACCTCCCTTCATGACCAGGCCATTTTTTGTGATACAGCACTGCGTTACTTCACCTTTACTGGTCGTGCGACACTGTACCCAAATAACATTATAACTGTACCCAAATAACATTTGTCATTTTTTCCCCCCACAATGGTATTTGATCACCTCTGTGGCTTTTTATTTTTTGTTTTATAAACAAAAAAAGACTGACAATTCTGGAAAAAAAAAAACAATACTTTTTTACTTTCTCCTTTAATTTAATCCTTTGATTGGTTTGTGTCTACAATTTATTGGATATATATATATATACTATTTATTTTTATGCTAGTAATGGCGGTGATTAGCAACTTATGCCAGGATATTGCGGCCTATTGGGAAGGGGTTAAACATCTAGGGCAATCAAAGGGTTGACTGTGTGCCTAACCAGTGTTTATGTGTGTACTGTGGGGGGTGCTTTTACTAAGGGAAGTGATGGATTTTATTCCCTGCTTTGCAGGGACACGAACTCCATCCCTTCCCCCCTGTCATGCTGAAGACAAAGATCCATCCTGTGTCTCTGTTTGATGATCAGCTAAGTAGTCACAGCAGAAGCAGCATGCCCCCCCCCCCCCTAGGCTGAAGTGCAGAATCCCGTGTATACATACATGATTCTGCCCAGAATGGTTGCCCTGCAGCAGTATATCTGCTAAGCAGAAGTTGGGAAGTGGTTAATTAACACATAGCACATAGCTGGGCAGTGTTCACAGCTATTTGCATGGTAACACTGTTGTATGAATACTGATTATTTAAAGAATACTCACAGTAAGGTTGGTTCACACATACAAGTAAGGAAAACATATACAGGTACAGAAAGGAAAGAGGTAGGTAGGTAGATAGATAGATAGATAGATAGATAGATAGATAGATAGATAGATAGATAGATAGATAGATAGATAGATAGATAGATAGATAGATAGATAGATAGATAGATAGATAGATAGATAGATAGATAGATAGATAGATAGATAGATAGATAGATAGATAGATAGATAGATAGATAGATAGATAGATAGATAGATAGATAGATAGATAGATAGATAGATAGATAGATAGATAGATAGATAGATAGATAGATAGATAGATAGATAGATAGATAGATAGATAGATAGATAGATAGATAGATAGATAGATAGATAGATAGATAGATAGATAGATAGATAGATAGATAGATAGATAGATAGATAGATAGATAGATAGATAGATAGATAGATAGATAGATAGATAGATAGATAGATAGATAGATAGATAGATAGATAGATAGATAGATAGATAGATAAAGAGCGATATAAAGAGACAGGTGGAAAGAGAGAGAGGGATGGAGGAGAAAAGAACAAGTGAGAGAGGGAAGAAAGAAAGAATAGAGAGGGGCGAGAGATAGAGGAGAACTAGGGAAATTTGCTACTCAAAGTATACGTAACCCACCAGTAGTACCAGCCAGCAGTACCAGCCCTGGAGAACAGTCAGTTAGCAGCCACCAGCCATACCCACCTGGGGGACAGCAGCAGCCAGCGATACCTGCAGGAACCCAATTCAATCCACGTAACACAACAGAAGATGATCTGTCCCCTTCTGTCTGGGCAGATCAGATTGGAGGGCCCATAGAGTAGAATGGGCTGTGTCTGTGTCTGCTCTGCATATGCTGACATGGACCTATCATCTGATCTGCCCGCTCTGTTCATTGTGGCCCACGACCGGTTACCAAGTCCCTAAAGGGGCTCTCGCTCCTCAAAAGGTGTATATATACACGAACACACACTTTTGTTTTAATTTTTGAGGTGGGGGGTGGTAATCTTGGGTGAGTTGCCACACTTTTTTTCCCAGGACTTGACCCCTGTGGGACACCATGTCATCCAGACTAAAGAGGACAAGGACAACCCAAGATGTTATCAGCGCTCACTTCAGAAGCCTGCATCTCTGATCGTATGGGGTTGCATGAGTGCGTATGTCATGGGCAGCTTACACACCTGGAAAGGCACCATCAATGCTGAAAGGTATATCCAAGTTCTAGAACAACATATGCTCCCATCCAGATGTCGTCTCATTCAGGGGAGACCTTGCATTTTTAAACATGACAATCCCAGACCACATACTGCATCAATTACAACATCATGGCTGCGTAGACGACGGATCTAGGTACTGAAATGGCCAGCCTGCAGTCCAGATCTTTCACCCATAGAAAACATTTTCTCACATCATAAAGAGGAAGATGCGATAAAGAAGACCTAAGACAGTTGAGCAACTAGAAACCTGTATTAGACAAGAATGGGACAACCTATTTTTAAACTTTGAGCAATTTGTCTCCTCAGTCCCCAGATGTTTGCAGACTGTTATAAAAAGAAGAGGGGATGCCACACAGTGGTAAACATGGCCTTGTCCCAACTTTTTTGAGATGTGTTGATGCCATGAAAATAAAGCCAACTTATTTTTCCCTTAAAATTATACATTTTCCCAGTTTAAACATTTGATATGTCATCTATGTTGTATTCTGAATAAAATAATGAAATTTTAAACTTCCACATCATTGCATTCTGTTTTTATTCACAATTTGTACAGTGTCCCAACTTTTTTGGAATCATGTTTGTAGTTTGTGTGACCCTTCTTTTTGATTTAGAGACATTTTCCCAAATTTTCCAGTGTTTAATGAACTGGGTGTATTTGCCTTCCTTGTATGCCATTATTTTTTCATATTCATACAACTCATCAATTAAGCTTAACACCTCACCCAGTGATGGAGCCAGCCTGGATTTCCACTTACGTGCTATTACTAATCTTGCCATGTATATTATGTGCATTACTATAGCATGGTATATAGATGGGTATACATCTAAGTTTATGCTTAGTAAAGCTTGTTCAGCTCTTAGTTTATTGAGTACTCCGGTGACTTCCGCTATAAGTCTTGCTATTGTTGCCCAAGTTACCCACTTGCCTACATTCTCTCCAACAGAGGTTGGAGGAACCATTCATATATTTTGCTAGTGTATATGGTGTCTTGTATAATCTTAAATGTATTTTGTGTGCTGTCTCTCTGAAGTTTGAGCATTTGGTGTGTGAGAAGTTGAGTTTTATGGCTTTAATCTATTGGTCTTGAGTAATGTTTAATTTTAGATCAGTTTCCTATTTAGTTAATTGTTTTGGTTTGTCAAAAAATCTTTTACTTTGCAGTAAGTTATATATTAGCGTTATACCTTTTTTTGGAAAGGTTGTGGGAAACCACAGGGACCACAATGGTTCTGGTATTGAGACGTGTTGTGCCCTGATATAGGACATGATGCTTAATACTCTAGCATATGTCATGTATTCTTTGGCAGGTAGTATCTAGAGCATAAATCTGAGAACGGTGTTATATATGATCCTGTTGTTTGAGGTCTGATATGTTCACAATACCATATTCCTTCCAATGTACAAGATTTAAGTTTGGGGAAAGGAATGAGAGCGCCGTTTAAGGTATAAGCATATTTTTGTGGTTGTCTTTTTTTCTTTTGCATAAAGTAATCCCAGGCTTGTAGTGTTGCTGATATGGTTGGATGTTGTCTGTATTGTATTTTTTTTGCTAGTGTGGTAAATATTAGTAGAGCTGTTAGGTCGCCTTGGACCACAAAGGCTTGCTCCGCCGAGCACCAATGTTTCTTCTGTAATGTATTGAACCAAAATTTTAGCTGGTCTAGTGTTGCTGCCATATAGTGGTCTCTGATATCCGGGACCCCCATTCCCCTTACTTGACCGTGTTTCATAGGGATGTTATCTAGCTTTTTTCCCTTCCCAAATAAATTGGCAAAAAGTGTGTTGCATGGCCGTGTAAAAGAATCTTGGGATATGAATGGGGAGAGCCCTGAAGTAAAATAATAGTTTGGGAAGTAGCTTTGGGAAGCATTTTATATGCTGCTAATCTTCCCGACCACGTCAGGTAGAATTTTTTGAGTCTGCTCATTTTTTGTGTAAATGTTTTTATAAAAGGTTTAAAATGTTATTTTTACATTTGTGACAGAGAGCTGGTTAGTGTGATGCTCAAATAATTAATAGATTTTTCGGCGCATGGATATGGTAGAGAGTTCTGAACTAGGGTTTTCATCCTACTATCTACTGCGATCCTTAATATGCTGTATTTAGTTGCATTAACTTCAAAGTATGACACTGTGTTAAACACTTGTAGCACCTCATGAGCCCCTTTAGGGGGTAGAGCAGGATTAGAGAGCAACAGAATAATGGCATCCGCAAATAAGGATATGGTGTGTACCTCTTTACTAGGGATGATCAAACTTTTCAAAAGTTTGGTTCGACCAGAACACCCGAACTTCCCGAAAGTTCGGCCCGGATTTCAGAACCCCATTGAAATCAATGGGACCCGAACTTCGGTAATCAAAAAACACCATTTTGAAGCCCTAAAACCCAATAAATGCCCCTAAAAAGTGCCTAGGGTTCTGGGTCATGCCCCAGGGACTATTAATCACACAAAAAAAGTTCTTAAAAATTGTCATTTTTGATAGAGAGCCAATTATTGAAAAAAAAAAAAAAAAAAGAGAGATTTCTTTGGATTTAGTGTCGGGGGGGGGGGGGGTGGGTCTAAAAAGTGTACCTGTGAAGTTTCAGCTCTGTAGCATGTCCAGAACCAGAAAAAAAAAGTTTGTATTAGAATTAATATAGAACAGGGATATGGCTCCGCTATTTTCACACCTTGCCAGTTTTGTAGCAAGCGTTTTTTTGGGCATTTTTTGGGCATCTTTGGAGGCAGGCATAACATCTGTACTTCTGTGTAGGGGTATATATACACACACACATGTATGTATATATACACCTATACATATATAGGTGTGAAAGTAGCAGAACCCTATGCTTGCGCTAATTAAATAATTAACAGGCATATGGCTCTGCTCCTATCACACCTATATATGTGTAAGTGTATAAATACATATAAGTGTGTGTGTATATATATATATATACCCCTATACAGAAGTTCAGATGTTTTGCCTGCCTCCAAAGACCCCCAAAAAAATGCCCAAAAAAACGCCTGCTGCAAAAACACACCTGGGCGTTTTTGTAGCTGGCGTTTTTTTGGGCATTTTTTGGGGGTCTTTGGAGGCAGGCAAAACATCTGAACTTCTGTATAGGGGTATATATATATATACACACACACTTATATGTATTTATACACTTACACATATATAGGTGTGATAGGAGCAGAGCCATATGCCTGTTAATTAATAATTCTTTGGAGGCAGACATAGCATCTGTACTTCTGTGTAGGGGTATATATATATATATATATACACACACACATGTATGTATATATACACCTACACATATATAGGTGTGAAAGTAGCAGAACCTTATGCTTGTGCTAATTAAATAATTAACAGGCATATGGCTCCGCTCCTATCACACATATATATGTGTAAGTGTATAAATGTGTGTGTATATATACCCCTATACAGAAGTTCAGATGTTTTGCCTGCCTCCAAAGACCCCAAAAAAATGCCCAAAAAAACGCAAGCTGCAAAAACACACCTGGGCGTTTTTGTAGCTGGCGTTTTTTTGGGCATTTTTTGGGCGTCTTTGGAGGCAGGCATAACATCTGTACTTCTGTGTAGGGGTATATATACACACACACATGTATGTATATATACACATACACATATATAGGTGTGAAAGTAGCAGAAACCTATGCTTGCGCTAATGAAATAATTAACAGGCATATGGCTCCGCTCCTATCACACCTATATATGTGGATGTTTATAAATACATATAAGTGTGTGTGTGTATATATACCCCTATACAGAAGTTCAGATGTAATGCCTGCCTCCAAAGACCCCAAAAAATGCCCAAAAAAAACCGCCTGCAATAACACACCTGGGCATTTTTTTTGGCGCAGGCGTTTTTTTGGGCATTTTTTGGGGGTTTTTGGAGGCAGACAAAACATCTGAACTTCTGTATAGGGGTATATATATACACACACACTTATATGTATTTATACACATACACATATATAGGTGTTATATGAGCGGAGACATATGCCTGTTAATTATTTCATTAGCGCAAGCATAGTGTTCTGCTATTTTCACACCTATACGTGTGTAGGTGTATATATATATATATATATACATACATGTGTGTGTATATATACCCCTAGACAGAAGTTCAGATGTCATGCCTGACTCCAAACATGTCCTCAAAAAAGCCCTATAAACGCCTGCAGCAAAAAGCAGGGTGACAGGCGAGAAGCCATATCCCTGTTCTATTAGTGTTCTCTTTTCTCTATAGCGGTCACCCTGACATGGAAGTGTTTGGTCACCCTGCCATAGCAGTCAGAGTCAGTTTACCCTACACTACACTACGGTCACCCTGGCACTTATTTCCCTACATAAACTAGATTTTTGAATCTAACTAAAGTGGAAAATAGCACCCTAACTACACTAGATATCCCTTTCCTCGCACTAATAATTGCTAAATGACACTTTGAAGCAGAAGTAACAGAACTGCTTCCACTCTCTTCTATGTCCCTGTATTACAATGCTAGGAATTTGGCGGGGCTATCTTATATACTGGGGGGCGTATTCACTAATGATTGGCCTCTGGACCCCTAGTCACTCCAATCACATTCCTAGCATTCTCCTGCCCCCTCAATTGGCTTTGACTGATGGTTCTGGTCCAATCCCAGGCTTTTAAAGCTCATTTCCTGTCCCATTGCATTTTGGTCGGTTCTGGTTGCCGAATTCTGAACTTTTTCAGCAAAAAGTTCGGAATTCGGCCGAATTTCGAACACCCAATGTTCGGGTCGAACCGATGGCTGACCCGAACCGTTCGATCATCCCTACTCTTTACCTATACGTATTCCTTCAATTTGAGGATGAGATCTAATTTTTTCAGCCAAAGGCTCCATTAAAAGGGCAAAGATCAGAGGGCGTCCCTGCCTCATACCATTGGTTATAGTGAATTTCTCAGAGAATGTGCTGTCGGTGAATACGTGTGCAAAAGGGGTTAAATATAATTCTGATTTTTTTTTTAGTAAATTTGGCCCTTAAAACCGAATTTTAGTAGAACCTGTGACAGATACCCCAAATGAATCCTATCAAAAGCCTTTTTGGCATCTTATGACAGAAGCATGGAGGGTTGTTTGTTGTTTATAGCTGAGTGGATTCGATTTAATATTCTCCTAGTAGCATTTGTTGCTTGTCGACCCGCTACAAAACCCATTTGATCCTGCTTGATTAAAGAAGGAAGGAAACATGCTAATCTATTGGCCAGCAGTTTTGCATAGATTTTTAAGTTTACGTTCAATAGAAATTAGCAGGAAATTCTGGGCTGTATCTGGGTCTTTTTTTGCTTTTGGGAGTGTTATAACTGTGGCATCCAACATTTCGGGTGGGAATGAGGCTAAGGAGGCAGCATTATGGAATACTTTTTGCAATATTGGAGACAGAGTATCTGCATATTTTTTTATACTACTCCGAGGAGTACCCATCAGGGCCTGGAGATTTATTAAGTGGAAGAGAGGAGATAGTCTACATAATGTCTGTGGTAGAAAATGGAGAATTAAAAACTCCACATCTTTAGGTTGTAGTTTAGATAGATATATGTTGTTTAGGAAACTTTCGATTAGTTCAAGGGTTGGTTGGGGTGTTGCAGCGTCATCATTTAAATTATATGGAGAGCCATAATAGCAACAGTTTCAATAGTTTAGCCCCCAAAGTGGGGTGAAACAAATGCAGAATACATTGTTTGGGTGTTCTATCTTTAATTTGATTTGCTAACAAATTACCCGCCTTGTGGAGATTAAACGAGAGCCTTCTGCAGGACCCTGTGGTGTTGGCAGATGTCTCCCAACAGCTCCAGAGCTACTTCCAGCTCAATGCCACTCCTGACAGTGACCCCGGAGTGGTATGGGAGGCCCATAAAGCCGTCATTAGGGGCGTGTTAATGGCCCACGGCGCCCGCATTAAGAGAGACAGGGAGAGGCAGTTAAACAACCTCCTGGCGGATATTTCTCGCCTGGAGGATCGGCACAAGAGGCACCGGGGGGCTGCAGAGGGTTCTGAACTGGCAAGCCTCCGCTCCCAGGTAGCGGAATTGTTGCAATACTGCGCTAAAGCGGCCTTACAGCGCTGTAAGCGGTTCCACTACGAATCGGGCGATAAATGTGGTCGTATGCTGGCCAGGGCTCTTAGAGACCAACGGGCGGCCTCCTATATTCCCTTTGTGACCGCTGCAGATGGCAGTAAGCTGCATATGCCCAGAGAGATTGCGCAGAGATTTGGGAATTTTTATTCGTCTCTGTATCACTTGCCTCAGGGACGATCCCACGAAACGGAGGTCACTTCCTACTTGGACTCCGTTGTCCTGCCTAGATTCTCCTCGCCGGACCGTGAAGCCCTGGAGGAGGAGTTCACGGCGGATGAACTTGCCATGGCCCTTAAGACGGCGAAAAAGGGCAAAGCCCCGGGGCCGGATGGCCTGACGGTCCTCTACTACCAATTACTGCAGACACATCTAGTTTCTCCTATGCTTAGGTTGTTCAATGAGATAGGGAAGTCCTCCTCCTTCCACGCTGACTCCCTGCTGGCTCACATATCAGTGATCCCTAAGGAGGGGAAAGACCCTGCAGCCTGTGGGAGCTACAGGCCGATCTCCTTATTGAATACCGACCTCAAGCTATTTACCAAAATGGTGGCTTCTCGGCTGCAGCCTCTCCTCCCGGGCCTGGTCCATTTGGACCAGGTCGGGTTCATTTCCACCAGAGAGGCCAGAGACAATACCATCAAGCCTTGAACTTAATCTATCGTGCCAGGGTCACCGGCGTTCCGACAGTGCTACTGAGCACGGACGCCGAAAAGGCCTTTGACAGGGTGAGCTGGCCTTTTATGACTGGTGTGCTGAAACGCTTTGGTTTAGGCCATCGTATGTTGGCTTGGATCATGAGCGTTTATACTTGCCCGCGAGCGATGGTGAAGGCAAATGGGGTTTTCTCGACACCATTTGCCATCTTTAACGGCACTAGGCAGGGGTGTCCCCTCTCGCCCTTGTTATTCGCCCTCTCCCTGGAACCCTTTCTTTCCAGGGTTCGCCTTAATGCTGACATCTCTGGACTGGCCGTGGGTGCGATCTCCCGTAAAATATCGGCCTACGCGGATGATCTCCCCTTTTCCTTGACCAACCCCCTCATATCCCTGCCGAACCTGCTCCGCGAATTTGAACTCTACGGGGTGGTGTCACACTTCAAGATCAATTACCACAAATCGGAGGCGATGGGGATTTCTTTGCCATCTCGAATGCTGGACTCTCTAAGCCACAGCTTCTCTTTCAAGTGGACCTCGTCAGCCTTGAGGTATCTGGGGACCCTGCTGCCGCCCGACCCAGCTGACGTTTTCCGGCTGAACTTTCCGCCTCTCCTGGCTGCGGTGCGTGCCCTCCTGAGTAAGTGGTCCGCTGGCCTCCACTCTTGGTTCGGACGCTGTAGTATCCTTAAAATGTCAATCCTGCCGAAGTTTTTGTTTTTATTTCAGACCCTCCCAGTGTTGGTCCCTGCCGCCTTCTTCAAACAAGTGAACGCGGTCTTTACCGAGTTCATTTGGGCTGGTCGCCGTCCCAGGCTCCGGGGGTCGATACTCACGATGCCGAAGTCGCATGGGGGTGTAGCGGCTCCTGATGTCAAAAGGTACTACCAGGCGGCCCACCTGAACCGCCTGGTGGACTGGTGCAGGCATTCCCACCTGAAACTCTGGACAACTCTTGAGGCGTCCCAGTGCTCGATACACCTCCCGGGCGCCCCGTGGCATATTGCGTCGGTGCCACATGACGTCCGACGTCATCCTGTGATCGGCCCGACTCTCAGGGTCTGTGCCGCAGCCCTGGCGGTGGGCGACTCCCGGAGGATAACTTCACCCATGTTCCCGGTTCTGGGTAATCGGGCCTTTCCATCGGGATGTGACAGCGGCCGTTTCAGGACCCTGTTGGAGCTGGGGTATTTCCGGGTGTCTCACTTTGGTTCTGGTGACACCTGGCCCTCCCTCACCCAGCTGACGACTCCGGGGGGCCGTTATGAGCTCACCAGGTGGCAAGCTCTCCAGCTGCTGCATTTCCTTCGGGACCTGGGGCCGCGATCTACCTTCGAGAAGCCTTTGACGGCTCTGGAGGCTCTCTTTACGTGCGACACTCCCCTTCCGCATGCCTTGTCCCTGATCTATGCCCTGCTTTCGGAACCTCGGGATGATTTCGTCCTTCCTGGCATCGTGAAATGGGAACAGGAGCTGCAGAGGACTTTTACGCTGACTCAACGTCGGAACATTGTTCGCTTCTCTCTGAGGTCTTCTATCTGCACACGCCTCCAGGAGGTTAACTATAAGATCCTGATGCACTGGTACTATACTCCGACGAGGTTGGCAGGTTTCTTCCCGGAGGCGTCGGACAGCTGTTGGCGGTGTCGCGCGGACCGAGGGACGATGCTCCATATCTTCTGGAGCTGTCCGGTGCTGAGTGACTTTTGGAGACAGGTCAGAGAGATATCCCAGCGAATGACCGACTTCGCACTCGGCGATGACCCAGCGCTTTTCCTCCTCCACTGTTCCTCCATCAAGCCTGATCACTATAAAAAGTCCATCCTCCGCCACCTCTTCAACGCAGCAAAGGCCTGCATTGGGGCCTGCTGGAAATCCACCGCCCCGCCGTCTTTACGGCTTTGGCTGTCCAAAATCAAGCAGATTGGTGACTTTGAAGACCTGGTGCTGACCTCGCAGGGCAGGAGGGAACTCTACTCAGCTACTTGGGGGTGTTGGAATATGTTTGTCCTGTCAGACGAGGGTGAAGCGCTCCTGGAAACCCACTGATCGCACAACTGGCCTCAGTGGCCATCGCCTCGCACGGGGTCCACTGGCCGTAGTTCTTAGCCCATTCTTTTTCCCCTTTCTCTCCTACCTGTGCTATTGCCTGTGTTGCCCTGGGGGCTCAGTGGCGGGCACTGGACAGGCTTCACGTACTAGTGACCACTGTCCCCCCCTGCTTCCGCCCTGATCCCCTCTGCCAATATTCCCCCCTTTCTGCCCCGCTCCTTCCTTCCTTGCCCCCTTTGTTTCCCAGTATTCTTTCCCAACGTGTTGTAAGCTCCCCCCCTACTCCTCTGTATTTTTGTCTGGTTCTCATGGTGAGAAATGTTTACTCTGGGTAGATCTCCAACCCACGGTTCCGGTTGCCGACATTACTCTGAGGCACGATGTTATCCACTGTTCACAGGCCCGTTAGGGCTACACTGAATGTTTGATGTTCTTAGTTGCTTTCTACACGTTCTCATATGCTACAAGTAGACCTGCTGTATATCTACCCTGCTTTATGTGACGCTGTTTTATTGATGCTTTGCATTCGCCTTTCTTACATAGTTACATAGTTACATAGTTACATAGTTAGTGAGGTTGAAAAAAGACATCAGTCCATCCAGTTCAACCTATGATGCGTGTGTGTGTTTGCTTTTAACCGTACATTGTATACCCCTGTATGTTGTGGTCTTTAAGGTGTCCATCTAATAGTTTTTTGAAACTATCAATGCTCCCTGCTGATATGACTGCTTGTGGAAGAGAATTCCACATCCTTACCGTTCTTACAGTGAAGAACCCCTTACGCACTTTAAGGTTAAACCGCCTTTCCTCTAGTTTTAGTGAGTGGCCACGTGTCTTATTGTATCTCCTTTCTCTGAATAGTTTGTTCCTTATGCTCGGGTCACCAGTACAGTATTTGTACATTGATATCATATCCCCCCTCAATCGTCTTTTCTCCAGAGAGAAAAGGTTCAGGGCTTGTAGTCTTTCCTCATAGCTGATGTCCTCCATTCCCCTAATTATTTTTGTTGCCCTTCTCTGGACTTTCTCCAGTTCCAGCACATCCTTCCTGAGGACCGGTGCCCAGAACTGGACAGCATACTCCAGATGTGGCCGGACCAGAGTCTTGTAGAGTGGGAGAATAATCTCTTTATTTCTGGAGTGAATCCCCTTTTTTATACATCCCAGTATTCTGTTGGCTTTGCTTGCGGCGGCTTGGCATTGCATGCCACTGCCAAGCTTGTTGTCTACCAGTACCCCCAAGTCCTTTTCCATCCTAGACTCACCCAGAGGTTCCCCCCCTAGTGAGTAGCTTGCTTTCTGGTTTCTGGCCCCCAAGTGCATTACTTTACATTTATCAACATTAAACCTCATCTGTAGTGTTGAGCGAACACGGACTGTATTATTCGTGTTCGTACCGAATAATTGGATTTTTTGTACCCGAACACGGACACGGACACTTTACTGTATGTTCGGGTAAAAATCCGTGTTCGGTCGTTTTATTTCCGGGTTTTGCATGCTTTGGCGCTCTTTTCATGGCGGGCTTTCAACAGCCAATCAACAATCGTTTAACTGGTGTGCCTTAAGCCATCCCAGCCATGCCTGCAAATGTCTCAGTAGCTGTGATTGGCCGTCTGAAGCATGTGACCAAGTCTTTATAAGTTCGAGGCAGCCGCAGCGGCGTCATTATGCTGCTTAGATTCAGGGACAGAGCACACATCAACGTGCTGGCTGCTGATTAGGGAAAGATAGGCAGGAAAAAACCATTTGTGTCCGGATAGAATTGAGGGACAGGTCGGAGTGTTTAGGCAGGGCGAGTTGTAGGCATTTTAGGGATAGAGTCTGCTGAATTATATAGGGTCAGTGTCTTCTACAAACTACAATCGATATTGCTGTGTGGGGGGTGGGGTCTGCACTCAATCCTGATCTACGATCTCTTCTCAATCCTGTTAGGGACAGAGTCTGCTGAATTTTAGGGAAACTGTGTTCTACAAACTACAATCGATATTGCTGTGTGGTGTGGGATTGGAGATAGGCAGGTGTCAGTGATCCACATCCATTTTTCTGTGTGTGAGCTGCAGTGAACACAATCTTTTTGGGCTGCAGTGAACACAATCTTTTTGGGCTGCAGTGAACACAATCTTTTTGGGCTGCAGTGAACACAATCTTTTTGGGCTGCAGTGAACACAATCTTTTTGGGCTGCAGTGAACACAATCTTTTTGGGCTGCAGTGAACACAATCTTTTTGGGGTGCAGTGAACAAAATCTTTTTGGGGTGCAGTGAACACAATCCTTTTTGGTGTGCAGTGAACACAATCTTTGTGGGGTGCAGTGAACAAAATCCTTTGTGGGGTGCAGTGAACACAATCTTTTTGGGGTGCAGTGAACAAAATCCTTTTTGGGGTGCAGTGAACAACATCCTTTTTGGGGTGCAGTGAACACAATCTTTTTGGGGTGCAGTGAACAAAATCCTTTGTGGGGTGCAGTGAACACAATCTTTTTGGGGTGCAGTGAACACAATCTTTTTGGGGTGGAGTGAACAACATCCTTTTTGGGGTGCAGTGAACAAAATCCTTTTTGGGGTGCAGTGAACAAAATCATTTTTGGGGTGCAGTGAACACAATCTTTTTGGGGTGCAGTGAACACAATCTTTGTGGGGTGCAGTGAACACAATCTTTTTGGGGTGGAGTGAACAACATCCTTTTTGGGGTGCAGTGAACAACATCCTTTTTGGGGTGCAGTGAACACAATCTTTTTGGGGTGCAGTGAACACAATCTTTGTGGGGTACAGTGAACAGAATCTTTGTGGGGTGCAGTGAACACAATCTTTGGGGGGTACAGTGAACACAATCTTTGTGAGGTGCAGTGAACACAATCTTTGTGGGGTGCAGTGAACACAATCATTGTGGGGTGCAGTGAACTCAATCTTTGTGGGGTACAGTGAACACAATCTCATACTGAAGGTTTGAGGGTGCTGCCTGTTCCATACTCCCCCTACTCCTCATCTAGCCTTTTAGGGGTACAAACAATAGTAATTGGGGCCTAGTGTGGTTGTGTACGTGTGATATACATACACTTTTTTGGGATCATATTTTCTATTCCGCTATTTAATCAAAAACCTTTGGGGATCAGTTAAATTGGGGGATAGTCTGTGTTGGTACGTGTGAGAGAGATCCACCTTTCCAAGTTGTTGGGGTTCATCTCATACTTCTGAAGGTTTGAGGGTGCTGCCTGTTCCATACTCCCCCTACTCCTAGCCTTTTAGGGGTACAAACAATAGTAATTGGGGCCTAGTGTGGTTGTGTACGTGTGATATACATACACTTTTTTGGGATCATATTTTCTATTCCGCTATTTAATCAAAAACCTTTGGGGATCAGTTAAATTGGGGGATAGTCTGTGTTGGTACGTGTGAGAGAGATCCACCTTTCCAAGTTGTTGAGGTTCATCTCATACTTCTGAAGGTTTGAGGGTGCTGCCTGTTCCATACTCCCCCTACTCCTAGCCTTTTAGGGGTACAAACAATAGTAATTGGGGCCTAGTGTGGTTGTGTACGTGTGATATACATACACTTTTTTGGGATCATATTTTCTATTCCGCTATTTAATCAAAAACCTCTGGGGATCAGTTAAATTGGGGGATAGTCTGTGTTGGTACGTGTGAGAGAGATCCACCTTTCCAAGTTGTTGGGGTTCATCTCATACTTCTGAAGGTTTGAGGGTGCTGCCTGTTCCATACTCCCCCTACTCCTAGCCTTTTAGGGGTACAAACAATAGTAATTGGGGCCTAGTGTGGTTGTGTACGTGTGATATACATACACTTTTTTGGGATCATATTTTCTATTCCGCTATTTAATCAAAAACCTTTGGGGATCAGTTAAATTGGGGGATAGTCTGTGTTGGTACGTGTGAGAGAGATCCACCTTTCCAAGTTGTTGGGGTTCATCTCATACTTCTGAAGGTTTGAGGGTGCTGCCTGTTCCATACTCCCCCTACTCCTAGCCTTTTAGGGGTACAAACAATAGTAATTGGGGCCTAGTGTGGTTGTGTACGTGTGATATACATACACTTTTTTTGGATCATATTTTCTATTCCGCTATTTAATCAAAAACCTTTGGGGATCAGTTAAATTGGGGGATAGTCTGTGTTGGTACGTGTGAGAGAGATCCACCTTTCCAAGTTGTTGGGGTTCATCTCATACTTCTGAAGGTTTGAGGGTGCTGCCTGTTCCATACTCCCCCTACTCCTAGCCTTTTAGGGGTACAAACAATAGTAATTGGGGCCTAGTGTGGTTGTGTACGTGTGATATACATACACTTTTTTGGGATCATATTTTCTATTCCGCTATTTAATCAAAAACCTTTGGGGATCAGTTAAATTGGGGGATAGTCTGTGTTGGTACGTGTGAGAGAGATCCACCTTTCCAAGTTGTTGGGGTTCATCTCATACTTCTGAAGGTTTGAGGGTGCTGCCTGTTCCATACCCCCCCTACTCCTCATCTAGCCTTTTAGGGGTACAAACAATAGTAATTGGGGCCTAGTGTGGTTGTGTACGTGTGATATACATACACTTTTTTTGGATCATATTTTCTATTCCGCTATTTAATCAAAAACCTTTGGGGATCAGTTAAATTGGGGGATAGTCTGTGTCGGTACGTGTGAGAGAGATCCACCTTTCCAAGTTGTTGGGGTTCATCTCATACTTCTGAAGGTTTGAGGGTGCTGCCTGTTCCATACTCCCCCTACTCCTCATCTAGCCTTTTAGGGGTACAAACAATAGTAATTGGGGCCTAGTGTGGTTGTGTACGTGTGATATACATACACTTTTTTTGGATCATATTTTCTATTCCGCTATTTAATCAAAAACCTTTGGGGATCAGTTAAATTGGGGGATAGTCTGTGTTGGTACGTGTGAGAGAGATCCACCTTTCCAAGTTGTTGGGGTTCATCTCATACTTCTGAAGGTTTGAGGGTGCTGCCTGTTCCATACTCCCCCTACTCCTCATCTAGCCTTTTAGGGGTACAAACAATAGTAATTGGGGCCCAGTGTGGTTGTGTACGTGTGATATACATACACTTTTTTGGGATCATATTTTCTATTCCGCTATTTAATCAAAAACCTTTGGGGATCAGTTAAATTGGGGGATAGTCTGTGTCGGTACGTGTGAGAGAGATCCACCTTTCCAAGTTGTTGGGGTTCATCTCATACTTCTGAAGGTTTGAGGGTGCTGCCTGTTCCATACCCCCCCTACTCCTCATCTAGCCTTTTAGGGGTACAAACAATAGTAATTGGGGCCTAGTGTGGTTGTGTACGTGCGAGATACATACACTTTTTTTGATCATATTTCCTATTCCGCTATTCAATAAAAACCTTTGAGGATCAATTGAATTGCGGGATAGTCTGTGTCGGTACGTGTGAGAGAGATCCACCTTTCCAAGTTGTTGGGGTTCATCTCATACTTCTGAAGGTTTGAGGGTGCTGCCTGTTCCATACTCCCCCTACTCCTCATCTAGCCTTTTAGGGGTACAAACAATAGTAATTGGGGCCCAGTGTGGTTGTGTACGTGTGATATACATACACTTTTTTTGGATCATATTTTCTATTCCGCTATTTAATTTAACTGGGCCTCCATGCGAGACCTGTGTGCCTTGTTGCGCTGTTTTGAGTACTCCACCAACATGGCCAGTGGCAATGACGCCGTTCTCAGCTTAACTATCCCACTTCCATGCCTCCTTGAAAAAACAATTCGGGCGATGATGGAAGAGGATGTGGCACAGGATGAGGAGGAGGAGGAGGATGAAGAGGTAACATTTCCAAGGCTTTCAGGGCAGTCATTCGCAAGGGGCTCCGAGGGTGGGTTCCTGCACACGCAAACGCCAGGGACGCAATTGTCCAGCAGGGGCACAGTTCTGGAGGATGAGGAGGATGAGGAGGAGGAGGAGCTGGAGGAGGAGATGGAACCATGTTCACAGCAGGGTGGCACCCAGGCCAGCTCATGGCCATCACTGGTGCGTGGCTGGGGGGATACAGAGGACACGGACGATACACCTCCCACAGAGGACAGCCTTTCGTTGCCTCTGGGCAGCCTGGCACACATGAGCGATTACATGCTGCAGTGTCTCCACAACGACCGCCGAGTTGCCCACATTCTAACTTGTGCTGATTACTGGGTGGCCACGCTGCTGGATCCCCGTTACAAGGACAACGTACCGTCCTTAATTCACTCACTGGAGCGCGATCGCAAGATGCGCGAGTACAAGCGCACGCTGGTAGACGCCATGCTGCTGGCATTCCCATCTGACAGCGGGGCCACAGTGGAAGCACAAGGCAGAGGAGGAGGAGGAGGAGGTCGCCAACGCAACCAGGGCACCGCCAGCACCTCAGAAGGCAGGGTTAGCATGGCCGAAATGTGGAAAAGCTTTGTCAGCACGCCACAACAAACAGCAGCACCAGCAGCTCAGATGGAACGTCTTAGCAGGAGGCAGCATTTTACCAACATGGTGGAGCAGTATGTGTGCACACGCCTACATGTAGTGAATGACGGGTCTGCCCCCTTCAACTTCTGGGTCTCCAAATTGGGCACATGGCTTGAGCTTGCCCTTTACGCCTTGGAGGTGCTGGCGTGCCCTGCAGCCAGTGTATTATCTGAACGGGTATTTAGCACGGCTGGGGGCGTTATAACAGACAAGCGCAGCCGCCTGTCCAGAGACAATGTGGACAAGCTCACGTTCATTAAAATGAACCAGGCATGGATCCCACGGGACTTTTCCGTACCTTATGCAGAATAGCAATGGATACCGACCTTACCCACCCATTGTTCCATTTTTGCTCTTTCTCACTCTTTTGGGGTGTACCCTCATTTAAAATTTTTGAAAAGAAGCAGTGTTGGCTACCTCGTCCTCCTCCTCAGGGCCAGATTAATGTAGGGGCTATTGGAGCTGCAGCTCCAGGCCCCTACCTTTTATATAGGCCCCGGGTTGGCCATATTCACTGTTACCGCTCTTCTGTCACTTGTAAACACAGAAGTCTGGCTTCTATGCTCGCTTCCCCAGGCAGCACCCTCAGAACCTCCCCACACAGCGTGAAGGCCGGACAAGGAGGGACAGTTGGCGATGCATGGATGTGTTTATGGGCTTCAGAGACAGCATCCCATGTTGAATTAGGCATGCATGGCTGCACCCTTCCTCCTCTGGGTGCATGGCAAGGCACGGCCCTTAAGGCCCTTCAAAATCCTCAGCACCAAGCCCATGATGCTGTTAATCCGGCCCTGGTCCTCCTCCACCGCCGCTTCCACCTACACCGCCCATAGGTGTGCGCAGCCTATTGCATTAAGGTGTGCACCCCAAAGTTGAAATACACATGCATGTGTTTGCCAGCAGGGAGAGTAATGTATCGGGGCCATGTACCTGTAGGCAAGGAGAAATAGAGCAGAGCAGGTCCCAGGGAGATCTTTCCCATCTCCTCACTGGCAATGCTATGTGCCCTAGGTGATTAGGGTGTGCCCAGGCACACCCAGCACACCCTGTGCGCACGCCTATGTCACCGCTAGGCTTGTGACGGTATCAGATTTTCATGCTGCGATTAATTGATTAAGGTTTTGCCACGGTATACGGTATTATCACGGTATTCTATTATTAAATTTAAATTATTAAATTTCCACCTCACTTCAATTTCATTGCTGAATTTAGGGGCTTTGGTTCACTTATGCACATTATTATATAGTCAGTCAGTACAGACTCTGTGAACCAGGCCTAAAATAGGTCATCAAGCAGTGTCTGGCCTAACTGGTGATAACTGGTTCTGGCGCTCGGCTCCGATCCGATGGCCTGGTCATTAAGAGGGCAAATCCTTGTGGTCAAGAAGTGGTTAAACCTGAAGGAGGTGTTGTTTATAAATTACTTTACTATTGCTTTAGGCCTGGTTCACATGTATGCGGGTTGGTGGTTCACATTTGCACAGGCATAGCAGCCCATTGATTTGAATGGGCTGCTATGCCCTCATTTTCCGCAGAAAAAAGGTGCATGCAGCATTTTTTTAAAATTCAGTGGCCTTGAAATCCATCCTGCTTTTGCACCATGCGACTAACCTGCAGTTCCTGCTCTGGCAAGCTTTCTGCATTTTTTGTATACGTGGGCACGGCATTTAAAAATAAACAGTTTGCGTGTGCAGCAACGGCAGGTAAGTCGCATGGTGCAAAAGAAGGATGGATTTCATGGCCACTGCATTTTTTTAAATTCTGCATGCACCTTTTTTCAGCTGAAAACGCAGGCATAGCAGCTCAAGCCCATTCACATCAATGGGCTGCTATGCCTGTGCAAATGTGGGCCCCCAACCCGCATACATGTGAACCAGGCCTAAAGCAATAGTAAAGTCATTAATTGGTTAAACCTGCAGGAGGACCGGTGTTTTTATCTATTAATGACTTTACTATTGCTTTAGGCCTGGTTCACATGTATGCGGGTT
Source organism: Pelophylax lessonae (assembly GCF_965119305.1). Taxonomy (NCBI): domain Eukaryota; kingdom Metazoa; phylum Chordata; class Amphibia; order Anura; family Ranidae; genus Pelophylax; species Pelophylax lessonae. The sequence continues at coordinate 237,379,784 of NC_138771.1, forward strand.
GGGGGCCCACATTTGCACAGGCATAGCAGCCCATTGATGTGAATGGGCTTGAGCTGCTATGCCTGCGTTTTCAGCTGAAAAAAGGTGCATGCAGAATTTAAAAAAATGCAGTGGCCATGAAATCCATCCTTCTTTTGCACCATGCGACTTACCTGCCGTTGCTGCACACGCAAACTGTTTATTTTTAAATGCCGTGCCCACGTATACAAAAAATGCAGAAAGCTTGCCAGAGCAGGAACTGCAGGTTAGTCGCATGGTGCAAAAGCAGGATGGATTTCAAGGCCACTGAATTTAAAAAAAATGCTGCATGCACCTTTTTTCTGCGGAAAATGAGGGCATAGCAGCCCGTTCAAATCAATGGGCTGCTATGCCTGTGCAAATGTGGGCCGCCAACCCGCATACATGTGAACCGCCAACCCGCATACATGTGAACCACCAACCCGCATACATGTGAACCAGGCCTAAAGCAATAGTAAAGTCATTAATAGATAAAAACACCGGTCCTCCTGCAGGTTTAACCACTTCTGGATCGCAAGGATTTGCCCCTTTAAAGACCAGGCCATCGGATCAGAGCGCCAGGACCAGTCATCACCAGGTAGGCCAGACACTGCTTGATGGCTATATAATAATGTAATGTGGGCTGCTAGGCGTGTGTGTGTGTATATATATATTTATTAGAGCTGCACGATTCTGGCCAAAATGAGAATCACGATTTTTTAGCTTGGAATAAAGATCACGATTGTTCTGTCTCAGCATCGATTGTACCTGTGACCCTCTTGTAGATACCCAGTCTGTAAGTGTGTGCAGCAGGTTGAATGATGGCTTTAACAGATAGTTTACTCAATGAATAAAGACTCCAGAGGTGTTCTCCAATGCTTCTTTATGCTTCAAGTTAGCAAAGGCATAAACATAGAGGCTTTTCCATAGGTAAATTTACAATGAAGTTACACAGCTTCCTCACTCTGCAGTCTCCTCATAACAACTAAACAAAATGGCAGTTACAGCAGGAAAATGGAGGATGGGAGAAACCATCTAGCCAGAAACAGCAGGGGTGCAAGGAAGATACCAATAACATAGCATAACATAACATGTAATAACAACTGCTAGACAGTTAAAGCTGCGTGGCAGCACACTCCCCGCCTGGTATCGTGAGATACCACTACACAATTATTTTCCATAAACATACAATTAACATTGCATACAGTAGAATGCTATGTAGCCCTCTCCTCTAAGCTAACTATGCTAGAGATCTAAGTGACTCCTTCACATAACACTGAATCAGAATTTTTGGAAGCAGGCATAATTAGGACTGTCTCAGTGACTGGTCTCAGGAAGGTTTTTGGGCTCCTGTCCTTTACAATCCTGACTTCCACACTTCGGACCTTTCCATCATCACTAGCAATGGCCTTTGAAATAACTCCAACTGGCCACTGGATCCGATTGGTTTGCTTTTCTTTTAGAAGAACCAGGTCCCCTTCCTTTAAGTTAGGCTTCTGGGTTTGCCACTTTTTACGTCCTTGAAGAAGTATGAGGTATTCCCTCCTCCATCTGTCCCAGAAACAATCTGCAAGGTATTGAGCATATCTCCATTGACGTTTATATATGTCCTTTTCATCAAAGATGCTCTTTGGCGCTGGGATCTGTCCAATTTTCCGGCTCAATAATGCAGCTGGAGTTAAAACAGTTGGACATTCTGGGTCTGTGGATACAGCTGTCAGCGGTCTTGAGTTGATTATTGCTGCGACCTCAGCAAGGAATGTAGTAAGCACTTCATGGGTAAGACGTGAAGAACTCACATCAAGCAACATAGAATCCAGTATGCGCCTTGCCATCCCAATCATACGTTCCCATGCTCCGCCCATGTGTGAAGCGTGTGGTGGGTTGAATTTCCACTGTTTTGCAGTGGCGGAGAAGGTGGCCCTTGGAGGTGGCTCTGTCTGAGAAGCTCGCTCCCGCAGGGGTTTGTTAATGCTCTGGGACGCTCTCTCGCTATAATTGAACTGGTTGGTCAGTTTTCTCTCCTTCTTGTTCCTGGATGGTATTTCCTCACCTTCTGTCCATTCTTCACTAGCCTGAGCGTCAGACTTCCCATCTGTATCTTTGTCTCCCGGCTCTGTGGAGTCGTTGGTCTGAGTCTCTTCAATGACTCCCAACTTCGCCATCTGTCGCCGCGCTTTATCAGAGTCTTCGTTTAACATGTTTCCATCCAGGGAGAAGTGTACGGCCAGCTGGTCCACGATGCTAATGGGTTTGTAGGCCAGTTCCTTAAAACTGTACCTCACAATGTTCTGGGGGGCATGAGGGTTGTTTGCAGTCAGGATACGAGTGAATTCCTCCTTAAGTTCAGCCTCGCTGAGTTCCAGCTGGTCCGGAGGCTTAACCAGAGTCTTGGCCTGCATCCATTCATCAGCTCCATCCCCCATAACTGTGGAGTCATCTTCATCCTCCAAATTTCTTCTTGAGCAGATGTTGGAACTCAATGCTACAACTTCAGGCCGGATTTCCGGATCAGTATCTGGATCCTCCAGGTGGAAATCGATATCTTCTTCTGAGTTTGTAGAAGACTGGTCCATTAAAAACTTGGGTTCTGAAAACCAAATGGTTTGTGTGAGGACAACTGCTGGCACTAAAATCTTCTGCATGAATGCTAGAAAGTGCTCTCGCTTCTCAGGTTTGTTACGGAGAGTTTTCTTCAGTGCAGCAAATCTGGTTAAAGCTTGTTCTCGATTGTTAGGGAGAGTAAGCCTTGGTACTCGGAAGGGTACTGGAGCTACCCAATTGTTGGAATTGAACTTGAAGAACTCTTCATCCGTAATCTTAATGAGCTCCTTGTCTTCGACTGAAGGAGCAATCTTGTTGTCATCACAAGTAGTCTGGTGCACTGAATCACCAAAGTCCTTTTGAGAAGTGAGCTTGCAGTTAATGCTTTGGAGTGCTTGATATGGAACTTCGTTCTTAAAATCAAGTCTTTCCTTCACATAATAGTGCGATGGACATTTCATCAATTGACAGGTAACATTAGTTTTGTAGGAAGCTACATCCAAGAGCTTGTGAGATTGGTCTAAGCAGACTTCTCCTATTATCACCCATCCAAGATCGAGTTTCTGGGCCTGAGGAGCATCATCTGGACCGTTACATAACTCTCTTATTTTATGAACTCTAGGAATGTCTCTCCCTAGTAGAATCAAAATCTTAACATCCTTGTTAAGTGGTGGAATGTAGTTAGCAATGTGACTCAAATGAGGGTGATGACGTGCAACCTCTGGTGTGGGGATTTCTTCTCTGTTGTTCGGTAGCTGATCACATTCGATTAGAGTTGGAAGAGGAAACTCTGTGTCCTCATATTCTGATGCAACTACGAAGCCATGGGCTCTTCTTCCAGAAGTATTGACCTTTCCTGCACATGTCTGCAAGGTATAGGACCAGGTCTCTCCTTGAATGTTGAATAGGTCAAAGAATTCTGTACTGGCCAATGAGCGATTGCTCTGATCATCGAGTATGGCATACATTTTTATGGATTTTTGTGGACATCCTTCAGGAAAAACTCTTACAAGACATATCTTGCTACAAGACTTGCTATGAAGCCCTTCTCCACATACCTCTGTACACCTTGTGGTTACGGGGTCGGCATATTGCTCAGTTCTCTCCCCGCCATCATCTGATGTAGTCTTGGGGTTGCTGCCGAGTGAAGGTTTCCTTTTGAACAGATCTGAATGAAGAGCGTCCACATGTTTGTCACTGTTGCAGAGAGAACATCTGATGGCGATCTTACAGTCTCTAGCTAAATGATGGGAGGATGCACAACACTTAAAACAGATATTATGCTCTTTGAGAAATGACTTGCGTTCTTCAATAGGCTTGTCCTTAAATGCACGACATTTGGAGAGAGAGTGTGGCGCATTATGAATAGGACACTGTTGATTAAGATTGCTAGCTTTGATGTCTGTAGCTAAGACGTTGGATGCTATCGCGGTCTTCCCCACTGCAATAGGATGCCTTAAATCCTTGAATTTACTGTTGGTGGCAATACCCCTTGAAGTACTTAAAGGAATGGTGGTTGTATCTGGATAGAAGAAGCTTGGGTCATTCTTGGATCTTGCAACCTTCCGCACGAACTCTGAAAAATAAGAAAAGGGAGGGAAGGAAACACGATGCTCATACTTATACTTTGATCCCACACTAGTCCACTTTCCCTGAAGATAACTAGGCAACTTTGCTACAATAGGATTTACGCCCTGAGCAGTGTCTAAATAGCTAAGACCTGGTAAACTAGGATCTAACTTAGCAATTTCAAGTTCTTGAAGGAGGTCACCTAACTCTCTAAGCTTATGATTGTCCTTAACAGAGATTTTAGGAAAGTCGTTAAGTCTCTGGAATAAGGCAGATTCAATGACTTCGGGGCTCCCATAGTCTTGTTCTAGACGTTCCCAGGCAGCATCAAGGCCTGCTTTAAAGTTATAAATGTAGACAGATTTAAGTCTCTTTACTTGTTCTGAAGATTGACGCCCCAACCACTTTATTAGTAAGTCAAGTTCTGCTTGAGGATCAATGTCCAAGTTCTTGGTTACCGCCTTAAATGTAGATCTCCAACTCCTGTAGTTCTCTGGGCGGTCATCAAATCCAGACAGTCCAGTTGTAATCAACTCTCGTTGAATCATATACTTGCTGAACTCTGCAATGTCAGTGCTTTCAGTTTTTATAGCCACAGGGTCTACTGATGGTGCGCCGTCTTGGACCATGGTTGGTATCTGATGTTGGCTGGTAGGTAGAGAGAAAGGTGTTGCAGATGGGTTTAATTTAGGTAAGGGTCTGTCGTCTGAAGGTCTCTGAGCATTTGAAGTCAAAGAGAGCTGTATCAAAGGGGGTATAGAGTTCATTCTGTAGTCTTCTGCTGTGCCCTTGTAATCTCTATGCACATAGGGTTGTGGTGGCACATGAGCTGCGTAGGTTGATTCACTTGATTTTGTGACGTGCGGTAGTTGTGGAGGGTCTCTGTTAGTAGGTGTGTCTAGTTGACCAGCTTGCTTTGGCGACACATTGCCTTCTGATCCACTTGCTTGATGATTATGAGAAGAATCTCCAACTGTAGGTGGGACTGTATTGTCGTGGTTCTGAGTTAAGACAAACTGTAGGGTCCTTTCCACAGGGTCTTGAAAAGCAGCCAAGCTGGTACTTCTTCTTCCAATAGGGCTTGTTCCAAGACAGATAACTCTGCTAAAGCTACTTCCTTTTCTCTATTCTTCTGAAGAATTTCTAGCTGAGCCTCTGTTTCTGCTTGTATTCTTGCCTGAATGCATTTAGCTTCTGCTTCCTTGCATTTAGCTTCTGCTTCCTTGCATTTAGCTTCTTCTTCCTTGCATTTAGCTTCTGCCTTGATGGCTGCTTCTTTTTCAGAGCAGGCGGCTTGAACCTGGGCTACTGCAACCTTTTGGCGAGCTTTGAGTATTTGGTCGCTCAGTATTGACCTTATAGAGCAGGACCGCAATGACTTAGAAGAAGATTTATGATATGAGCGGGCAGACCTAGAAGATTTTCCTGAGTGTCTTGAAGAAGCAGAGTTACAGGATATAGTCTCATATAGCTGTGCCAATCTCCCTTCTATCTGTGCCTTTGCTTCAAGATATGTACTATGCCTCTGCTGGTCATTAGAAGTAAAGTCCTTTAATTCCAATGCAGCTTCCTCTATGTTGGAATGTGACAATAGGGAATAGTACTTCTCAGAAAGTCTTTTATAATTCTCAAATGCCTTCTTAACCTTTGAGAGAGCAGTGTTCAATTGCTCAGAGTTGTTGCTAGTTACATTAGTGGCTGTTATACAACTTAAAGTCTTTTCCCATAATGCAGTCAGGTTACTAGAGGTTTCTTCCTTACTTGCTTCATAAACCTCCCTTGCCTTCAAGGATGGATGAGGGGCTCTGACAGGACGAGCAGAATGAAGTAAGGAGTCTGCTTTATCTTGACTAAATGCAGGTAACTCTGTGAGATCTCTGTCAGACATAATAAGTACTGTATTTCTGGTGTCTTGTTAGAAATCTGCCAGAGCTCAGCTCTGTAAGTAGTGACTTCTGTTATTAAGCAGGCTGGCTGAGGTATTTTTTGTTACAATAGTGGCTAGTGCTGGAACTAGTTCAAACTGGATCACCTCAGAAGGCTGTAACAGTAATGAAGCAGTAATAGGTGGCTGGTTTCATATGCAGAGTAATGCTTCTGGTGACTCACAGACAAGTTTGGTACTTACAGTTCTGAAGCTGTATATTACCATGGACATTTACTTCAAGTACTTTTTGGAACTGTACTCTCTGAAGCTGTGTATTCCTGGAAATTTACTTTTTGAAGCTGTGTACTCCTGTAAATTTACTGTTCTGTCTCAGCATCGATTGTACCTGTGACCCTCTTGTAGATACCCAGTCTGTAAGTGTGTGCAGCAGGTTGAATGATGGCTTTAACAGATAGTTTACTCAATGAATAAAGACTCCAGAGGTGTTCTCCAATGCTTCTTTATGCTTCAAGTTAGCAAAGGCATAAACATAGAGGCTTTTCCATAGGTAAATTTACAATGAAGTTACACAGCTTCCTCACTCTGCAGTCTCCTCATAACAACTAAACAAAATGGCAGTTACAGCAGGAAAATGGAGGATGGGAGAAACCATCTAGCCAGAAACAGCAGGGGTGCAAGGAAGATACCAATAACATAGCATAACATAACATGTAATAACAACTGCTAGACAGTTAAAGCTGCGTGGCAGCACAACGATTCTCTCACGATTCTCTGTGTAACAAAAAAAAAAAAAATTGGGATAACTTTACTGTTACGTTTTTTTTTTTTTTTTTATTCATTAAAGTCTAATCATTGCGTTTGAAAGACTGCTGCGCAAATACAGTGTGACATAAAATATTACAACAATCGCCATTTTATTCTGTAGGGTCTCTGCTAAAAAAATATATAAAATGTTTGGGGGTTCTAAGTACTTTTCTAGCAAAAAAAAAACTGATTTTAACTTGCAAGCAGCAAGTGTCAGAAAAAGATCCAGTCTTTAAGAGGTTAAACTTCCTTTCTCCCTGGCAGAGGGAAGGAAAAGATACAAATGTAATCATTTTTGTTTATAGTTAGGAGACTTAATGCTGAAAGGTGTTAGCTGAGTGAGTGAATGAGTCATCCAGCTCACTGAAATGTATCAATTCACAAGTCAGGCAGACTTGACAGAGAAACTCGGTATTTTAAAAATGCCACAATAACAATACCGTGGCTATGCAATACCGCGATATATCGAATTACCGAAAACCGGCATATGTCTAGTCACCGCCACATCCACCACCACCTCAACCTCCCTCCTACTCCATATGGGCCTCGTCCTTCAGAGATGAAGAAGAACATTGTTTTATTTTTCTGTTTTTTTTTGTTGTTTTAAGTTATTTCCCTATCCACATTTGTTTGCAGAGCACTTGCCATGCTCTTAATTACGTTTTGCTGCCATTTGCAGCACTCTAGCCCTTTCCTTTGGTGTTTTAGAGCCATTTTAGTGCCTTAAAGTTCGGGTCCCCATTGACTTCAATGGGGTTCGGTGTCCGGGAAAAGTTCGGTAAAAGTCCGGGACACGGACCCGGACTTTTTTTTAAAGTTCGGCCGAACCCGTCGAACACGGACATCTAGGTGTTCGCTCAACCCTACTCATCTGCCATGTAGTTGCCCACCCCGTTATTTTGTTCAGGTCTGCTTGCAAGGTTTCCACATCCTGCATAGAAGATATTGGCATGCCTAGTTTAGTATCATCTGCAAATACTGAGATTGTGCTAGATATCCCCTCCTCTAGATCATTTATGAACAAATTAAACAGGATTGGTCCCAGGACAGAACCCTGGGGGACCCCACTTTCCACACCCGCCCAATCCGAGTACTCCCCATTAATCACCACCCACTGTACTCTCCCCTGGAGCCAGTTCTCTATCCAGTTACTCACCTTCTGATCCATACCTACCTTCCTTAGTTTGTACAGTAAGCGTTTGTGGGGAACGGTGTCAAAGGCCTTTGCAAAGTCCAGATACACCACATCCACAGGCTTACCTTTATCTAGGTGGCTGCTCACTTCATCGTAGAAGGTTAATAGATTGGTTTGGCACAAACGATTTTTCATGAATCCATGCTGATTACTACTTATAATACCGTTTTCATTACTAAAGTCTTGTATGTGGTCCCTTAACATCCCCTCCAAAATTTTGCAGACTACAGATGTTAGGCTGACCGGCCTATAGTTACCCGGGATATATCTCGGCCCCTTCTTAAATATTGGTACCACGTTGGCTTTTTTCCAATCAGCTGGCACCATACCCGTCTGTAAACTATCCTTAAAGATCAAGAATAATGGTCTGGCGATCACCTGGCTGAGCTCATTAAGAACCCTCGGGTGCAAGCCATCCGGTCCCGGGGATTTATTTATGTTAAGTTTCTCTAGTTTGGCTCTAAGTCTATCTTCTGTTAGCCATGGTGGCACTTCCTGAGGTGTATTATTTAGTTCGGCCTTACAAGCTGGGTTTGTGTAGCCCCCCGATTCTTTTGTGAAGACTGAAGAGAAGAAATGATTTAACACTTCCGCCTTTTCTCTGTCCTCAGTGGCCATATTTCCTTTATCATCTTTTATGGGGCCAATGTGTTCTGGTCTCGCTTTCTTACTGTTTATATACTTAAAAAACTTCTTGGGGTTCTTTTTGCTCTCCTCCGCTATATGTCTCTCGTGTTCTATTTTAGCCGCCCTGATTTCGTCTTTACATTTCTTATTACACTCTTTGTAGTGCTTAAATGCTGCCAATGAGCCCTCAGTCTTGTATTTTTTGAAGGCCTTTTCCTTAGCACTAATATGCATTTTTATGTTGGAGTTTAGCCATCCAGGGTTTATTTTTGCTCTTTTAAATTTATTTCCCTTTGGAATGCACTGGTCAATCCCCCTGTTTAGTATACTCTTGAAGCACTCCCATTTTTCCTCCGTGTTCTTTGTTCCCAGGGTTCTCACTCCATTGATGCGATTTGACTCTGTATGCTGCAACACGACTATGTCTGTAAACTTGTATACTACCTGTACTTGTATTTTTTTTCTATTACGCTTTAATAAAGAAGAATTTGAAAAAAAAAATTACCCGCCTTGATTCCATGAGCATAAAAGTTAGCTTTTATTTTACATATATTACGTGTGTGTTGTGAGATCCTGCAGTTTAATTGTTTCTGGGATTCCCCTTATTTTTATATTGTTCCTTCTGGAATGGTCCTCAAGATCTGTGACTTTCGCTTTAAGCCAGATTATATCTTTTTCATGTTCATTGTGAGCATTAACCATGTCATTGAAGGTTTCAATAAACTCCCCCCATTTTGCTTTCTATATGGGTTACTCTTTCGCTTACTGCAGTGACCTCTGATTTGCATTGATTCATGAGTTGTAACATATCTGTATAAATGACACTTCTGAGGGAGATAAGCATGTCTTTTAGAACAGAATCCATGACTGGCTGGTTGCTTGTTGGAAATACAGCTATACAGTAGAATCATAAAATTCTAAAGTGTCAAAGTGTTAAAGCTTGATGAGGTTCGTGAATCTATTCGTCGGTGGTTTTTGCTGCCTCTGGATGTAATTCTCTATCCCCTTGTGCTGTTTATCTGTGTGGGATCGGTTAAAGCGAGGGTGAGAGCCAGGGAGGCCGCCGGTGCCATCTTAGCTGCCCGGGCGGCTGGATGGAGTAAATAAGTCTATCATCTTATATGGCTTACTTCTCTCCTTTCTCTTCCTCGGCATGTTTGAAAGGTGTCCACGTCCTCCAGACATCTAAAATCGCCTCTGTTAAGTGCCCTGCGTTGCTGTGATCGGCTCCGGGAGAACTGTGTGGCAAGGAGCTGTGTTCTCAAGCAGCCTTGTCCCTCACGCTCCGGCTCCGCCCTCTCCCCAGTTTACCATTTTATACAACACAAAAGCATGTGTAAGGCAAGATACTACTACTCAAATTTTGATTCGTTTTATTATAAAACAAGATCCCCATCACAAAAGAACACTTTCTTTTAAATTCTACAAACTTGGAATTATGCAGAACTCTATTCATTCTCTGAACTGCAACTGTACAATGTTAACTGAGTATTGAATGTTCAATTTATGCTGCTTTGTTGGATTACTGCAAGTGGATTTCAGATTAACCCCTAGAAAGACAGTACTTCCCAGTTTTCAATAGTAAAGATGATATATGTGCTTGCTTACATTCACCAGCATGTTTTGGTAGTTTTCATATTAAGGATCCTGGTAATTATTACTTTTCAGTATCCTTACAGAAGATGGATATTCGCTAACTATGGAAGTCAGTTATTATTAAAAGCAATGTGGCACATGCAAGGGGGTTTGTACCCTCACTGTAAGTAAATAAAAGGGAGAAACGTTATATACAGAACACTGTGTTAAATATAAAGTTTAAGCCTAGGGATAAAAAAGGTAATTAAATATCTGTTACAACGTGATTTAACTATCTTTTGGCAATCATCTCATTTGCAGCACATTGAAATCAACTAGTTACTAGAAACCCACTCCACAGGGAGAATACAATGTAGAATTGATTACTCAGTCACAAGTACCCACACTAGTGATAGAATGTTGTTGCTTCAACAAATCAGCAGAGCTCTCTAGACATAAAACCTGTTCATAAAATATGGGGATTGGAAGGGTCTTACCACCCCATTCTATCTCTCCTCACTAAATTAAAGGATTTTTTTTGAAACTCCAGTTCTTTCTATGCTAGAGTAGGTATGTTCCACTCCCTTTCATATTCTCTGGCTGCATGCTAAAGGAACTCCTTTCAAGGTACTCCTTTCATATTCTTTGGCTGCATGCTAAAGGAACTCCTTTCATATTCTCTGGCTGCATGCTAAAGGAACTCCTTTCATATTCTGTAGTTGCATGCTAAAGGAACTCCTCTCATATTTTCTGGCTGCATGCTAAAGGAACTACTTTTATATTCCCTGTACTTGACCCCCTCTTGTTCTAAGTGACTGTTTGCAGTATCTCTTGATGCCTTCCAGTGTTATCTCTATACACCAGTGTTTCCAGTGTCTTCCAGCCTGTTCCCATTGACTGTTTGTTTGTTACTTGCCTGCTACCTGTAGTCTTGCACCTGTTGTGTCCTCTGAACATTCCAGTGTCCTTGTTTATTTCTTTCCCTTGTGTGCCTTTGCCAGCTTTCAGCCTTCTTGCACCTCTCTGATCCCCTGTGAGTATTAGGTTACCTTTCATTAGCATCACCTTGTGCCTGCAGTCTTCTTCAATGTCTCCCTTTGTTTTCCTAGTCTGTTTCCTAGTCAGTGTTTCCTGACAGCTCCTAGTGATTCCTGTTTGTCACTGTGCATCGCCCCTCATCCCTGATGACCCTGCATGTCTCTATGAAATTCTTCTGACCCCAGTGCCCCTGTGCACTTCTTCTGTTCCCTGCGCCTCTGTGCGTTTCGCTGTACTACCTACTGACCTGTTATCCCTGCACCCTTAGTTCCCAGTAGCTGTTTTCAAGGGTGAGTCAGAGAACTGCAGCCTAGGCATCATCTGCAGTGCAACCCATCTCCACCTTCCGAAACTCTGTAGAAGACAAGGTGGTTCTTTAGACTCTGTGACTCATCCTTTCAAGACCCCCCCCCCCCCACCTTTGCTGTATGTCTGGGCAGGCTGGGTTCTCCCTTGTCAGTACCAATAGGTATCTTTTCTGTTCTAGACACCTTTTGCTTCTCAGTTGTATCCTGTGTGCGTGCCTTCCTTTGGACCCTGTTTGCCTTCATGTTTTTCATACATATTGTTGCCTCTGTAATCCTGTGCACCTGCAGCACCCTGCAATTGCACTATATTTCTGCCAATCCTGTGACCCTTGTATTCCCTGCTTTCCTAGGTCCTCATCTCTTGTGCTTCCCTGTTTTAGGTCAGCTGTAGCCTGCATGAGTTTGCTCTCTGAGCCCACCACCATCTAACATGCAGGCTGCACAGTGGGCACTCAATCCCAACCCTACAGCACTGTTTATGACACCCTATATGTGTTTGTTAAAGCAACATTGAAATTTAAATTATGAAATGATACACTGGACTTTACACACTGAATTCTCACTGAGGTTACTGTCTAATATAGCTTCCTAATAAGATACAAAAAATTGATCTATGGCAGTTCACAATCTTCTTTGGAGTGACAAGTTACTATTTAGTATGAGGGTACATGTGATTGGAAGTGTAATGGGGTGTCTGGTATGCCCATCATTCTGGTTTCCGAAGGGAGTAATTTAAGGATGGTGGGAGAGGCTGTGGGCAGTCAGTGGTCAGGAGTGGTAAAGGTTTTATGCTAGAAAGTAGAAACCGATTCTTTGGTTGAAAAAAACATCTGCTTTAATATGTAAGCTACACATTGATGGTCCCTTTCTCCCTCTGCCTCTGGGAGAAGCAATGGTCTCCTTCCTTGAAAAAGGGGACATGTATTTTGTGTGGGTACTTTGGCTCTCCTATGGAATATAAGGGCTAATTCACGCAGTATGCAGTGAGAGATGTTTTAATGCACTGTAAAATGTCTGTAACCACAAGGACACACTAGAAACAAATGTCTGCGCTTAAATGCATACATGTTGCATTTTATCACATTGCACCGTACTGTATTGCATGGCACTGTACGGCAGTGCAAAGCATAGTGTTGCTATACAGCGCTATGAATGAAGTGTATGCTTTGCACACTTTGTACAAAACAACAAAAAAAAACACAAAAAAAAAAAAAAGAGACCTGTATGATGCACTGAATTGCTCACTGTCCCCTACCACATCTGGCAAAGGACAGCTGCTAGAGTGGTAAAGCGCTCGGAATCTGTCCATTATAGTGTGAACTCAGCACCAATGTCATCATGAAAAGTCTTGACTGTTAAATTTGTGAACGAAGGATATACTACATTGCTTTTAACATTGCTAACAGATAGGACCACGGCTGGATTTGCAACCGAATTTCAAATATGTGTTTAACTGTTTTCTCGTCTGCACATTCCTGTTATTAGAAAATAATATTCCCAATGCAAGGAATTTATGTAAACCTGCGAGAGTTGGAGATTAGATAGAGTTGGAGATTAGATAGAGTATGCTCAGAATTGTGGTGTAGACTAGTTTGACTTTGTCATGCTGGAAGCTCTTAGTGTCCCATAGGGAGAAACATTATATTAGTGCCCACTGTGATATAAATTCCTATTCGGGATATTTTATTCCTGGTTTGGGACATAGAGAGCTCCAGTTAGACTGGTTGGGAGGCCACTGTTGGGTCCTGGAGTCCAATCTTCTGCCATGAACCAGAAGGAAGAGAATAGCCCTGATTTACAGAAAATGGTTTTGAAATGCCCGATTTCTGAATTTGAAGAATTGATTCCATATAGCCATGAGCAGAAGTATGCAATTGCACCACATTATATCTGTTCTGCAGAAGTTGGTTCACGTGAAACCCACACTACACAGTACACATTAATTAAATAAATTATGTAGATTGGTCCTCATCCTACATTGTAGATCTAAAAGAGATTGCACAATGTGTGACCAGCTTAAAATGCAGTAAAATAGCTTTAAATCAAATCATCTCTAATGCTTCTACCTGCTTGTAATTTAACATAAAATCCTCAAAGATCACAAGTTCACAACAAGAACTCTAAAGTTCAGTTTTAATTCAGGTTTCAACAGCTTAGAAATACCAGCTGTTTGTTTACATTAGAGGGTTGGCATGAAGAGAGGTGAGTTTATTACAGACAGAGTGGGCATTCCGAAGGGCGCAAGAGAAAGGGAGTCTAGTCTTGGGAAGAAGAGAAATGGGAACTAAATTGTGTTGATTGCCGCTGCATCCAGAGGGTGCAGAGTGATAGTTGTGTTGAGTACAGGTAAATGATGGAGGCCCAGGGTTTGGGGATATATCTCCAGAGGTTAGGAGAAGCAGAAAGGTGAGGGAGGTAATATGAGAGTGTGATTTATATGAAAGGACATGCACCAGCATCCTGGAGATTGTGTATGCATGTGGATTTAGAAATAGCAGGAGATGGTGAGTGCAGTAATAAGGAGAGGACAGAAGTGAGGGTGATATATATAAAGCTGTGGGATAGAGAAGAGGGGTGAAGGAGAGAGAGTTTAAGGATAGATGACACAGCTGTCAGAGGGAGTGGTACACAGTGCATGTTACAAGGAGAAAGAGCTGAAGGGGTAAATAAGGTCACCTGTAGTCTGTGTGGTGTTTATCACAGTATTTCCTGTGTTGATTCACTTTGTGCAATCGCTGAAGTGCAGAGTCAGAAGTGCTCCCACTTAAAGGAAATAGCCCCACAAAATACCCCCACATATGCGGGCCATTGATTGCAACCAAGATTTGTTAATTTGCACACACAAAAAAAGTATTAAAATTAAAAAAAGTATATGATTCATTCAGGCCATGTTGCAAAAATGAATACACCCCAATAAAAGTCTTAGGAGCAAAGCAAATTTTTAGACAAATTCAACTACGGGTGAGTCTAATTATTTATTAAACAGGCGTCCAGCAGACAGTTGATTATAAAAGGGCTTCACTTAACAAAAGAAAACCTCTTCCCATTTCATGCTGTCAGCATTGGCACCACATTGAAGAGAAATGTCACAAGGCCTGAGAAAGAAAATAATTTCTTTCCACAAGAAAAGTGAAGGCTACAAGAAGATCAGCAAAGCAAAGTGATACAAAAACTACAAAGATGGAACTGCAACCATCTCACAGAGATGTCCAGGTCATCCACGGAAGTTAACACCTCAACAGGAGCGTCTTCTGATGAGAAGGGTTGAAGAAACTGGCCATTCAAGTTCACTGCAGTTAGCTAAAGAAGTAGAAAGCCAAACTAGGGTGATTCTTTCCCGTGACACAATACGGCGTACACTGCAGAGAAATGGCATGCGTGGGTGTCATCCATGAAGGGAGCCTATCCTAAAGCCCATGCACAAAAAAAAACCCAACTAGAATTTGCCAGGGCCCATTCTGAAAAAGAAGATGACTACTGGGACTCTAAGATAAATGTTTTTGCAACCAATGGCTTCAACTGTAGGGTGTTGCAAAGGTGAGAAGTACAAAGAAAAATGCATGGTGCCTACAGTGAAACATGATGGTAACAGTGTCCTTCTGTGGGGTTGCATGAGAGCTTCTGGAGTTCATTGATGGTATGGATGTACTGTTCTATATTAAAGGAGAAGATGCTACCATCACTCCGTGCCCCTGGTCGTCCTGCACATTTTTAATATGACAATAATCCAAAAAACACATCTAAGACCACTGTTGCATTTCTGAAGAAGAAGAACAGGATGAAAGTGGCAAAGTACTGTATATCTTCTGATCTGAACCCAATTGAACATCTATGGGGAATTCTGAAGAGACAAGTTGAGCATCACTCCCCACCCAGCATCCAGGCTCTAAAAGAGGATTTACTTGAAGAATGGAAAAAGATAGATGTTGCAATATATCGCTAACTTGTTCATTCCATGCCTAGAAGACTTGGTGCTGTCCTAAAAATCATGGAGGTCTTACAAAATACTAGATGTAGTAGTTTTTGTTGTGGGGTGTATTAATTTTTGCATCAAGTAAAACTAAATATTTTGTAATCTAAGTTATATTTTTAAGCTTACTTTCATGTAATGAGCTAAACAAATGTTCTATAAACTCAGTTTTGTCAAAATTTTGGAAAATGTTTTTGTATTCATTGAGATAATGATTAAAATCTTACTGCTCAAAAGAGGTGTACTCATTTATGCTGAGCACTGTATTTACCTTAGTGTGCATTGTCTGGGCACAGGTAAATATTACAGAAATATGTGTTTTCGAGCATGTTGTTACTATAAAACTATAACTATAAAAAAACAGTTAGTGCAGTAGGTTATATAAATATTTTTTTGTGTCTGATTCCATAACATTTTTCATCTTAGAGGTTGTAAATCCCCCTTAATGACTTGTGCCTATAGGTAAGCCTATAATAAGGCTTACCTATAGGTACTGTAAATATCTCCTAAACTTGCACCGTTTAGGAGATATTTACATTGTATGCAGCCGATGAAGTCATCGGCGCATGCACTCTGAAGGAATGGCCACCCGCGCTGTTCCTTCAGAGCCCTGTGCTGTGAACTGCGGCTCCTGCGTGCATGCACGGGAGTAATGTCATCGCGCCTCAGACCAATCAGATGGCTGGAGGACGCGAACCAGGAAGTAGGACGGCCGAAAATTTCTGCAGTGTTACAAGTGAGTGGGCGGCACTGCGGGGGCTTTGTTCTAAGGTGAGTATTTCATAATGAGCTAGTATGCGATGCACACTAGCTCATTTACCTTTGTCTTTCAGGTTTTTATTTTTTTTATTTTTTTTTCTGAGGTTTACAACCCTTTTTAAAAATGACATGTATTATAGTATAGCAGGCACCTAAAAAGCATTTACTTGGTAAAGTTTGAGGGTTTTTTTTCCTATGGGAATCTTTTACATGCATAGATCTAAATATGAAATGTTTAATGTATGTGTGAGGAGTGGGTTTGCATTAAATGAATTCAAAGCAAGTTTAGAAAAAGTCTTCATCAAATGCTTTACAGTTTAACAGAATGTTGTATTTAACAGAATAATGCACGCCTACACAAAACAATTAACAGCTATCATTCAGTAGGTATGCTGTGGTTTCAGTAACATAAAGGTAGGGAGTGATTAGGTATTGCATTTTCTGCTATCTGAGTAGGACTTTGCATTGTGTTTTTCTTATTAGAATCATTGCATAGCGTGGGGATTAGCTCTTCAGAGATCTTTGTCACATTTCTTTGTAGTTGAAAACATTTTAATTCCATTTGGCTGACATTAGGACAAAATTCACATAACTTCCCAATACAGAGCTTGAAAATGCATCACTCCAGATCAGAATTACCTATACTAAATTCAGGAACAAATTCAACACCAATACCCTTTCTGGATTTAAAGTAAACCTGGCATGAGAATTACAGATGCTGTCATATACTGTTCATATGGCAAGGGATGCCTTGTTTTAAAGTTCACCCCCCGGTTCGCACCAGAACTCCCGAACATGGAATCAGTTGGGACCTGAGCAGCAAACCCCAATTAAATCGATGGAACCCCAACTGAAAGAAAAAAGTCCCAATTTGAATGCTTATATGCAAGTTATTGGCCATAAAAAGGGCATAGGGGCCCTGGTACTGCCTTGGGGGACATGTATCAATGCAAAACATTTTTTTTTAAAGAGTGTTTTTAAAGGAGCAGTGAATTTAATGATGCTTAAAGTGAAACAATAAAAATGAAAAAATCCTGTAACCACTTTAAGACCGGAAGGATTCGCCCCCTTAATGACCAGGCCCTATTTTGCAATTCGGCACTGCGTTATTGTGCGGTCGTGCAACTCTCTAACCAAACTAAATGTACGTCCTTTTTTTTCCCACAAATAGAGCTTTCTTTTGGTTCTATTTGATCACCTGTGCGATTTTTATTTTTTGCACTATAAACAAAAAAAGCGCAACAATTTTGAAAAAAAATATTTTTCACATCCTGCTATATGACATTCTCAAAAAAAAATTTTTTTTTTAACAGTTTAGGCCAATTTTATTGCTGCTACATATTTTTGGTAAAAAAAAATTGCAATAAGCATATTTTGATTGGTTTGCGCAAAAGTTATCACGTCTACTAACTACGGGAAAGATTGTACATCGCAAGTATTTTACCAAAGTTTATTGCAGAGTCCTAAACAAAGAAACAGCAGCACAAACAATACACAGCAATGGTAATTAAACTGGGATAGTTGGGAGATAAGGAAAGTAGTAGGCTATGGAATAGGAAGAGGTAGAGAAGAATCACAGAAGTGATAGTGGTCATAAAAATTGTTAGATAGATGACGTCAAAGCTTTTCACTGGTGGACAAACAAAGGTCTGTACCGCATAGGACATTTCCTATGGCCCTCCGGCCCACTCTCCCTCTCCCATTGCATTAACAAACTTGAGATGCCGGCATCCGAAAGGTTCCGGTTTTTTCAAATTTCCCATTTTCTGCATGCAATGTGGTCAGACAAACAGGTACCTCCAAGATTGACATCCTATGAGCGGTGGTGTTCTGAATCATCGGAGCCGAGGGGGGGCATATCAACCATATACGCAGCCCTGATGGATCCCTTAGATAAGCCAGCTTATGCCCTCAAATGGGAAAGTGATTTACAGACAGCTTACTCGCTAGACGAATGGCACCGTATGTTTCATAGATCCTTCAAAGGCGTCATTAACACGACTCTCATTGAGGCAAACGTTAAAATTTTGACTCGGTGGTATTTGGTACCGACCCGTCTGGCATTTATGTTCCCTGGCACATCACCCTTGTGTTTCAGGGGTTGTGAACTCCAGGGGTCCTTCATTCACATTTGGTGGACATGCCCTAGAATCGTTCCTTTTGGAATAAATTTTTCCACCTGCTTCGACAAGTCACGAACCTACAGGTCCCCCAAACACCTCATGTCACCTTCCTCCATGACTTCCCATGGACGTATCCTAAGAGCTTGTCCACCCTATTGTTTTTTATGCTCCTGGGCGCAAAGCTCATGTTGGCTAAGTCCTGGAAACAACCTTCGGTTTCCCTTACCGCTGCTAAACGGAAGATCTCTTGGATCATGGCCCAGGAAAAAATGGTGGCAATCTTCCAGGACCGATTCGCTAAGTTTGAAGCTGTTTGGGATCCATGGGCTCAATACCTGCATATAACCTTGTAGACTTCCCTGACTTACCTACCACACCTACTGTCCTGCTTACTCATCCCTTCTTCCTTACTTCTGTTTCTCTTACCCCGATCTTTCTACTCATTTCGTCTGATTTTTGTATTTTATTTTCCTTTTTTTATTTATTGCTTTTAGGTTTGGGGCTTCCCCCACTCCTCCTTGTGGAGCCTTTTTCCCATTGCACCTGCCTCCGTTCCTGCTAAGGGTTTCTTCTGCTGAGAGCCCTGTTATGTCTTGGTGAGAGGCCTGGTCCCCAAATGTGTCGCAACCCTCCTGGGTGCTTGGGGCCAGATTTCCCTCACCGATTTGCTTTATGTTCACCCCTCCTCCCCACAAGATTCCGCTTGGCTCCCGGGGGATCTGGGGAAGTCTCTCCATCACTGGTTCCGGTTTATTAGCACACGTAATGGGCCTTTTCTTTGGTCGTCGTTCTTAGTTGGCCAGTAAATGCTCTTCTGTGTACTTCATTGTTATTATACATTGTTCAGATCGATCTCTTGTTTCATTGTTGATTGCTAGTGGCTGCATTTGACAGTTTGTATTGCTTTTGTTGTATTCAAAATAAAATATTTGAAAAAATTGTTAAATAGTGATTTAGAAAGCTAAGATTCACATTTAGTTTATTATCTTTTTAAATAGTTATTCTTAAAGAGGAAGTATGAAGTCAATGATTACATGGCGCTCTCTGATGGTGGGTGGCATACCATGAGGTGAAGAGGTAAAAATATAGAAAGTAAAAAATGGGTAGAAAAATATAAAAAAGGATGACGTGGAAGGGGGGAGGGGGCCCACGAAAAGCGGCTGCCAGCTGGAGCAAGGAGAGGCTCTGAGGAGAATAAACAAAAAGAAAGCAGCGCCAGCTTAGTGAAGCATAAGGTTTATTAATACAAAAAACACATAGTGACTTACTCTTAGGTAAGTAAAGGCCGGTACGGTAGGTAAATGGGATCATCCATCTTCTTGTCCTGGATACCGTTGCAGAAAGGAGGGGTGCGGGGTGTCGGAGGTGCATGGAAGCTGTTGTCTGGCAGCCTGTCTGTGGTGGTGGAGGACTCTCAGTGGGGCTCCATTTCCTACTTCCTGTCAGTCCGACATCACTTCATTTCCCTCCTCCTCACAGGAAGTGATGTCGGGCTGACAGGAAGTAGGAAGTGGAGCCCCACTGAGAGTCCTCCACCACTACAGCACCATCAGACAGGCTGCCAGACAACAGCCTCCACGCACCACCGACACCCCGCACCCCTACTTTCTGCAACGGTATCCAGGACAAGAAGATGGATGATCCCATTCACCTACCGTACCGGCCTTTACTTACCTAAGAGTAAGTCACTATGTGTTTTTTGTATTAATAAACCTTATGCTTCACTAAGCTGGCGCTGCTTTCTTTTTGTTTAAAGAGGAAGTAAACTCTCCTTTTTTTGCTTGTATCTACAGGTAAGTCTACAATAAGGCTTACCTGTAAGTACTGTGAATATCAGAGTGCATGCAGCTGATGACCTCACCGGTGCATGCCCTCTGAAGGTCTGGCTTACCGTGCCGCATGCATGGGAGTGACGTTATTGCGGCTCCGGCCACTCGCCAGAGTGCTGGAGCACGCAAACCTGGAAGAAGCGCTAGGGAAGATGTCAGCCGTCTCAGTGGTGTGTGGGCGCCTCTGAGACAGCTTCGTTCCAAGGTAAGTATTTAATATTGAGCTAGTATGCGATGCAGACTGGCCCATTATGCCTGTCTTACAGGTTTTTTTTGTTTTGTTTCTTTCCCCTCCAGTGTTTACAACCTCTTTAAACTGGATTTATATGGGGATTGAACAAAAAAAAACTGACAGATTCCCGCATCCCTACAAGTGAGGTGGATGTGAGATCTCTCCCGCCACACTATTGTATTCTGACAGTGTGGACTCACGCCGTCAGATTACATAGATCAGCTCTGCATTAGCTGATCAAATGCTGGTTTTCCAGTAGGACTTTTTGACAGAAGCAAGTCTACTGTCCAAACTGATCAAACCAGCAACTTCAAATTGACATAGTCTGACTGCAGCCATTTAGAATCAAATTTAGACATTCCTGTTTAAAGCATGGTGGCTACAAGAGTTTGTAGCCATCCTCACCCTGTCCAAAATATATATTTGCTTTAAATATATAATTTTGCAATATTTTGTGGGATTTATCATACCCAGTGCAAGATTGCTGTGCAACAGTACCCACTACTACCTCTTTATTTTGATTTATACAGTATTCTATCTGACATTAAAAAAAAAACACCACAATGCTAACTTTTGCCTTTATTCTTCTCGAGGCTTTGGTCATAGTGATATTTACTTTTCTTCTTTTGAACACTATGTTTTGCTTGGAGATATTCTAGGAAGTATAATACCATACATCTCGTTAAATGTCAGTAAGTTTGACAAAGATCATGGTGGATTTAATAAGAGCATTACAGAACCAATGTGCCCTGGAACAACATATACCATTCATTTGAAAATTTTGTATTTTCTAAGCCATGCCAAAGAATAAAGTAAGGTTAAAGACTAACTCAAGCAAAAAAAAAAAAAAACATTAAATGCAGTCATATATTTCAAAACTTATATTTAAACAAAACATTTATGTTTATAAAAAGCAACTAGTCTAAGTGCCTGAATTTGACAAACATCAGCCTCTAGTAATTCTCTGTAGAGAAGCACTTAGCCAATCAAGTGTGCTGCCAGCTCATGTGCTAACACGGGACATGCTGAGAGTCGTGGGAAAGATTCATCAGTGTGATGCTGCTCCTTCTTTGCTAAAATATAGGCTGTAGGCAGAATGGTGATGTACTCATAATACTTAATTGCAGTAGAAAAAGGCTGTTCTGTCAGTCAGTTCTGTGTAAATCTCAGAATTAGCTGAACGAAATTACAAATCCATTGACAGGTAAAACAGGTCCCATATATCTGTTCTGTGTATTAAGCTGAGTACATTGAGCTCAAGTGACTCTAGCACTTGAAAAAAGATTCTTAAAAAAGGATTGAGTGCAAAAGAGACTTCTAATACCAACCTCTCTGTAGGGCATGAGCAGGGGAGGACTGGGCCAGGGGGCAAGGGGGCAATTTCCCCCTGGGCCCCTCTGATGCCCTGTA
Source organism: Pelophylax lessonae (assembly GCF_965119305.1). Classification (NCBI taxonomy): domain Eukaryota; kingdom Metazoa; phylum Chordata; class Amphibia; order Anura; family Ranidae; genus Pelophylax; species Pelophylax lessonae. The sequence goes on from NC_138771.1 coordinate 237,401,652, forward strand.
AAAAGGCTTTATCGCTTCTGCCACAGAAATGCCTAAATAATTCCTGGTGAATGATAGAGCGCAGCCCCCCCCCCCCCCCAGCATGGATAGTGTAAACTGTGTCTGGGCAGAGGCCAGTTTCATGTCCCACTGGAGACCCCCCCCCTGCCAGCCCCAATCGAACTGTCCCAACTCCCTCCAACCACCCCCTGGACAGATTTATCCAGTGAGTAGAGAGTACCTGGAGCAGAGATTAAGCCTGGAATGGGGGTCACGGGGAGGACAGGAAGAGTGTGAGTGGAGCCGAGTCGCTGCACCATGGGCCTCTGGTTTGTACTTGCACCCTGGGCTGAAAGTTGACAGTCTGCCCCTGGACATGAGTCCTCCTTTCTCTGCTTTCAAGAGCTATGGCCTCTGGCAGAGCTTTCAGCATCTGACATTTTGGGGTATTTCAGATGCCTGCACCTTGTGGTTTCAGCAGCAGGCCGATTATATTACATTTTTTTTTATCAGTGATAATTCCAGACGGCCATGTATGCACATATGAATCATCCTCAATAGGCATTTTCTATAATGCACTAAGTAAAGGGTTTTAAGTAGCTTTATTTTATCTACAAAGCATTTTATAGTGCAGATATTTGCAAGTTGTAGTAGACTGAACTTTTTCTAACTTTTGCATCATTGCCTTCATTGTGTGACTGGTATGTATGTGAGCCGAAGTAAGCGAGAAAAATTTGACCTCACTTCAGTGATGTGAAGGATAAAATGTATCTCTTTATTGCTTGTATAAATCGGACATAACACGACAGATGAGCCACAACGGTTGACATGTTTCACGATTTAAAATCGTGATCGATTTTGATTATAATGGTTATGATTAAGTGATTTTAAATCGTGAAACGTGTCAGCTGTTGTGGCTCATCTGTCGTGTTATGTCTGATTTATACAAGCAATAAAGAGATACATTTTATCCTTCACATCACTGGTGTGCGGTCAAATCTTCTTGCTTATTTGGACTTGCTCAGACCGTGGACTGGACTTGCACCTGGTTACTGAAGGGTGGATTGCTCTCACCTGGAGTGGCGTACACCACTTTCTTGCTATGTATGTGAGCCATTCAGGCTTCTAGAGAGTGTAGTCCTGTGCTGGCTGCTGTGAGTGTTGGCTGGGAAGGAGCCCGCCCATGCTCCAAACAATGACGTTTAAGAGCAGAAGATCCCGGGTGCCACACATCAGAACAAGACCTGGTGTGTGCATACAAGTGGCAGTCTCAGCCTTGACCACCACTAGGCCCTCCCCCCAACATTCTTCACTCTGCCCACTGGTGGGTGGAGTGAAATGCATTGGGGGCATGGCCTGACAGAGTCCAGGCTGAGACTGCTACTTATGTACATACAGCAGGTCTTGTTCCAATTTGTGGCTCCCAGGATCTTTCATTGTGTGACTGTTAGCCTACATTTCTTAAACTTTGGGTTGCAACACCATTTGGTATGGGTCGCCATGCGCTGTCATCTTTGACACCAGGGCAAGAGGCAGACCAACAGTGTACAGGCAGCACTGTGGCATGGATTGTTGTATACGCTTGATATTACAGCTTGCTGCTGTTCATAGGCAATGTGACAGTTAAGGTGAGTAGCCTCCTGTAATGCTAGCTGGTGTGAAGCTGTAAGTGTAGGGCTGAGCTGTGTAAGAATAGTGAAATAGGTGTGCAGAGGGGATCAGTGTTAGAAGGGTACAGAATGTGGCAGAGGTGAACAGTGTAGGAGTATTGTAGAGGTGGGAATTTGTGAAAGAGAGGTGCAGGGGGTCCTGCATTATTTTAATAAAGCTCAAGCAGATTATCTCTCTGTCTATGTTCGTTATGCAGAAAAGCATACATATTGTTTTTGTTTTAAACATGATTCTGCTAAGTTAGAAGGATTACAAGGGTCACATGACATCACGTGATGTCAGAAGGGGCGGTGCCACCACGTGACATAGCCGGTGGCCCCGTTCCTTGCCTATAAATAAACTTTCAAAGCCAAAGATCGGGCATACGGCGGGTAGCCTCTTAGGAGGCAAAGCGTTTTTTTTTGCAATTTTTCAGGTCGGCGGGCATCGTTATTGACAATAGATTTACATCGAGAGACCCTATTTTTTTTGTTTTTAATAAAGGACTCGTCAAAAAGTAGCAGCGAGGAGAGCGAGGAGATCTGAGAGCTGTGTGTGTGTGTAGAGGAGGAGGAGCCGCCGCACGTGCGGAGGAGAGCGGGGGAAGCCGCACTAGGAAGCCGGGGGCCGGGGGCAGGAGCTCGGAGCCTCGGACCAGGGAACCAGTGCGGGGGACAGCCGGGGACAGGAGACGCACGTGCGGAGGAGAGCGGGGGAAGCCGCACTAGGAAGCAGAAGCAGTGCGGGAGACAGCCGGCGGCAGGAGCCGCACGTGCGGAGGAGAGCGGGGGAAGCCGCACTAGGAAGCAGGAGACAGGAGCTCGGAGCCTCAGACCAGGGAACCAGTGCGGGGGAGACAAAGACCGGGACCAGACTGAGACCGAGGGACGTAAGTTGGAAACAATCTGATCTGATCTCCTGGTAGGGGGGCGGGCTGGTGGGGGGACTACAAGTACAAACACTACAGGCAATACAGGCTACTAAGGGGTTACTATAGACTGAGAGGTGCTCTGCGACTTGCGACTGGTGAGTATCTTGCGACTGGTGAGCATCTTTGCGACTGGTAAGTATCTTTGCGACTGGTGAGCATCTTTGCGACTGGTAAGCATCTTTGCGACTGGTAAGTATCTTTGCGACTGGTAAGCATCTTTGCGACTGGTAAGTATCTTGCGACTGGTGAGTATCTTTGCGACTGGTGAGTATCTTGCGACTGGTGAGTATCCTTGCGACTGGTGAGTATCTTTGCGACTGGTAAGTATCTTGCGACTGGTGAGTATCTTTGCGACTGGTGAGTATCCTTGCGACTGGTGAGTATCCTTGCGACTGGTGAGTATCCTTGCGACTGGTGAGTATCTTTGCGACTGGTGAGTATCTTTGCGACTGGTGAGTATCTTTGCGACTGGTGAGTATCTAGTGACTGGTGAGGGCATTAGCGACTGGTGGGTACCCCAGGTTTAGTACCAGGGAAGTTAGAGGTAGTGTAGGTAAGGAAGAGCAGGCCGTTAACATTATCCCCATAGAGTAGTGGGTAATAATGTCCGACAGGATTGGGGATGCCACTCAGTGCACTTCTTGCGGCATGTATGCGTTCCTTGATGAAACAATCGAGGACGAATACTGCTGTGCAAGATGTGAGCGACTTGTTGCTCTGGAAGCCCACATCGTGGATCTAGAGAGCACAGTGACAAGACTGCGTGGCATCTACAACCTGGAAAGGAGCTTGGACTTTACCCATCAGGCGCTGGCAGGGGTCAGCATAGAGGAGGAAGGAATAGAGGAGACGCAAGCAGCAGAGGTACGCAGTTGGGTGACTGTTAGGAATGTTAGGGGGAGGAGAGTCAGGGAGGCCAGTCCTGAGTTGGTACACCCTAACATGTTTGCCGAGTTGCAGGTTGAGGGGGATATCAACTCAGGGGTGGCAGAGCTGGAGCATGCGCCCTCCCCCAGCTGCCAGGGGAGGGACGGCTCCAGGAAGAAGGGGGGCCGTAACTCAGGAAAGGTTAGAAAGGTTGTGGTAGTGGGGGACTCAATTATCAAGAGGACAGAGAGGGCAATCTGTAAAAAAGATCTCGTGAACCGAACAGTTTGTTGTTTACCGGGCGCCCGAGTTCGGCACATCGCAGATCTGGCAGACAGATTGATGGGGGGGGCTGGGGATGACCCAGCGGTCATGGTGCATGTGGGCACTAATGACAAAGTTAAAGGTAGGTGGAGGATCCTTAAGAACGATTTCAGGGACTTAGGTAATAGATTGAGGAAAAGGACCTCCAAGGTGGTTTTCTCTGAAATACTGCCTGTACCTCGAGCCACACAGGAGAGGCAGAAGGAGATTAGGGAACTTAACAAGTGGCTGAGGAATTGGTGTAGGAAGGAGGGGTTTGGGTTCCTGGAGAACTGGGCTGACTTCTCAGTCGGCTACCGGCTCTTTAGTAAGGATGGGCTGCACCTTAATGGGGACGGTACAGCTCTTTTGGGGAGAAAGATGGCCACCGAGTTGGAGGGGCTTTTAAACTAGGAGACGGGGGGGAGGGCTCAGAAGTAGAATCAGTCAGGAGGGAGCAGAGGACTGAAGGCAGTTGTAGGGTCAGCAGCGACATTAGGTCAACAACATCAATTGGCGGGTCTGTGCGGGAAAACAGCAGACCAAACAAAAATAAACATAACCGCCAATCACGTTTAACTTCCGTAAAACTAAGAGGGGTATATGCTAATGCCAGGAGCCTAGCTAATAAGATGGATGAGTTGGACATGTTAGTACATGAGGAGGACACAGACCTTGTGGGAATAACAGAGACTTGGTTCGACCCCTCACATGACTGGCTGGCAAATATCCAAGGGTATTCTGTGTACCGGAAGGACAGGGTAGGAAAAAGAGGGGGAGGGGTATGTCTCTATGTCAAGAACAATATAAAGGTGCTAGAAAGGAGTGACATTACGGATGGGATGAGCATGGATTTAGAATCTGTGTGGGTTGAACTCGATAGGGAAGAAGATAAGGGAAAAGTAATTGTGGGGGTTTGCTATAGGCCACCTAACCAAGGGGAGGAGGTAGAGCTGGAATTTTTAGCACTAATAGGTAAAGCGGCAAAACTGGGATCAGTCATCATATTGGGGGACTTCAATTATCCCGACATTGACTGGGAAGAGGGGACTGCACACTCGCATAAGGCCCGTCTATTCACGGAAACCTTACAGGATAACTACATGTCACAGTTGGTGGATTCCCCTACTAGAGAGAATGCAATCCTGGATCTATTGATCACTAATGACCCAGACATAATCTCGGAGGTAGGAGTCCAGGACAATCTGGGCTCTAGCGATCACAGGATGATCACATTTAGTATAAATAACAATATAAAAAGGCAAGTGGGGAACATAAGAACCCTAAACTTCAGAAGGGCAGACTTTCCAAAATTGTACTCAATGATGGAAAGGGTAAACTGGGACCAAACCCTGGGATCCCTGACCACAGAGGAAAAATGGGAATGCTTTAGGAACATATTAAGCAAAGGCATCTTGCAGTGCATTCCTATGGGGAATAAATTTAGAAGAGACAAAGCCAAACCTGGCTGGCTAAACCGTAGCGTTAAAAAACTTATTAGGGGAAAAAAATTGGCCTTCAAGAAATATAAATCAGAGGGCACAGTATCGGCCTTCCAGCAATACAAGGAGGAAAATAAGAAGTGTAAACACGAAATCAAGATGGCTAAAATCAACTTTGAGAGACAAATAGCGGAGGATAGTAAAAAAAACCCAAAGAAATTCTTTAAATATATCAACAGCAAAAAAACTAGGGCAGAGCATATTGCACACATAATTAACGATGATGGGAGGATGGTTACAGAGGACACTGAAAAAGCAACCGTGCTGAATGCTTTTTTCTCGTCAGTCTTTACGCAGGAAAAGGAGGGGTACACTGACCATGACTGTATGGTTAGTAGTAATACACAGGACTTGCCACTATGGCTAACAGAGGGGGAAATCAGGGAAAGACTGGATAAACTTAACACAAACAAATCACCAGGCCCGGATGGCGTACATCCGAGAGTGCTCAAGGAACTCAGTATGGTTATATCTAGACCACTGTTCCTAATCTTTGCTGACAGTATTAGGACAGGAGATGTACCAGGGGATTGGAGGAAGGCTAACGTGATTCCGATATTCAAAAAGGGCCAGAGACATATCCCGGGAAATTATAGGCCTGTCAGTTTGACATCAATAGTATGTAAACTTCTGGAGGGGATGATAAGGGACTATATCGTAGAGTATGTAAAGACAACAACATCATCAGTAGTAACCAACACGGGTTTACAAATGGGCGTTCTTGTCAAACCAATCTCTTAGCATTCTACGAGGAAGTGAGCTGTGAGCTAGATAGGGGCAGACCAGTGGATGTGGTGTACTTGGATTTCGCTAAGGCGTTTGATACAGTTTCCCACAAGCGCTTAATTTATAAAATAAGGTCTGCAGGTATCGACAGCAGGGTTTGCTCTTGGATACGGAACTGGCTAAAAGGCCGTGTCCAAAGGGTGGTAATAAACAGCGCATACTCAGACTGGGCTGAGGTAGTAAGCGGGGTGCCCCAGGGCTCAGTCCTGGGACCAACCTTGTTCAATTTATTCATAAACAGCATTGAGGACGGGATCAGTAGTTCGTTATCAATTTTTGCAGATGACACAAAATTGGCCAGGGCAATAACTGCACAGCATGAAGCAGATATCCTACAGAATGACCTGGACAAAATTACGGAGTGGGCAACGACATGGCAAATGAGGTTTAATGTGGAGAAGTGTAAGGTTTTGCACTTGGGGACCAAAAACATAAAAACACAATACATGTTAGGAGGGGAACCCTTGGGGGACTCAAAAATGGAGAAAGATCTGGGAGTCTTGGTTGATGATAGATTAGGCAACAGCATGCAATGCCAAGCGGCAGCTTCCAAAGCCAACAGAATATTAGCATGCATAAAGAAAGGGATGTATTCCAGAGATAAGACTATAATCCTTCCACTTTATAAAACTCTGGTCCGACCGCATCTGGAGTATTCTGTCCAGTTCTGGTCGCCAGTCCTCAGGAGGGATGTGTTGGAGCTGGAGAGAGTCCAGAGAAGGGCAACTAAACTAATTAGGGGATTGGAGGACCTTACCTATGAAGAGCGGCTGCAATCGCTCGATTTATTTTCCCTGGAGAAGAGACGTCTGAGAGGGGACATGATAGCAATTTATAAATATCTTAATGGGGATCTCAGCTTAGAAAAAAAGCTGTTCATTCGAAGGAATTGCATGAGGACTCGAGGACATACAATGCGATTAGAGGAGAAGCGTTTTAACCTCAGGCAACGTGGGGGGTTCTTTACTGTTAGGGCTACAAGATTGTGGAATTGTCTACCACAAGAGGTGGTTTCTGCGGGTAGTATGGTGACTTTCAAAAGACTCTTAGACTTACATCTCAAGGATCAGGAGATAAAGGGCTATGTTAGATGATTACAGTCACACACACCTACACAGGTTGAACTGGATGGACTATTGTCTTTATTCAACCTCACCTACTATGTAACTATGTAACTATGTAACTGTTTCCTGTGGTTTTTACTTTTTTTAATGCTTTTTTGGTGAATGGGCATGGGTACCCATTCATATTAGGGGGTAGAATCTGGGGGCTCCCTTGTTAAAGGGGGCTTCCAGATTCCAGATTCTGATAAACCCCCACCCGCAGACCCAAACAACCACAGCCCAGGGTTGTCGGGAGGAGGTCCTAGTCCCCATCAACATAGGGACAGGGTACTTTGGAGCAAGGGGGGGCAGCCCTTCTGCCCCAAAGCACCCACTCCCGCATGTTGAGGGCATGTGGCCTGGTATGGTTCGGGGGGGGCAATCGTTCATCCCCTCATCCCCGCCTTTCCTGACCTGCCAGGCTGAACGCTCAGATAAGGATCTGGTATGGATTGTGAGGGAAACCCCATGCCATTTTTAAAAACACGTTGGCTTGGGGTTACCCTTAAAACCCATACCAGACCCTACACCATTTTTTTCTTTTTTTTTATCTGTATTCCTGGCAGCCAACAATACATTACAGCTGCGAGCAAGTTTAAATTCCACATTTTCCCTGTTCAAGATGTTCTGGTGCGAACCAAACAGGGGGGTGTTCGGCCCATCCCTACCCCTGATTTATGCTACTGAGGCATTAGCTCTGTGTGTGGCAAACCTAGTACTGCTACTCTTTTACTAACATTTTATTTGATTTCTCAAACATGAGCATAAACTGTATTAATGCTTTTATTGTGCCTTCCACATAATATTAACCATGATGAAAAAGTTTAAAGAAAAACCACAGGTTTCAATCCTAGTAAATGATTTTTCCTTCAGGTTTTGCTTGATAAAATCGTGATATTTAGGAAAATAAACACCTTAAAATAAAGCAGAAACTGGTGCTTTTCAAAAAGTAGTTTATCTATGCTATAGTTCTTTCTATCTGCAGAATTATTCAACTATTTCTGTATATTTATTATTCAACTATAAACTGTTGGCGCTATATAAATACTATATAATAATAATAATATTGGAAGGGGTAGACAACAATTGTAATGCTTTAATGATATTTAGTGATATCGCTAACTTTTTAAATTTATATACTAGGCAATAGCTTTCAACCACAGCTGGTAGTGTAAATTCAAACATTGTTGTTATGTTATGACTAAGGGGTCAGGGCTTGACTAATTACTACAAAAAGCTTGGACAAATGCCTTTTTAAAATGCTAGATGGTTGGCTGCCATGCGAGTCAGATGACTTTTAAACACTTGAGGTCAGTGACTCATAGCAAGCATGCAGGTCATGCGTTTTGACATACATGAAGGATCTTTATTCTCAGTAGTTCTCAATTCTGGTATCCTAATTTCCTAAAATAAGAGTAATTAATATAATTTAATGCATTATAAAACTTCCTACCTGCACCTTGGGTTTTTCACTTACAGTATAATGTAAGATGTGCATTGATTGTGTAGTTTCATGGTGTCATTTCTTCCCTTCTACGCCCAGCATATAGTAGAGTAAATTTGCTAATTGTGATATTAGAATTTTCTTTTTGTGTTCAAACATGAGGTATGCTACATGGCAGTGCATGATTTAATGCATGACCTCTGTCTATATTCTAAGAACTGACACTTCCTGTGAAAAAAACACATATCCCACAATCCCTGGATCTTTCAGTCTACTGTTCTGCAATTGAAATCGGCATAGTATTTTGTTTTAAAACAGGCAGAACGAAGCAGAGCAATGAAGGGAAGAGATGTGTTTTCATCACAATAGCGCTCCCACATTTGTAATGCAACACAAATATAGATGATTAGGTATGGACTGGATTTTGCATGACCCACAACAAGAAGTTGCCTGTCCCTTTATCAAATAGGGACAAGCTATGTGATTTAATACATGGACATATTGGATTGGAGCAGCCATGAAATTGCAAACTGCAGCCACAACATGTGAGCCCATCATTACAAGATAAGGCAGTAATATCTAGCTAAAACAACAATAAAATTTGAAACTGTACAATGCCTTTAAATAAGTGTGTGCTCTGATCCAAATGCATCATTAATTCCAAACACAACTCCCTACTAAAGAAAAGCTAAATACACACGGTTATATATAAAGTCTAAACTATGCATGCAGGTTCCTTCCCACTTCTTTTACTCCTTTCTAATATTTGTTTCCCTAGACTTATCTGTGAAACTGGTTTTCTACTGGAGACATGGCTATAGCTGCCTATCCACAGAGGAATGCACTAGATGTCAGTTAGCCTGGAAATGGTGAGGCAGCTAGCTGTTTGCAGATGTACATAGCGGGGAGCAGAAGGAGAGTTGTGCTATCAAAGCTACTATTCTTCCATCTGCATAAATTGCTTGTGGTATTAACAGGCCTCTTGAAATCAGCACAGATAGCATAATTAGTATACTTTTTTTTTTTTTTTTTTATATCTTATAAACTCAGCTGTGTTATCTTGAAAACATGACTTATTATTTCTCCCAAACCTTCCTTTACCACAATTATAATGCACTCAAATATCCAAATGTGTCTTTTATGACCATAAAGATATTTTATATATGATAAGTATTGACATAAGGTAATAAAATTGCACTACATATTTAATAGTAGATTGAGTGATTCTGCAAATGCATGGAAAAGGGGTTTGCAATTCAGGAAATATAAATGTATTTTATATAGCCATAAAAAACATAAGTAGTAAAATGGGAGTCTATAAAGTTATAGATGGTACAAGACTTACAGAACAGATTTGACTTTTATTTAAAATCCACAGACCACTTGGTATAAAAGAATTATGTAGTCGGCTTTCTCTTTTCTCCCCAATAAGGACACATACATCTAAAACACGACAGAGGCTCTCAACCTGTCAAGCTATCTACAAAGAATTTATTGGAAGGTTGGGAAGGAAGGATTTTCCGGCACATAAATTCTTAAAAAATCAATTTTATTCAAATAACATAACACAAAAAGCAATCATGAAAAACACACAAAACATATAAACAAACAAAACAGAAAATATTGATTAAAAATTGATAATTGACTGGAGCCAGAATGGGTTAACCAGTCAGAAATAAATAACATACAGCAGTTCTATTTGATGTAGTCATACACATATTCATATTATTAGTCACATAATGCGACTACATGTAAATATTTATATACTTAGAAACATGATGACAGAAATTAGTAGTACGCTTGATCAGGTTGCTCTACATGTTTCGCCTCATAAAGAAGCTTCGTCTGGAGCCTGCTTGTGATCAAAGAAAATGGTTCTATATAGGATGGAAACATACAGAATTACTGATGGTATAGGTAGTTTTCAAACTTTGTATTATGATAATGAACATCTAAAATCAGAGAACTACATGCATGTTCATGGTGGCGTATCCAGTCACCGGCTGGGTCAGTGCAAACCAGGCGAGCGGCGAAACTCCATGGGCGCAATGGGCAGTGCACCCCGGAGGTCACCCATAGAATCACATGTGGGGGGCCACGCAATACTTATTTTATCTATTGGATATAAGGAGGTGGTATATATACCAATAAATAGCTGGATTCATACATACCTGTATAATTGTTATGCAGGACAACTGTCACCACAGACAAATGGTAATGAATAACGAAGGGACAATCATGGATAGGTACAGAGCTCGGTATATATAGAGAGAAGATTAACCCAGGGGTAGTGGAGCCTGGGAGCCACCTGGATAAGGATGTAATAGTATACCCATTAGTACTAGTGTTAGGTAATATATATTGTCTATAGGGACTCATAGAAGGTTGTGGAGCCATAAGTAAGTATATAGGTGAATCGTGATGAAAGACTGATATACACCTCCCAAGAAAAACCGTGTGGAGACATATAGGAGTAAACAAGCACACACAGTAGTATCTTACCAAACAAATTGTACTATGGAAACATCTCTCCATATATCGCATGGAGGAAGGCCATGTGGATATGCCAACAGGTGTTAGTATGTCAAAATCCTAGGTAGATATAAATAAACTCTTTAGGGTATATTCTATAAGTTTCAAAGGGTCAGAGAAGGGATAATTAGACTTGCCGAATAAAGATGGCGTATAGAGGTGGTATATACCTTTCATTGGCTCTGTCCTAAAGTTCCATGATGTCTCCTCCGGATGGGGAACCGCCGCCATATTGAGGCCAGCGTGTATGGCCTCTTTATAGCGTGGACCCCAAGCGGCTCGTCAATGACGTCACCACCTCGGCCACGCCCCGCGACGTAACCACGTAATGACCCGAGCGATCACATGGATCGCATCGGGAAAACGCGGGTACGTACAGCGGGAACAGGCGTGTGCGTGGGACACGTGGTGTCCCCGCATCCGCCCATTATGCCGCAGGAAATGCACACCGGAAGTGCGTCACCTCACTGCGGCTTGTCTGGCCGCACATATGTCAAAGGGGGAAAAACCGAGGAAGCGTGCCCAGCGCCACCCATGGTCGTCGCCCGCATAGCAAGCAACCTCCAGTCCGTGACTAAAAGTGGATCACCACTCCAGCGAACCAAGCAAAATAAGGAAATAAACAGAAAAAAGAAAGCATATAATTAATTATAACAATTCTAATTATAAAATTTGTCAATCAGCGTAACTAATTGTCACCATACAATGTGCAGTAATATCCAATAGATAAAATAAGTATTGCGTGGCCCCCCACATGTGATTCTATGGGTGACCTCCGGGGTGCACTGCCCATTGCGCCCATGGAGTTTCGCCGCTCGCCTGGTTTGCACTGACCCAGCTGGTGACTGGATACGCCACCATGAACATGCATGTAGTTCTCTGATTTTAGATGTTCATTATCATAATACAAAGTTTGAAAACTACCTATACCATCAGTAATTCTGTATGTTTCCATCCTATATAGAACCATTTTCTTTGATCACAAGCAGGCTCCAGACGAAGCTTCTTTATGAGGCGAAACATGTAGAGCAACCTGATCAAGCGTACTACTAATTTCTGTCATCATGTTTCTAAGTATATAAATATGTACATGTAGTCGCATTATGTGACTAATAATATGAATATGTGTATGACTACATCAAATAGAACTGCTGTATGTTATTTATTTCTGACTGGTTAACCCATTCTGGCTCCAGTCAATTATCAATTTTTAATCAATATTTTCTGTTTTGTTTGTTTATATGTTTTGTGTGTTTTTCATGATTGCTTTTTGTGTTATGTTATTCATTCAACCTTCCAATAAATTCTATGTAAAATTTGAGGATTGGCACCTTTAACAGTAACTTAGATGCTCAGATGGCTGCTATCTGACGGCATTATTATCAAAAGCTATCTACAAAAATATTGTCCTGGATTTCCATTTTAAGGCAGACCTATACTCATATGATATGTTAAAGCTGAAGTTTAATCTCTAATTTTTTTTAACCTCATTCTTCCTTTCCTCTTTATCAACATGCTAATTCAATGTGTTTAACTTTTATCTTATTGTATTTAACTTTAGTTAGGTCATTTGAACCAAGCTAGTCGAAAGGAGCTATTTACACTTATAGTTGCTGAAGCTGTATGCTATATATACTGTATGTAACCTCAGCTATATACAGTATACAATGTTTTATTGTGGCTGTGGGATGAGAACTTCCCATCCTGCTCCTGAAACAAAATCAAACAATCATCAATAGTCCCATCGCACAAGTTCCTGGAATGGACTGAAAGATTAATGGGTGCTGCAGCAACAGCCAGATGAAAATTAGTAACATTACAGTTCAACATACATATTTATCAGCACAATATAGCTCTTCAAATAACATCCAAAAGTTTTTATTTAAAGTTACCCCTTTCTCATGCGTGGACAAGGGGTCCTGCGTGGCCCTGGAATGTTGCACTCTTGTGCAGTGATGTGTTCACTTTGGATAAAAACATTTGAATATTATTTAATAATGCTGACAATTCTTACCTTTTCTCAAGAAAGTGTTACTCCAGGGTTTGTTAAGCCATAGTGGCTTGTTTAAAAACCTACGTTGGAGGAAGGTAGGTAAGGAAATTTCATCACAAGAAAGGGAAAGGAAATTCAGAAAATAATATGTAATACAAAGAAATGGTCACAAAGTGGCAGCATAATAAAAAGAACAATTAACCACTTTAAGACCGGAAGATTTTCCTGCTTAATGACCAGGCCCTATTTTGCGATTTGGCACTGCATTATTTTAACCGACAATTGCGCGGTCGTGTGACGCTCTACCCAAATAAAATTGTTGTCCTTTTTTTTCCCACAAACTAAGCTTTCTTTTGGTGGTATTTGATCACATCTGCGATTTTTATTTTTTGCACTATAAACAAAAAAAGAGCGACAATTTTGAAAAAAAAAAAACTATATTTTTCACATTCTGCTATATAACATTCCCAAAAAAAATGTAAAAATCTAAATGTTTTAACGTTTTAGGTCAATTTGTTTTCTGCAACATATTTTTGGTAAAAAAAATCACAATAAGCGTATTTTGATTGGTTTGCGCAAAAGTTATTGTATCTACTAACTACGGGAAAGATTTATGAAATTTTTATTGTTTTTTTTTTTTTTTTTACTAGTAATGGTGGAGATCTGCAATTTTTTGCGAGACTGCGACATTGCGGCCGACAGATCGGACCCCTAACTGACATTATTGACACTTTTGGGGGGTACCAGTGACATTATTACAGTAATCAGTGCTAAAAATATGCACTGTTACTGTAATAATGCCATTGGCAGGGAAGGGGTTAATACTATTGGTGATCAAGGGGTTAAATGTAAGCCTAGGGGAGTGATTCTAACTGTGGGGGGGTTGGGCTTGTGAGATGATCACAGGGACATGCGATCCTATATAGCAGGATCCCATAGCCTCTGTGATCATTGAAGGGAGAAGGAAGGATGGCTGTGTTTACATCAGCCATCCGTCCTTCTCTGTCAGCGGGGGGAGATCGCCGGTGTCAGGCAACAATCAGAGCCGTCTGACACACGCACTGGCTCCCCACCTGATGAGCGAGGGCGGGAGTGCGCCGCTGGTGGCGCGCGCTCACCCCTAGTCTCCTGAGAGCAAGCGATGTAGAGGTACATTGCTTTGCCCAGGAGCGGCTGTCTGCCGCAGTAAATCTGGGGCGGGCAGTCGTCAAGTGGTTAAAGTGGAAATTTAGTCAAAAGCTAACTAAGGCTAAACCTACTTCCACCCCCATAGCCTATTCTATCGAACCCTGTAAAGAAAAGATCTCTATACTTACCTATTTCCAAGTTGCTCTGGTCTGGTCACATGATCTCTCCAGGGGCGGCTTCTGTGTGGAGGTGAAATCACCGACAATGGCTGAAAAGGCCAGGGAGATGATGTCACTCATAGGCTATGGGGCATCTGCTGTCGCCGATCACTCCTCTACATTAAAGCCACCACTGAGAGATGATCATGGGACCAGATCAGAGTGGCTTCAGGTAAGTATACAGATTTTTTTTTTTTTTTTTCACAGGGTTAGATAAAATAAGCTTAGAATGGGGATGGGAGTAGATTTAGCCTTAAGCAGCCCATAGATCACTAGATTTTCTTTCCTTCCACCACAGGTAAAAATCAGACTGGCTGGTTGTACTCATGTTAGTGGATCGACTGGGTGCAATCAGCCTGCTCGCGCATGGATCAAATTTCTATCCATGTATAGCTTGCATTAGTTACATTTTACTTAAAGCGGAGTTCCACCCAAAAGTGGAACTTCCGCTTTAGGGAGTCCTGACCCCCCGACATGCCACATTTGGCATGTCATTTTTTGGGGGGGGGAGCGGGTACCTAGTTTTGACAGGTACCCGCTCCCACTTCCGCTCGGAGCGCCGCGGCGCCCTGAGCGGAAGTTCTCCTCTCCCCCTCCCTCCCTGCAATCTTCTGGGACACGTCAGAGGTCCCAGAAGATTGCCGGCCAATCACGGCGCGCAGCGCGACTCGCGCATGCGCAGTGGGTACCCGGCTGTGAAGCCGCAAACTGTAACAGCCGGGTGCCCACAGCAGTGATGCCGGCGCCGAGGGAGAGGATCGAGGCTTCCGGCGGCCGCATCGCTGGACCGTTGGACAGGTGAGTGAATGGCTGGAACTCCGCTTTAACTTCCACTTTACCAGAATACAATACAGACTGTATGCAAAAAATACAACTGTGTTTTCTATGCACTGCAGACTCTACTGTAACCTGTATTTAATTATATTTTTAGGCAGCTATTGCCAAGCAATCAGCAGTGTAAAAGTTTTGAAACTTTTATTTATATCTCTGACTCTGTAGTAGAAAGCTAAAAAATCAGAATCTCTCAATGCTGTTTAGTGCCTGGGCACTCTGCAGATAACGATTCAGTATTTTAATGCCACAGATAAAAATTTTTATTACAGTATATCGTTTTATTAAGTTATACGCAAAAAGATTTGGTGAAACAATGCTATCACAAGTACTGTAAATAGTGATCTGATGCACATCTAAACTTGCTTTTAATATCAAAGGTATAAAAAATATGTGCATGAACATTTAAATATTTGATCTGAAAGGCTAATTTCATATATGACTACATTGTGGTGTATTTTTCCTGCTGCTTTTTTTTAGATCTCGGACTGTAGTAGAAAGCAATTTGTTTTGTTTTTTTTATTCTTTATTTGGTTTTCCATATACATTCCACTTAAAAAAAAAAAAAGTAGAAAGCTAAATAATCAGACTCTCTCAATGCTGTTTAGTGCCTGGGCACTCTGCAGATAATGATTCAGTATTTTAATGCCACAGATGCATTTTTTATTACAGTATATAGTTTTATTAAACTATACACTAAAGGATTTGGTGAAACAATGCTATCAAAAGTATTGTACTGTAAATAGTGATCCGAAGCACATCTAAACTTGCTAAGAGATTGCTTTTAATATCAAACGTATACATAATACATGCATGAACATTTAAATATTTGATCTGAAAGGCTAATTTCATATATGGCTACATTGTGTATTTTTCCTGCTATAAATCTTTAACAATTGGCGTTTGAATTCTGCTTTAAAAACACAGCTCTTCTAGTTTTTTCACATAAAAATAATTATAACCTGTTCAGTTCTACAAATCATTGAGAGCAGGATGAGATTGTCTGATTAAGTCTCATAAATCTTAGACATCTAATCAATAAGAAATACTTTTAAAACAATTTGTGGCATTGAGGTTATGAACAACTGCAATGGGGTCATTTCTTATCATGTTTTGTGTCAAAATGCTGCCCGATTACATGTTTCTGTCTTCTTTAAACGTTCTCATCACATTTAGTGAGATTGAATGTGGAAGAGATCAGAGCTGGAGGTTGTTTTGGTGCTTTTGGTAAGGTTAATTGGAAATTTTGACAGTGTCCATATGCAGTAAGTTTGACCTGCATTATTACTGTGTTTCACTTTGCAGCTATAATAATGAGTGAATCAACAAACTTGTTTGCGTGTATTGGGGATTTTATGCATCGCTAGCCCATGTATCCTTTACAGTGAATCTGGATTTCAATGTCAGATCATATCAGTGATGATTGCTCATCTACTGGGCAATCAATGTCTGCTCTATAATGGCAGACCTCTTTCACATTGTACACGGTTGGCAGAAGTTCCAAGTATTTCTCATTTCAAAATGTCAGGAAAAAAATGATTTAGGAGTTAGAAACTTGTATGACAGCGTTCTAATCCAGCTGTGCTTTGTATAATCATTGAAGCATCCAACTGATGATAGCAGCTTTCTTTTTTATTATTATTTCTAGTTCATTTTGTAAAGTCACATGGCAATTTGTTCAATCATAAGTACTGGATTAAAATACTAAAATTCTAAATAGAATTTTTCAAGGCTGCCCAAAAAAAAATATGTTCTTCTGCTGCTGGTATTCATATTCTTTTTGTTACAAAGGTGTTACATTTAAATGCCAAAGTTATGCCAAACTGGGGGGCTCATGCAGGGCTTCTGGTGGATGGGTAGTCTTTGAGCTCTTCTGCACCTCAGCTATCCCAAATCAATGCTCTAATTCCACCACTGACTTTAGCAAGGGAATTTCCCCCACCTGCCACCCTGCCACTTTGAGCACCCTATGAGCAAGATAGGTTAGCGAAAGCCCCCCCCCCCCCTCCAGACCTGTGGCCTCCCACCGTGGAACACTTTCTTACTTGGCCTTAGACATGTATGGTTAGTTTTGTTCCAAATCTAAATTCAGACAAATTGTTCATTATTCAGAGATTCAGAAGTATCCAAATTTCCAAATTACAATAGTAATGAATTTAAAGGAATCCAAAATAACGAAACAAAATTTGTCCAAAATTTGAATTTGAATTGAATCTGAATCAAATTTGAAATTCAAATTTGAAAACAAGAATAGAATAAAATAGAATAGAAAATAAAGGAAAATAATAGAGTAGAATGGAAAAGGACAGAATTGAACAGAGTAAATCAGAATAGAAAATAAAAGGATATAATAAAATATAATTGAAAACAATGGAATGCACTACAAAAGAAAAGAATAGAAAAAAAAAGAATAGAAAAGAAAGTAATAGAGTAAAACAGAGCAGAATATAAAATACAAGAATAAAACAGAAAAGAAAAGAATAGAATAGAATCCATTAGAATAGAATAGAAAAGAATAGAATAAAAAAATAGAATAGAATAAAATTGAATATAACAGTCTTCCAAAATTCAAATTTCAAATAGAATGAATTTAAATAGAATAGATTAAAATAGAATAGAAAAGAATAGAATGAAAAATAAAATAATAGAAAAGAAAAGAATAGAATACTTTCCAAAACAATAAAAATAGTGAGCTGCACTATGTGACATGCATAGTGATCAACAAATGCACTGTGGAAATTTTTTAAAAAATACTAAGAAGCGCTCTGTCAATTAACATAAGTGGTACATGCTTACCCATGACCCCAATAGTGGTTAATATCATATAATGTCCGCTGTGTAAGTGAATAACTAGTCTTTAACCAGCCAGTCTTCAGCTCTGGAAGTTTTTACCCCCTTGATGACCAAGCCATTTTTTGTGATACATCACTGCGTTACTTTAACTGACAATTGCGCGGACGTGCGACACTGTACCCAAATAAAATGTATGTCCTTTTTTCCCACAAATAGAGCTTTCTTTTGATGGTATTTGATCACTTCTGCAATTTTTGTTTTTTTTTGCTCTATAAACAAAAAAAGACCGACAGTTTTGAAAAAAAATATATATTTTTTACTTTATGCTATAAAACATAGCCAATATAAAATCAAATATTTTCATCAATTTAGGCCAATATTCTGCTACATATTTTTGGTAAAAAAAATCTCAATCAGTGTATATTTATTAGTTTGTGCAAAAGTTATAGCATCTACAAACTATGGAAGAGATTTATGGAATTTTTATTTTTTTAATTTTTTTTACTAATAATGGTGGCGATCAGGGATTTTTAGTGGGACTGCGACATTACAGTGGACAAATCTGACACTAAGGGGTTTATGTACTAAAGCTTGAGGGGGCAAATTCTGGTGCAGAAAGAAACCATAAAAACCAATCAGCTTCCAGGTTTTATTGTCAAAGCTTAATTGAACAAGCTGAAGCTTATTGGCTACCATGCACAGCTGCACCAGATTTTGTACTCTCCAGCTTTTCTAAATAAACCCCTAGGTGACGCTTTTTGGGGCCAGTGACACCAACTCAGTGATCAGTGAGTTGGTTTTTGTTTAAACTGTACAATTGCTGTATAGGGTTTTACTAAATGTATTTTCAATAAAAGTATATTTTTACAATTTTTTTGTTCGATCTTTGTCTCTCATGGCGGCCGGTCCAGCAACGATATAGCCCTCCTTACAGCCTACGCATTTTTTGTCTATTATCTCTAAGGTGATGGTGCAGGAATTGACTGATTGGATGTTTGTTTATCTTTACCAACTCAGTGATGAGTGATAAAAATGTCACTGTACTAATGACACTAGCAGGAAAGGGGTTAACATCAGGGGCGATCAAAGGGTTAAGTGTGCTCCTAGGGAGTGCTTTCTAACTGTGTGGGGGTGGCCTAACTGGAGGAAGACAGAGATCCTTGTTTCTGCTTAACAGAAACACAAGATCTCCATCTTCCTCTCTGACAGAACGGCGGCCTGCCTTGTTTACATAGACCGTCGTTCTGCCTCTCCAGTGAACGATCGGCGGGTTGCCAGCGGGGCGCGCACGTCCTAGACCCAGAGGATGAGCCAATGTACAGGTATGTTGGTTCACGCAGGAGGGCCACCTTGATGCAGTATATTTGCGTGGAGTGGTCCTTAAGTAGTTAAATGTGTCATATTCTTGGGTGAGTTCTCATATGTCCTGTGATACAAATCACCTGCACCACACCTAGTGAGTCCCACTCCCTTCAGACACAACACTCACCAGACAGCAATAACAATGAGCTTTGCAGTGTCATTGGAAACTTCTTCCAGGAGAAGGTGGAAACACATCTGGGTACCGCATCAAGGACTGAGATCCTCTGATATGTAGGGACACATTATCTGTGTGCGTTACATATTCATACCGGGATAATACTTTCTCACATCTGTATCTTCCAGACCAGTCAAGAGAAGGGTTATAAAAATCACTGGGTGGCTTATATTTGACATAATTATCTCTGTCCTTTGTTGTGCTGTGTACAGAATATTCAGGACGGCTATGTCATTTTAGACTCCATTTAAAAGTTAGAGTTAAGAACTACAGAACACACGGTGCCTTGACGGAGGCTGAAGCTTACGCGTGTATTTGCAAATGTGTGCAGACTAAACCCCTGTTCTTAGCGCATATTGTTAGACAGGTCAATTTAGTTGGTCGCTGGCTGGTTGGTCCGCTTATCCTGCAGGCTCCTTTCTTTGTGCATTGGGGAAGAAAAGCATATCCAAAATGTCACAGCCATCCTTTAGGACTGGGGGTACCAGGGTTCATTGTATATTACTATGGCACTCATTTTAGATTTATTTCCTGGTCTACTCAACATATCCCTAATCGTTGGAGAGACATATAATTTGTATAACTTTACCCCATTTATCCTTGCTCTTTATCTGGTCTTCTACCCCCTGTTCACTAGGATTGTTGAAACCACTATGTCTTGCCCCACACTGTTTACATTGTCAATCTGGAAAAGTTGAAATTCTAAGTATTCTCTCTCTTCACCCTGTTCCCTTTTGCCAACATAATTTTTACATGGGTGAATGATACTGTGGGCACAGGCCTGTAAAATTCATTCTTTATAAGCATACTAAGAAATGAATCCTTTCTCACCTTTTTTACTTTCAGTTTAGACATTATTTCACCTCCAGGATACCATCTTTGACCCTTAAGTGACCCACTTTTACCTAATTTGAATTGATATGTGCTCAGGGACCTCATCAATTGGATCTAATTTCTTCTGTTTATGAAATTCTCCATTAATCCTCCCTTATTACCTGATGACACCCACCTATATACACTGTATGTGTAAATACACCCAAGCCCTTCAAAGATCTATCTATAAATTTGAGATGCAGCCCTAAAATCCTCTTGTTGTGTGGTGCATAGAGAGAATACCTATAAAATTTGAATGCAATGGTACCAAACACCTGCAATGTTGCCTGCTCATAATCCGGCAATTTTTAAGGGGTTGTTGGAGTGCGGCCAAAGGAGTGGCTCACCTTTCTATATATTTTGGCCCATCCAACCCTTCTGGAACCAAATATTATCACAGTATTGTAACTTTTAGACATCTCCCCACTTAGGCCCTATTCATTTTCTGCTATTTTGACTTTTTCGAGCAGCTCTAAAGGTTTAAAAAAATTGGCATCCGTTGTTTTAACTGCTGTCAGGACAGCTAATCCTTTAGATTGGTTATCTACCAACGCATCACTTTCTGAGCTTCTGAACATTATTGCTGACATTAGAAGGATGGACACATGTGCAAAACAAATGACACTTTGAAACAATTTAATAATGAATGGGCCCCATGAGACCACTTGTCATGTGATACTCTCTCCATCCCCACACCTTCCCAGTAATTTTTCTTTGGCTTCTCTTTTATTCACATTTATATGGCTGTTGTTGTTTTCCACTGCAATGTTGACCTTAAACCATTATTTTATGTTTTTGTTTATGACCATTCTTTGATTGTTTAGAGGTTTGGGACAGAGTCACCTTGATCCACACTCTCATTGCTCATTATAATTGAGTCCATTCATTGTACTGACTGTATCTGTCATATTCTGACAGAAGTGCTTTTCTACTTGGCAATTTCTCTCTTTCTATGGTCTGTTATTATGCTTAATGTATTCAATGTCCTTTGGAATACATACTGGACCTATTTTCCTCTTTGTTATGTTTTGTAAAATCTTATACAAATGTAAAAAAAAAAAAAAAGTTAGTGCAAAGTGTGGTGCTGCTCTCCATAACTCCACATAAAGGGGTATACAACCACAACATAAAGGGGTATACAATGTACGGTTAACATCAAACACACACACATCATAGGTTGAACTGAATGGACTGATGTCTTTTTTCAACCTCACTTACTATGTAACTATGTACCATATTTTATGCTCCATAAGACGCACCTGACCATAAGATGCACCTAGGTTTTAGGAGGAAAACGAAACGAAAAACGAAAAAAAATATTCTGAACCAAATGGTGTACTAAAATATTTATTAAAATATAACAGAATAATATTTCAACCATGTAAATTGAAGTGCTGGCTGGTACTGCTGGTTGGTACTGCTGGCTGAAACTGCTGGCTGATACTGCTAGCGGGTACTGCTGGCAGGTACTGCTGGCGGGTAATGCTGGCGGGTAATGCTGGCTGGTACTTCTGGCGGGTACTGCTGGCGGGTAATCCTGAATGGTACTGCTGGCAGGTAATGCTGGCGGGTACTGCTGGCGGGTACTGCTGGCGAGTACTGCTGGCAGGTAATCCTGACTGGTACTGCTGGCAGGTAATCCTGACTGGCCTTGCTAATATGTACCGTACTGCTGGCAGCCAGGTAATACAGGTCTCAGTGGTAGGTAAAATGCTGTGTGGGTATTTATGGTTGGTATACAGTAGTAGATTTGCTTGTAGGTCTCTGTTGTGGTGTGGCTGAGGAAGCATGCCCCTGCTTCATGTATATGGCTCCTCCTGTCACAGGTGGAGTGCATCTGATATCACTCCGCCTGTGAGCCAGAACTATACAGGAAGTAGAGGCTTTGTTCTAGACTAACTACCGAGCCAGAAGTTGAGACACTGCACCGCAGGGAGACCACAGTGCGGGGAGACACGGGGACACAGCGGAGAGCCTCGGGGATACTGGCCGCTATGTAGGGATTTAGTCAGTATTCACTCCAAAAGACGCACATACATTTCCTCCCATTTTTGGGGAGGGGGGGTGGCAAGCGTGTCTTACGCAGCGAAAAATATGGTAACTATGCAACTATGTAACTCAATACCCCCATCTCAAAATGCTTTAGCTTGCGTAGGAAAGGTCTAGAAACTCTGTCATTTTCCTATTGCTGTCTTATTTGTCATCAAGGTCCTTTCATAAGACAGTGGGGGGACCATAAGGGCTTAACAATGAAGTCCAGGAAAGCAAGCATTAAGCACACAAAATAACTGTATAGAGCTATTCAAATATGGATCCTGTAATAGATTTGCATTCCACATTCATGTTTTTAATAACATATACATATGTAATATTTTAGAATACTTAACCAGTTGCCGACCGCCGCACGACTTTATACTGCGGCGGTCAGCCCCGGCCAGGCAGAGTGACGTATGGATACGTCACTCGCCTGTCACTGACTTGCGAGCCAATTGTGGGCGGGCGCACGCCCGCCGAGGCGCGCGCCCGCCGCGGCTCGTTCAAAGACAAGTCACTACGATCGCTCCTGTGAAGGGAGAAAGGCGGAGCGGCTTATGTAAACAAGCCGCCCGTCATTCTCCCTGTGTAAAAATGAAGATCAGATGGTTCTACTATGTAGGACCGTTAATCTTTGTTTTTACACCAATAGCCATGTCCCTGCACAGTTAGAAGCACGCCCCTAGGACACACTTAACCCCTCTCTGTCCAATAAAGTTAACCCCTTCCCTGCCAGTGTCATTTTTGCAGTAACAGTGCATATATATATAGCACTGATTACTGCAGTAATGTCACTGGTACCTCCAAAAGTGTCAAAAATGTCAGTCAAGGGTCCGATCTGTCCGCCGCAATGTCGCAGTACCGAAAAAAAAATCGCAGATCGCCGCCATTACGCGTTAAAAAAAAACACCAAAAATGACAAAAATCTTTCCCTTTGTTAGTAAACGCGATAACTTTTGCGCAAACCAATCAAAATACGCTTTTTGCGATTTTTTTTACCAAACATATGTAGCATAAAACAAATTGGCTGAAAATGTTAAAAAATTTTGATTTTTACATTTTTTTTGGGGGGAATTTCATATAAAAAATGTGAAAAATATTGTTATTTTTGCAAAATTGATGCTCTTTTTTTGTTTATAGCGCATGATCAAAACATCGCACAGGTGATCAAATACCACCAAAAGAAAGCTCTGTTTGTGGGAAAAAAAGGACGTCAAATTCGTTTAGGTACAGCGTCGCACGACCGCGCAATTGTCCGTTAAAGTCACGCAGTAAAAAATCGCAAAAAACCCCCTTGTCTTTTAGCAGCCAAATCCTCCGGGGCTTAAGTGGTTAAAAGGTAATGTTGCCCTATTAAGGTCTTTCGCATATTAATTATGTACCAGTAATCAAATTGAAATGTGACTGTTCAATTTCAAATGTGAGTGTCAACTGACTGCAGGATAAAGTTAGAAATGCATTGATACTATACTGTATACATCAGAGACAGTATCCCACAAAAGTGAGTACACCCCTCACATTTTGTAAATATTTTATTATATCTTTTCATGTGACAACACTGAAGAAATTTTGGACTCTTATACTGGATGTTATTGCACTTTATTATCAATTGTCCATTTATGAGCACACTATAATTGATTTTGCACTGTTTATTTATTGCTTAATTTGCACATGCTTTCATTACTTATTACTGTAGTATATCTAAATTGTTACCTGGTTCACATGTCTAATATTCTGGCACTTTATTGATTAGCACTTTAGTTTAATAACATGTTATTGATCAAGTAGACACTATTTTGCATTTTTGCACATGATGATGTGCTAGTAGCGCTGTATCATATGATTTTGCTTTTATATTTGATGCACAGTGATATGCACATTTTGATATAGCGGCTGCGATTATTTTATCACTCTATATTAAATCTGAGTTAGGTTACCAGTTGCGCTGACACTTACAGTATTTCTTTGATTTTAACACTGAAGAAATGACACTTTGCTGCAATGTAAAGTAGTGAGTGTACAGCTTGTTAAGTAGTGAGTGTACAGCTTGTATAACAGTGTAAATTTGCTGTCCCCTCAAAATAATTCAATACACAGCCATTAATGTCTAAACTGCTGGCAACAAAAGTGAGTACACCCCTAAGTAAGAATGTTTAAATTGGGCCCAAAGTGTCAATATTTTTGTAGCCACCTTTATTTTTCAGAACTGCCTTAACCCTCTTGGGCATGGAGTTCACCAGAGCTTCACAGGTTGCCACTGGAGTCCTTTTCCACTCCTCCATGATGACATCATGGAGCTGGTGGATTTTAGAGACCCTGCGCTCCTCCACCTTAGGTTTGAGGATGCCTTTACAGATGCTCTATAGGATCTAGGTCTGGAGACATGCTTGGCCAGTCCATTACCTTTGCCCTCGGCTTCTTTAGCAAAGCACTGGTGGTCTTGGAAGTGTGTTTGGGGTCCTTATCATGTTGGAATACTGCCCTGCAGCCTAATCTCTGAAGAGAGGGGATCATGCTTTGCTTCCATATGTCATAGTACATGTTGGCATTCATGGTTCCCTCAAACTGTAGCTTCCCAGTGCCGGCAGCACTCATGCAGCCCCAGACCATGACACTTCCACCACCATGCTTGACTGTAGGCAAGACACACTTATCTTTGTACTCCTCACCTGGTTGCCGCCACACACGCTTGACACCATCTGAACCAAATAAGTTTATCTTGGTCTCATCAGACCACAAGACATGGTTCCAGTAATCCATGTCCTTAGTCTGCTTGTCCTCAGGTGAAGCTGAAAGATACGTTGCTGTTGGTCGATTTGAGACAAGACAGAAAATGTCTATATGTTGTGCCAAAAAGGCGGTAACCACTAGGGCACAGAACATATCTAAATAGCTAGATCCGTATTAAGGCAAGTTAGTCCAAAAAGGACATAAACCCTCCGGTAAGAGGGAGCCAATCAGGGTATCTCTCAGGGACCACCTCGCACCATCACAGATCGAACCCCCGGATGGGGATAAGCCACCATGGACCAACAGCAACTTATCTTTCAGCTTCACCTCCACAGATCATCCCCCGTATTTGCTTTTGAATTTCTTTTTCTACCTCGTTTTTGCTGATACCCTGGCCATTGTGAATTTCACAACTGTCTGTACAGGGAACGTGTATCCTACTAGCTCCGGAAGAAGCTTGAATTTTTAGCAAAACATGTAGAGCATCTGGTTACATGTATTTTCCCTCATGTACAAGCTGTATCCACTTCAATAAAGGATGCTCTGCGTCGCAGTTGCCAACGGCATCCGCCACACGGCACGTAACGTATAGCGCCCTACACACCAATTTTGTGTTATCCTGTACGTTGTGTATTATTATTTGTATGCTCAGGCCCTCCTGGCATGGTTTATTCTGTGCTTCCTTGTTTTTTGTTTGTACATATACTTTGATCCACCAATACTTTCCCCTACTGAGGGGTTTTTTCCTTTGTTTTTATGATTATCATTAATAAAAGCGGTCTATTTTAAATACGGTGCCTAGAAAGTCCATTTTCTTCCCTTTTTTTTTTCTTTCAATTCTGACCATTTTAGGACGTGGCACATTGTTTCCCTACCTTTTTGCGCCCCTACCTCGCTGTAGTAGTGGTGGCAGATTAGATTTGTTCCACCTGCGACATTGTAACACTAACGATTCACATGACACCGGGGAGGGAAAATTGCTAATTGGGCTCAAATTGGACATTTTCATGTCAGGGTGTACTTACTTTTGTTGCCAGGTGTTTAGACATTAATGGCTGTGTGTTGAGTTATTTTGGGGGGGGGGCAGCAAATGTACTGTACACTGTTATACAAGCTTCACGCTCACTACATTGTAGCAAAGTGTAATTTCTTCAGTATTGTCACATGAAAATATATAATAAAATATTTACAAAGATGTGAGGGGTGTACTCACTTTTGTGAGATTCTCTATATGTTAAGGTATCTGCTGTACAGTTATTTCTGCAGAGAAATTAACTTGAGCCAAACTGAACTATAAAACATATGAAAAAAACATGACAGCCCGCTACTCAAATTACTCAAACATAGGGGGCATACAACTTTATTTTTAAGCTGCATTTAATACCTGGTTAGCGAACAGTTTTATATTGAAATGTAATTGTTCAATCCTTAATTTTAACACCAGTACAGCCAGTGATATGTTCAAAGACAACCAACTTTTTCTTTTTTTCAATTTCATAATTAAACTATTCCAATAAAGTGAAACTGTGGCCCCAGAATACAAATGTAGTCAATGGTCACTTTTGTGAGTAGTTTCTGCTGAATATTAATGGTGGAAGCCAGATCAAAGGGTGAAGAAGTTGAATGAGGAAAAAGAGTAAGCCTGTTTTGGACAAGGTGTTCAAACAGTTTGGAGGCATAAAGCAGAAGCAATGTGAAACATGAATATAAGTAGAGAGAGAGTTTCTTTAGAAAAGGCACTGCTGATTGCTTGGTTGAGCAATGAAAGCAGTAGCTGGGGCTGCAGGGTCAAGAAGGCAATCTATTGTAGCAAAGATGAAGTGAGGGGTAGCCTTTGGAATATGTGTGCTGAAAAACAGTTTTTCTTGGCAATGTTTAGATTGGAGAAAATGTACAGCACTGCTGGGTAGAATATACCACTAATTCTTTGTTTGTCTGACCGTTATAACAATTCATTTGACCATTTGACCAAGGTGCAAGTATGCAGATCAAGCGTTCTTGCTTCACTTGCTACATACCTGTTCTGGGTCCATGGCTCAAATAAAGCTAGGTACAACTATAGATATAAACAATTATTAGTATTTTAAGGGTACCAAGAAAATGCACTTATACATACAGTACATACTGTACACAATACATACATCTGTAAAAAAAAAAAAAAAAAAAGCAATCATTTTGGTAATATGAATAAAGGAAAAGGCTAAATATACACAGGTACAAATTTGCTACACCCCATAGTTCACATCTACTATATCATTGTGTTGTAAATATTGTCGTGTAAAGTATGCAGTCAACATAGTATTGTAAATCTATCACTGTAATACTAAAACCAATGATGACAAAAAGGGGAGACTATGAGCATTATGTAGGAGAAACAGCCAAAGTCTTCAGGAGTGTGGCAAGTCAACTTTTTCAGGAGTATAAAGTAGGTGACCAATCTAAAACACACATAAGGCATGTAAGATACACACACACACACCTTTCACCAATTCACCTTCAAGTTTACTTACAAAATCAAAACATAAATACTGTCTACTATTATATAGTGTTGGCAATTGAAAGGGATGGTGGGCTGTTGGAATCACAAAGGAGAATCCATCACTTCCACTGGTTTTTAAAAAGGTATAAATGTAGGCTGAAATATATTGGTTATAGCCAATGTACTGTATAAATATATATATTGTGGCAGGGCAAGGCCATGCCCCTGTGCAAAATGGCAGTCTAGGCCAGAGAACAGGAACACTAATGGTGCAGGTGTGTTCATATTAGAGGCTCCACCCTCCCGAGAGTCAGAGTGTGTGTCTGCAAGGGAGAAGACAGGTGCATGCTATATAGAACAGAACAGACAGAGACCCTGAGAGAGAGACAGAGAAGCAGGGAGCTGCAGGAAAAAGAAGGACAAGCTGACAGAGCTACAGCGCCTGTGTGGGAGCACTGGGCTGTGTGTTTGATGGTCAGGAGGACCAAGACATGAGGCCTGAGTGGCAGGATTGCCAAAGAGAGTGAGCCACGAGGCTAAAGTATTTTTGTTGTACAAGTTACAATGATGGTGGAAACTCTTTCGTGGCCAACTGATGTCTTTTGTTGAACTTTTCTTTGCTGTTTTAAATAAAAGTGGTCAAAAAGACGCCTAAAAAGAGTTGCTAAAGTGGACTGGAATTATGCACTACTCTTGAGTTAACCAACCCCTCAAGTTGTCACAATATATATATTATATGCAATCACCTCATC
Organism: Pelophylax lessonae; assembly: GCF_965119305.1. Taxonomy (NCBI): domain Eukaryota; kingdom Metazoa; phylum Chordata; class Amphibia; order Anura; family Ranidae; genus Pelophylax; species Pelophylax lessonae. Next base: position 237,430,117 of record NC_138771.1, read on the forward strand.
ATGATTGCAATCACTTACACCCGAATAAGAGAGAGGATTCCCTATTTTATTACTTAAAGTGAAAGGAAAGGCTTGGGTTTAAATAATGCCCCATAGGTTAAACAATGTAAGTCCATCTGTATGTATATATTTGTTTAAAGCTGTGTGTCTGCACCTTTTTTACTTAAGAAATCATTGCTGTCACGTGACAGCAAAGCCTCTTCATTCATACTGGAAGGGATTAAAAGTACAATTATAGTCTTTACAGATGACACCAAGCTATGCAGTGGAAAAACATCCTTACAGGCTGTCTCCAATTATTAAGCTGTCCTCAATACACTGTTTAATTGGGCAACTATGTGGTAAATGAGGTTTAATGTTAATAAATGTAATTTTTTTTGCATTTGGGGGCTAAAAATATGCACGCATCATACATACCAGGGAAGTAAAAATGGGGGAATCAATAGTGGGGAAGGATCTGGGGATTTTGGTAGATTCTAAGCATAATCATAGCATGCAATGCCAAGCTGTGGTTTCCAAAACAAGCAAAGTTTTTCTTGTATTAAGAGAGGTATGGACGAGAGAGAGAGATATGCCCCTGTACAAATCATTAGTAAGACCTCACCTGGAATATGCAGTTCAGTTTTGGGCACCAGTTCTAAAAAAAAGGATATCGGAGAACTGGAGAAAGTGCGGAAAAGGGCAACCAAACTAATACGAGACATGGAGGAGCTCAGCTATGAGGATAAATTAGAGGAACTGATTTTATTCTCTCTTGAGAAGAGAAGATAAGGGGGGATATGATCAACATGTACAAATACATAAGGGGTCCAAAAAGTGAACTTGGTGTTATTCATTTTAAGGTCATCACAGAGGAAAAGGGGGCACTCTTTATATCTAGAGGAAAAAAGATTTAATCTCCAAATAGGAAAAGGTTTCTTCACAGTAAGTGCTGTGAAAACGGGGAGTAGACTCCCTCCAGAGCTGGTTCTGGCCAGCTCAGTAGATTGCTTTAAAAAAGGCCTGGATTATTTCCTAAATAAACATAATATAACTGGGTACTCACATTTATAAATAAAGTTGAATATCCGATTGCCTCATGAGATCAGAAAGAATATTTTTCCCCTGCTGTAGCAAATTGGATCACGCTTTGGTGGGTTTTTTTCTTTCTCTGAATCAACTGTGGGTAAAGGATTGTGTTTATGGGATTGTATGGTTGTTGTTTTTTTTTTTTTTTTATTGGTTGAACTAGATGGACGTGTGTCTTTTTTCAACCTGTCTAACTATGTAGCTATAGTAGGTGTGTCTCTTTCAGCCTAATGACATGCAGGAAGAAGTCCCTTCTGCTCTGTACTTGCATCACATTCCTCTCTGGCTCTCTCATGAGTGGGAACACTTGCATATCCTCATTCATGACAAAACATATGACACTGTGGATGGGGCATGGCCAGGTGGTTTGGGAATTGGGCAAGGTTGGGCTGTGCTACTTGCAACAATAGTACCAAGAAAAACGCCTGTGACCAGCCACATTTGGGTGAATGAAGGTTTGCTGAATATCTGGATCAGAGAGTTATTTCTAATCAGATATTTAGTAATTCCAGTAATGCTTAAGATAAAATGTTATTATTCATTGAAATAAAGGGTATTTTTTATTTTTACCTGGAAACTGTTATCCAAGAATATGGCAAATAGAGTAGTGCTCTTGCTCCCAAAATGTATTTCAGATGCCCGATCTGGATTTGTTATGGGACAGGCAGCTGTATCCAATTTTGGAAAATAATGTTGGTACTGGAACATTTTCAATCGGTTGGGCTCTTCTCCACATATCACAGCATTATTCATTTTGGATGTGGAGAAGGCCTATTACAATGTAAACTGATCCTGATTATGAAAAGTATTGTGTTGAATAGGCATAAGGGGTAAATACCTAACATCCTTACAATCTAAATACACGCCACTTATGTAGCAACTATTCTGCAGATTTATAATATTTCTATTAAACCTCTGGTGCTGTATTTAGCTTTCACCACCAGCAGCGGATTTGACATGGACTAAATGTCCTAACCTGGAAAAAACTAACCGCATTCTACCTTGGTGTTCTTATACCCAGATACAGTAGTCCACTGTTTATTTGTATCCTTATCACCTATAGCTTTCTTGTTATTTTCGATAGGATTATGGATCATGATGTCATTATGATGACATAGTAGGGTTTTACATAGGTTGCTATGGGTTACACAAAGATACACATGTGTTTGTTATGTATACGCCTATTGTGACTATTGTGGCTTTGAAAAAGAGACCCTGAAAGGCCCCAAAACGTTGTTTTTTTGTATACCTTAAGTCACACTGGCTTCAGAAAAAACACATGAAACACATTAATTTTGACTGATGTTGGATTAGCATTTTTTCATCTGGCTCTTACACAGCTTCATCCATGGCATTTACTTTGAAAACCCATCAATACAGGGTTTAGTACTATAAGGAGTGCAGCTTCTAATAGGACTTTAGTGCTTATGTGGGATGACAGATCTCCATAATTAGAGACAAAACCTGTGTTAATAAATCCTGCACAAAAATGGTCTTTTCATCCCCCCATTGTTATAGATACTACATAGACAAGACAATAAGTATATTACTTCAATGGTCTTGAAGTCCACATATTGTCTATTTATAATAACAACACCAGTAGGTAACTCGCAAACTCGCTCATCCATGTCCTTATAGACCTTGCTTTGTGCACTGGTGCGCAGTCATGTTGGAACAGGAAGGGTCAACCCCAAATTGTTCCCAAAAAGTTGGGGGCTTGATATTGTCCAAAATGTCTTGCTATGCTAACGCTTTAAGAGTTCTCTTCACTAGAACTAGTAAGCCAAGCCCAACCCCTGAAAAACAACCACACACCATAATCCCCCCTCCACCGAATGATTTGGACCAGTGCAAGGTTCATAAAGACATGAATGAGTGAGTTTGGGGTGGAGGAACTTGACTAGCCTGCACAGATTCCTGACCTCAACCCGATAGGACACCCTTGGGATGAACTAGAGACTGTGAGCCAGGCCTTATCATCAAACATCAGTGCTAACCTCACAAATGCGCTTCTGGAAGAATGATCAAACATTCTCATAGACACACTTCTAAACTTTGTGGACAGCCTTCTCAGAAGAGTTGAAGCTGTTATAGCTGCAAAGGGTGGGCCAACTCAATATTGAACTTTATGGACTAAGACTGGGATGCCATTAAAGTTCATGTGCGTGTAAAGGTAGGTGTCCCAATACTTTTGGTAATATAGTGTAGGTTACTTGCCAGAGTGCCATCAGCTCTTTTATATATTTGACATCTAGGAAAGAGATTTGATGGAAGTCACATGTTATTGTGAACTTGTATTCCTACTGTTCCTTTTCTCTCTGTCCTAGAAGCATTTCAGTAGTATGTAATACTTTAGAGTGTGCTATGTTGCTATACATAGTCTCAGTGTCTATGGCAACAAGCCATACATTTTATTTCACATTCATGTTCTCAATAATCTGTAATAAGTGAATGCTATTCTTAGGACAAGAGGGGGCATTTGATACATGAGGCCTAAAATGTGAATCCGATTACTTGCATTTTTAGTAAAATTAGCCATGCCCATTGCTAGAGGCCTTCCAGTGAGGCATTCCAAGCTTCAAATGAAAGCAGAGACAACAAAATAGATATGTATTCAGCAACACCAACTTCCACATTTCTCTTGGCACACATTCCTTTAAAGATATGGAGTTTAGATTTAATAGGTTATAAAAATAAAGCAGGTAGTCTGGAATTAGATGTGTAATGGTACAGAACATAGAGCAAACAGGTAAAGTGTGTGTACACAGGGCTGTGTATATTTTGTGACAGACAAAATAAAGTGGACTTGGTGAAGCGTTTAGCTAAGAGTAAATTGCTGAAGTCTTGTGATGACATCAAGGTCACCAAGAGTCAATATAGAAAGGTCAGAGGAGATCATTAGTGAAAGCGAGTTGGAAAAGGTGTTCAGAAATTGAGAAACGGGGATAAAGTACAGAAAGCAATGGCAACTATGAGAGAAAAAGGGAAAAAAAGATGAATTGTTTGGTCCAAGTAAGGATAACTAGACTCACAATACATACAGTGAGATAAAAGAAGCAGATATACTCCATTACTAGGCCTACTGCTAAGGCTGGGCATAGAGAATTTGAATTTTGGCTGTTCAGCCCATGAGAGACAGAGGGAAATTCGAGAAGATGCAGTCACTGTTCAGCTGATAATTTTCCATCCAGTTCAGTTGATTGATAAATCAAACTAAGTAACGCCACCCATAGCTTGACTGGAATCTGCTGAAATTTGAGCCAGTTATGGGGGCTTCAAAGCTAGGGATGAGAGAAGGGTGGCCTTTATGGAAAAATGCTGCTTTAGCTAAAGTGTGGAACCAGGTTTCGTGAGAAAAAGAATTTTAGGTGACATAGAGAAAAAAGTTCATAAAACAGAAACAAAATGCAGTGTATGTTTGCTAGTGACGGAAATGGGTGTTTGGTTGGATGTTAAAAGTACTGTTAGGTGGAAAACAGTCCTCCTTGATCAAGCTGAGCTGATAGGAGTATAAATTACAGAACCAGATACACACTATTAGAGAACACAATGGTCTTGAGCGGGTCATTGAGCTAATCCGATGTTCCAAGAGGCTGCAGAAGCCCTTGTAGTGGTGATTGTCCCGGGTGGCCGTGCGGAGCTAGCTTAGCAAGCAGCCATCTTCCGAGCTGGCAGCCACGCCCAACAATGGTCTCAATTCACTAAGAGTTAAATACCACAGGATTACATGAGTTAAAATAGTCATGAACGCATGTGCATGTAAATGACCAAAAATGTATGTTAAATACCACATGAGTTTTTCTTTCTATTTTGCTCCATTTAACATGAGAAATTTTGCCGCAGACCCGCTGTAGTGGAAACAAACATTTAGCAGTGGTATTCCTACCACTGCTAAATGTGACAGTTCAGCTCAGAGCTGCTGGTTGTTAAAGATCCAGCACATGTGGGCATCCTAACAACCATAATCCATCCTTGCTATCAGCAGGAGATTGCCCGTTGACAGCAGAATGTAAACAAAAAAGCCGACAGTAAGAAAAAAAAAAAATGAATGTAATGGAGTGCAGTCTATCTTCTCAATCCATACCAGGAATTCAGGTCTTGTATAGATTTTGGGGGGACCTAATGGCAAAAAGGCCCCCCATACTCCATATACAGCCCAGCAGACCAGGAAAGGGGGCGAGTGTACAGCCCCCCACTTCTTAGCCATACCAAGTCACATGACCTCAACATAGTTGGATGCTTTGGGGGGGATCTCAACCCCAAAGCACCTTGTACCCATGTAGATGAGGACAAGGACCTTTTCCCACAAGCCTGGCCTGATGGTTGTGGTGGTTATGAGAGTGCAGGGGGTGTCTCATCAGAATCTGGAAGCCTCCGGTAACAAGAGGGTCCTCAGATCCTGGCCTTCCCTATGTGAATGAATATTGGGGATATAGTACCTCTACTCATTCAGCAGAAAAATGATTAGTGTAGATAAAAACAGCAGATCGTTTTTGCCAGGTGCATTATTTAAAAAAACGAAAAAACAATGCCCCCCGATGTACATTTATTTAATGAGGGGCATGGCAATTGACATCAGAAGAGGTGTGGCCCAAGGATGTTATTGACCGGGAAGGGGGCCAATGACATCACAAGGGACAGAGCCACCTGTTGACACAAACTCTTGTAATACCATAACAGGGCATGGCACTGCCATTGTGTAAATTCTGTATATACAGTAATATATATATATTTTTTTTTCTTTTTTTTAAATATATAGGACCCTGTTATAAATGTCCATGAAATAAGAATCTATTTCATATGCAATGTTTAAAACCATAGCAACCAATCCAGATTTGTTAAAATCATCAAAATTAGGTTTTTCAGTAACTATTATCTGTTTTTTTTTTTTTTTGTAGAGGTAAAAACATACCAATACCATTTTAGCATGCTAATAGTAAGGCTGGATCAGGTTAATAGAATTACAAAAATGATTGCCCTTCTTTAATAAAACTTCTAACCTAGCAAGCACCACTTCACTTCAGCACTGATGGACAATATCAATTTTATGAAATGTGTGCACATTTTAGGAATCTAACTATACCTTACAGAACATGCAATGATTCTGATAACTACATTGTATTAGCGCTTGAATATACAGTATTTTCCTTATCACTGCTTACTACTATAAATGCAATCTATTTTGTAATTTAATTGTCATTTGCAATGGAGCAGAAACTGACCTAATATGGTGTGTAATACAGCTATTAAAAATCATATCTGAAAAGTATGACTGGATAAATCACTGTGAAAATTAAACAGAAATAGTTTTTCAGTCAGCAATGCTGGGTGGGTACCAATTACATATCAGCGTATATATCAGCTTTCAAACTCTTTATTTTAAAGTAACCATTCCACAATATATTAATAAAAGTGACAAGGAGCCTCGACTCATATCTGGGGATATTCTAAATTAAAAATATAGTTATCGATTCATCCGTCGGACAGGGTACCTCCACAACTTGTCGTTAAGCCCAAAAAGAAGCAAAAAGGGGATCCCATGAGTAAGGACTTGTATAAGGAGGACCAACCACGATATACTAATGTGAAAAAACTTTATTGAAAAACAAACCGGAATTGGCAAAATGTATGGCCAGGGTGGCCATTACCCTCCAAACACGCAAAAAAAGTAGTAACCATTTTCACAAACCTAGGTCAACAGTATGCTAATGAAGAGTGAGGACAATTTTTAAATATAAGCACCAGCACATATATAACCGGGTATTTTAACCAGATGGTTATGCAAATTTTTGAAAGTGGTGAAGATCACAGAGAATTTGCTTTGACCATATGAGAATTAGGCTGGGTGGTCCAGGGTGTTTTAAATGTTTGAATGCACTCAAAACAACCAACCAGGGGCCCATATTTACCATGAACGTTTTCTATTAATGTTGCCATTAAACATTACTGGGTAAGAAAAAATGGAATGCTGTTCCAAACCCACAGTGCACCTTTACTCTGAAGCATGTTGTCATGTTCTATAAAAGATCCACGTAACTGTTTTACCTTGCCATCTGTAGTATCAAGTCTTCTGCATTAGATATTATGCTTTATTGTTACAGTGTCAAACACAATAATTTGATCTGTGGTGAAAATCAACAACTCAAAGCCCAGTGATTTAGGCATACTCTGATTACAATGTAAAACATAACCATGTCTATTAAAAATGTCTTCAGACTCCTGAAAACACTAAACAAATACCGAGTTTTGGAATGCTCACAGGGCTAGGAATGATCCTTCCCTCAACATGCTTCTGCCTGTAGATAGGGATGGACGAACATCGGCTGGAGCGGTTCACGAATGTCAGCCGCAAATTTTCTCAAACGTCCGCGAACCGCGAGTTCGCGGCGGGCCCCATTGACTTTAATGGGAGGCGAACTTTAAAAACCTTTAGGTTATATTTGCAGCCACAAAAGACATACTAGCTGTGCACAAATAGTCCCAGCACATGAACAATGACAGAAGTATTGCAATTGGAAAAGTTGCCCTAAAATTTTTTTTTTTTTTACAGCAAAATTTTTTTTTTTTTTCATAAATCAGCCAGAACTGACAGCAGCCGGTAAATACATGTCAAATACCTATAGGGTCCATTCACACATCTGTAAAATGGGTCCGCATCCATTCCACAATTTGGTGGAACCTTTACAGACCCATTGATTTTCAATTCCAGTCAGAAAAGTTTGGCATTCACAGGATAAAGAAGTAAGTGTCGGCCATTCCAGGCCCCAAAAATTAGCCCACATGCGTTCACCTGACAGCTAAGAACGTTGTATTCTGTGGCTGAAGGTACATTAGGCATTCACAGGATACAGAAGTAAGAGTCGGCCATTCCAGGCCCCAAAAATTAGCCCACATGGGTTTACCTGATTGTTGCAGGACACGAATACACTTGTAAAAGTATACTCAGATATACACCCCACTTCAATATGTGGTATTGGGGGGCCATTGGTCTATCACACCAGTTGTTCAAAAAATTGGCCAGGGAGTTTGGCACTGTGTGTATCAGACTTGACACAGCAAAAGAGGCAATATTGTTGCAGGACACAAATACACTTGTAAAAGTATACTCAGATAACACCCTGCTTCAATTTGTGGTATTGGGGGGCCACAGGTTTATTACGCCAGTTCTACAAATAATTGGCCAGTAACTGTTGTCACTGTGTGTAGCAGAGTTAACACAGCAAAAGAGGCCACATTTTTGCAGGACTAAAATACACTTTTAGAAAAGTATACTGTTAAATAAAACCCCACTTCAATATGTAGTATTGGGGGGCAACTGGTCTATCACACTAGTTATAATACAATAAAAGTGCTTTTGTCACTGTTTGTAGTATTGCTGCAGCAACGCTCAGTCATCACACAGGTCACAATGCTGCACAGTGCACAATACAAATCCACTATAATATGTTTTCTATATTACAAAGTATATTATACCGTGGATTACACCCCTATATAGTGCACTGCACACCAATACCAAAAAAATTGCAGCCCTTTAAATGACTTTTGTGGACATTAACAGAGCGATTTGTGTCACTGCAGATCTGTCCCTAGAGCACACTGGATACCTGTCCCTAAACTGAACAGAAATTGTACACCTATACCAAATAAACACCAGCCCTTTAAATGACTTTTGTGGACATTAACAGAGCGATTTGTGTCACTGCCAATGTCTATCTATCCCTGGAGCACAGACTGGATACCTGTCCCTAAACTGAAAAGAGACTGTAGTAGACCTATACCGAAATACCAGCTCTGAAAATTACTTTTGTGGATCTTAACAGAGCTATTTGTCTGGCAATTTCTCCCTGATGCATACAGCAGACCTCTCCCTACACTGACAAAAAGCAGAATGTGAAATGGCCGCCTGCTCTGGTCTATTTATAAGGTAGGGGGCATGTCCATGTGCTGAAATGTTTCAATTGGCTGTCCCATTCCACCTGACAGCTGTGTCATGGGTCAAAGTTCTCCCCAATGTAAACTAATATGGCCACCGCGAACAACGCCATGTGTTCACAAAATTGGCAGGTAGCGAACAAGCAAAATCGCCACGAACCGAGCGCCGGGCGAAAACCGCAAGGCCATCTCTACCTGTAGATAGATCATTTGGGCACCAAACACATTTTTTTATTTGATGTCCTGTGGAGTAAAAATAGGTGCAGGTACCATAAAGACCTGAATATTCACTTTCTACCTAACAATGACCACATGTGTTACAGTGTAATTTTACAAAATTCTTTAAATCTACCCTATTTAGGTTTAAATGAGATTTTACAATCAAATTGTAACATACTGTATATGCCTTTTTGATGACTTTGTATAACCAACCATTACACTACCTGCCTGAAGTTTGCATGTTCTCCCTGTTAATGCGTGGGTTTCCCCTGGGTACTCCGATTTCCTCCCACACTTCAAAGACATGCTGGTAGGTTAATCGGCTCCTGTCTAAATTGGCCCTATTATGTGTATGTATAAGTGTGAGTTAGGGACCTTAGATTGTAAGCTCCTTGAGGGTTGGGATTGATGTGAATGTACAATGTATAAGTAAAGCACTGCGTAAATTGACGGCGCTATAGAAGCACCTGAAATAAATGAATAGAAAAAAAAAAATAAAACCTAATAATATCACTACATTTTTGCAATGTTCGTGTATCCTCTTCATTAATAAGGATGGCTTTGCAGATTATTACAAAAGACTGCTTCTTTTTCAGGCCACTAATTTTTTAGTAAATACATTGAACTACAGCTCTAAATTAAAATTTTACAGCACACAAAAAGTGACCAAAGGGTCACCACATCGATCTGCTTTTTGACATTCATCGAGATTCTCTGCCATTTAGCTTTCTGGGTTTATGCTGTTTAAAACTTCAGGCTGCTGTCGTTTCTACTGCTAAGGAGTATCATTAGCAGATCCATTAACTATTTGGATGTGCATTTAAGCTTTAGGCCTCATGCACACTGGACATTATCAAAATGCCAGTAGAAAGCTGTAGCTGTAGCTGTAGAAGGAGTTTTTCAGCTTTTTTGCAGTAGCGTATTTCAGTGTTTTTTAGCTTTTTTCAGCTTTAGCGCTTTTTTTAGTAAAACCTTTATTCCCACAAAAGCTTATGGCTCAAAAATGTTGTTGTTTGCGCACAGAGTTGGGCCCAGAAGGTTTTTCTATCTGTCTATAGTACACAGAGGCTGACACCAATGCCTCGTACACACGCAACGATTATCGGCCGACTGATCGTCCGACTTTTGTCCAGAGTTGTGTTTTGTTGGTTGGAATGTGCCTAGACTGCACACACATTTTCTCGGTCAACAAAAATCTACTTCAGAAGTGATGTCATGTGCTGGTTTACTTTCCGTGTGTTTTTTCTTCTCTGGGCATGCCCAGTCTTGCTCATCAGATTTTTGTCTGCCGAAATCTGTACTGACTGACGGAAAATCGGCCGTTGTGTTGACGGCCAACAAAAATTTTATAGCCTGCACACCAGATTTTATTCGTCCGAAAAGTCGGAGTCGGTTGTCGAAAGCATCATACTAACAAGCCGAAAATCGGCCGATCGGACGTTGGCCGAAAATTCCCGGCCAATAATCGATGCATGTGTATGAGGCGTAACACTAACCTAGATTAAAGGTAAATTAAAGGCACAACTTTTTTTTTTTCATTTCGAATAGAGTAAGGGAAGGTCATAACCCCTGTCCGATTTTTTTTTTTTTTTCACCATCTGTGTTTAAATTGAGAGATTTCCCTTCACTTCCTGTCCCTTAGCCAAATAGGAAGTGAAAGGAAATCCATGCAAATTAAGGGAATCCCTTGGGGACAATCCAAAATTTGGGATTTTCTTTTTCTTTTCCTTTCACTTTCAAAGGTAAACAGGGCAAATTGAGAGGGTGAATCTCTAACGGGAGTACAAATGGAAATAAAAACTGACATGCGTTCTAATCCTTCTCCCCTCCATCTAAAACTAAAAAAACTATTTTGCCTTTAGTCATACTTTAACCGTTTGCTGACTGTATACAGTATATATACGGTGGCAAGGCGGCTCTCCTGCACCAGATCACGTACCTAGTATGTGATCCATACACCGGGGTAGGGAGCACCCCCACCGCCCTGGTTGTGCTGCGATTGGCTGCAGCATGAACATCAGTGGGTGCCGGCCACCGAGAGCCCTGTGTAGGTAAATAAACACAGGGCTCTCTTCTGACAGCAGCAATGTGCTGTTTTTATTCTTCCTGCAAAGCAGAAAGTAAAAACAGCACACACAGTACAGAATAAAACATGTTGGCCCTACATTTAACCCTTTGATTGGATGTTAACCCCTTCCCTGCCAGTGTCATTAGTGCAGTGACAGTACATATTTTTAGCACTGTTCCCAAAAAAAGTGTCAAAAATGTCAGTTAGGTATTTGGTTTGTCCGCCGCAATATCGCAGCCCTGCTATAAGTTGCTAATCAACGCCATTACTAGTAAAAATAATAAATAAATAAAAGTTCCATAAATATATCCCATCGTTTTTGAACTCTATAACTTTTGCGCAACCCAATCAATATACTCTTATTGGGATTTTTTTTACCAAAAATATGGAGCAGAATACATTTTGGCATAAATTGATGAAGAAATTAGTTTTCTTTACATTTTTTTATTAGATATGTTTTAGAGCAGAAAGTAAAAAATATAAGGTTTTTTTTGTTTTTCAAAATGGTCAGTCATTTTTGTTTATAGCGCAAAAATAAAAACCACAGAGGTGATCACATACCTCCAAAAGAAGGCTCTATTTGTATGGAAAAAAGAACATAAATGTTATTTGGGTACAGCGTTGCACCACTGCGTAATTGTCAGTTAAAATAAAGCAGTGCCGCATCGCAAAAAATGGCCCGTCATAAAAGGGTTAAAATTTTCCGGAGGTCACGTGGTTAAGCCCAGATCTATTTTACTTTATTACAGGGGTATTGTAAGGAGAGACAGGTGGTTTCTCAAACTAGTGAGCACTGTGATTGGCTATCACACTTATCACACTTATCACATGATCAGGAGCTCATTCTACCAACTCCCCATCATTACTCTGAGACCAGGTGCTGATGGTGACAGTCTTAAGCCTCGTACACACGCAACGATTATCGGCCGAACGATCGGCCATCTTTTGTCCAGTGTTGTTGTGTTGGTTAAAATGTGCTCTAGACTGCACACGAATTTTTTCGGCCAACAACAACCAACTTCAGAAGTGATGTCATGTGCTGGTTTACTTTCCGTGTGTTTTTTCTTCTCTGAGCATGCCCAGTCTTGCTCATCTGATTTTTGTCTGCCGAAATCTGTACTGACTGACAAACAATCGGCCGTTCAAAAATTTTATAGCATGCGCACCAGATTTTGTTCGGCCGAAAAGTCGCAGTCGGTTGTCGGAAGCATCATACTAACAAGCCGACGATCGGACGTTGGCCGAAAATTCACGGCCAACAATCGTTGCGTGTGTACGAGGCATTAGTGATGAAGGCGTATGACTGAACATTCAGCCAGCAAAAACACAGCCATGCATATTTGTGGCAGCAAAGCATAACACCCAGTCTGTTCTGTCACTTATATGTGTACTGCTAACCCCTAGGTTTAAGTAATAAATAAAGGCTTTCTGTTAAAGTGTTACTAAACCCTGGACCCTGCATTCACTATATCTGGTCTCCCACAGGACACAGAACATGGAAATGCAATCATTTTAGGAAATAGAAACTGCTGAATACCTTTTCTCATCAGCAGTATATAGCAATCTTGTGACTTCTATTAGTGTCTGCTAATAGCTTGAAGGAGGAGTTTTCATACTGCACCGATCTGTCCTCTCAGAATCTAGGACCCCTGACACTCTGCCTGGACAGTGATGATTGGTCCTGTGCTGATCACATGCACTCTTCCAAGAAAGAAAAAAAAAACCTCTCTAGCAGTACACACCAAACTGAGCATGTGCAGCCTGACTCCAAAGAAGAGGAGGATCTTTGCACACAAGCAGTCTTTTTACATAATGCAGAGGAAGCACGCTTTACTGCATATACAGACTGATTTTACTGTTGTGGCTTTAGTCACACTTTAACTCCTATGTCTGACTGTCTAGAAGCTAAATATGATAGCATTACCACAGGTAAGGTGATTACTAAAGTAAATGTGTTATCTGTATGTTTATACTTTAGCCACACATTAATAATTTGTGTTTTATAATCGAAAAGGAAGCAATTATAAATTACAATGTAATAAAGGGCATGACCTAATGATACTGATCTTTTACATATATATATTTTTTTTATATGATATGCCGACATTATGTATTTGCAAGGTACTTCTTTCAATGTACAGCAGTATTATTGCTTTAATTTGCTTTTTCTGCAGTGCTACCTTCTGTTACCCTGAGTCCTGTGAGGCCTCCACAACAGCAATCATGATATAGCACACATATCAAGAGAGCTCATTTAAATTTTAATGAGCACATGCTGTGTCAGGTTGTGTGCCCAATTAAAGCTTTTGCCATTGGGATAGCAAGGATTTTTTTCCAGAGATTACATTTCTCCACAGTGCTTTGCACTTTACACTGCACACTGCTGGTTCTGATCCTGTGAATGTTACCTACAAACTACCAGCCTGAAAAGTCTCATTTAGCGTATTTTGAAAGCTATTGCCCTGTTTACTACTGTGAAACTTAATATAAGTTGATTGGATTTTTTTCTTCTTTAAAGCACAGAGCACATTGTCTATTTTCTTTACACATTGAACCTTTTTTTAGAACCAAGGGCTAGTTTTTCTGTCCTTCACAACTTGACTAAGTTCTAAAAAGGCTATATTGTATGTTTTATTCATACATTTTATGAACTTTTATTGATTTTTGTGGACTCTCTATGGAAAATGCTGAAATAACATTCCTGAGCTTATCCAACAAAACTTTGTTACCAAATCTGTAACAGTTATAGGTAAATGTTTGAAGGAACTTTTCGTTTCAATGATTTTTATTGTTTTCATATAACCATAGATGAAAAGTAGAAGCATAACGGTTTAGCTGCATACAAAGAATAAGAAAGCATAATTCAAAAATGTGGGGGTTGAATGTTTCTAGTAAGGCATTGGCTGCAGAAATATAACTTGTCTACAAGTATAAGGCCCCATTCACACTAGTGCGACGCAATTTTACCGCGATTTTACCGCAATTTTACGGTGCGATTTTGACGCGATTTTGACACGATTTTGAAAGCAATGGCAAGGCTATATGCCTCAAAACGCATTAAAATCGTGGCAAAGTAGTGCAGGAACTACTTTTGAAGTCGGTGCGACTTCAAAACGCACTGATATGAATGGGGCTCATTGAAAATAATGGAAAACGACTTGTCATGCGATTTTGCGGTCCACTAGTTTGAATGGGGCCTTAATGACCTGTCCTGGAGGCCTTTTTTTTTATAAGTAGTGAGCTTTAGTGGATATGTTATTTACATATTGGGAAGGCCCTTTAGGAGGCTGTATGAATGTGAGAAGGGTACCTCAAATCTGTGGTCTAAACAAGAAGGTGGAAAGTGGACAGAAAAAAGAGGCTCTACTGGACTAGAGCATATAAACAGACTGAGATAGGAAAGAGAAAGCTGGGATGGTTGAGGTAGAAGTATAAAAACAGAAATATAGGGGAGAAATAAGATGAAAGGGAGAAATAAGGGAAGTGGAGAAAATTTTTAGGGGCAGATTCATCACTGGTATTGTATTACATGTCAATGTGTTGAACATGTGTTTCTGGTATCATTTAGATTGTTAGAAAGGTTGTGTTAAAATATTTGGTGTAGTGGTAGGTTATCCATGGTGTCCAAATGCACATTTTTTAACCTTAGGTTCACACTTCTACATGTGGCTGCGGGAATCTCAGCTATTCCGGCACCAGTAACCACCTGCAGTGGAAATGCACCTATCTGCATTAATGCACAGGGCTGCCATTCACAATGAAACCCCACGCATGTAAAATCGCAGTGTGAATGTGGAAACTGCAGGGAAATCGCATGGTCACAAAGACCATGCAATTTCCCAGCGGTCACGTTTTTGAAAAGGTGCATGCACTTTTTTTTTTTTTGGTGGAAATGCTGGCACGGCAGCCCATTCATTTGAATGAATGAGCTGCTGTGCCCACGCAAATGCTGCAAAAGTGTGAACCTAACTTAAATGATGGAGTTAATCCCTCATTTTTATGCAGCTTCCTTAATCTTCATCTATTTTTCAGTATAAACTGGTGCCATGAATGATGTCCTAGGTTTCCTGTTTTAGAATGGTGTAGTTCTCTTACAGCATCCTTTGAAGCCACCCTTATATGCAGGAACTGGAGTTGTGTCTACCTACACTGTATGCATCAGAAGAAAAAAAAAGCCTCATAGCCTAGAACAGGGGTCTTCAAACTTTGGCCCTCCAGCTGTTCAGGAACTACAATTCCCATCATGCCTAGTCATGTCTGTGTATGTCAGAGTTTTACGATGCCTCATGGGATGTGTAGTTCTGCAACAGCTGGAGGGCCGTAGTTTGAGGATCCCTGTGAGTGAGCAGTGGCTTTTTTATCAAAAATGACAATTTTTAAGAACTTTTTTTGTGTGATTTTGTGTCTGGGGGGTCTAAAAGGTGTACCTGTGAAGTTTCAGCTCTGTAGCATGTCCAGAACCAGAAAAAAAAAAGGATTGTTTGTATTAGAAAACTTTCAGCTCAGGGGGTTAGCTTCTCTCCTCGGTTTTCACACCTTGCCGGTTTCAAAGCAGGCATTTTTTTGGGTTCTTTGCAGTCAGGAAAAACATCTGAACTTGTGTATAGTGGTACTGTGCACAAGTTCTGATGTTTTGCCTGCCTCCAAAAACTCCCAAAAAATGCCAGCAAAAACACACCTGGGCATTTTTTTTTTGACGCTAGCGTTTTTTTTGGCATTTTTTGGGGTTCTTTTGAGGCAGGCAAAACATCTGAACTTGTGTATAGTGGTATATATACACACATAATTATATGTATATAGACACCTAGCCATATATAGGTGTGATAGTAGCAGAAATATATTACTGTAAATGATTTCATTAGCGCAAGCATATATTTCTGCTACTATCACACCTATATATGTCTAGGTGTGTATATAAATATATGTATGTGTGTATATACACCACTATACACAAGTTCAGATGTTTTGCCTGCCTCAAAAGAACCCCAAAAAATGCCAAAAAAAAACGCTAGCGTCAAAAAAAAAAATGCCCAGGTGTGTTTTTGCTGGCATTTTTTGGGAGTTTTTGGAGGCAGGCAAAACATCAGAACTTGTGCACAGTACCACTATACACAAGTTCAGATGTTTTTCCTAACTGCAAAGAACCCAAAAAAATGCCTTCTATTAAACCGGCAAGGTGTTACAGCAGCGAAGCCATACTCCTGTGCTGAAAGTTTTCTAATACAAACGATCTTTTTTTTATGGTTCTGGACATGCTACAGAGCTGAAAATTCACATGTACACTTTTTAGACCCCCCAGATACGAAATCCAAAAATCTCTTTTTTTTTTTTAATTTTTCAATAATTGGCTTTTTTTTATCAAAAATGACAATTTTTAAGAACTTGTTTGTGTGATTTTGTGTCTGGGGGGTCTAAAAGGTGTACCTGTGAAGTTTCATCTCTGTAGCATGTCCAGAACCAGAAAAGAAGATTATAGGTGTAAAAGGAGGGTCCCACATCCCTGTTCTACTGAAAAATTATCTTTTTTTTTTTTCATGGTTCTGGACATGCTACAGAGCTTAAACTTCACATGTACACTTTTTAGACCCCCCCCCCCAGATACTAAATCCAAAGTCAAAATCAAAAAATCTCTCTTTTTTTTTTTTTCTTTCAATAATTGGCTTTTTTTTTATCAAAAATTACAATTTTTAAGAACTTTTTTTGTGTGATTAATAGTTAATGGGGCATGACCCAGAACCCTAGGCACTTTTTAGGGGCATTTATTGGGTTTTAGGGCTTAAGAATGGTGTTTTTTGATTACCGAAGTTCGGGTCCCATTGATTTCAATGGGGTTCTGAAATCCGAACCGAACTTTTGGGAAATTCGGGTGTTCTGGTCGAACCGAACTTTTCAAAAGTTCGATCATCCCTATTTATTAATACTTCAATTATTTAGGGTGACTGCTTTTCTTGTCTGAGTACCATGCCATTTTTTGTTTGGTTGAATTATACTAGGGTGCCAGACCATCAGGCCTTTAGCAAGGTTTTTTGGTAGCCATAAATATAAATGTTAGGAGCCTGAATTTGTGTAGTGAGAATGCCAGCTGGTGGAGGTTCAGGAGCATCTCATACAGATTCCTTTGTACATTCCTACTCAAGATTGTGTATATGAGTTAATATACATTGTTCTGTTGGGGTTTCTTCCCATTTTAAGATAGTCCAACTTATTGCACCTCACTTCTATGCATAGAGTTGCAACCGTGAAAGCACAATTTCAATGTGCCAAGGATAACATGTACTAGCATAAGATTGGCCTGTGGTTGGCTTCATATAAATGACAGGTTAATTGGACAGTGGATAGTAATTTCCCATATCTGCAACCACATCACTCAGTTTTAATGTTCGCTTAAGGTTAGTTTCTCATTGAGATATACAGTATTTTAGGTGTAGTAGAAATCACCACTGTGAACTGGTGCATAAATTAGGGTGAAAATACCCTTGGCTTGGGGCCTTTAAGACTCTTAAAGGCAGTGAGGATCTTGAGAGTATCAATATGCTTGAGCATAAATTAGAGTGGATCTTTTCAATGCAGAAGAAACATGCTTTGTCCGCATGCAGTGCTCGCTGTAGAAATTTGGCAATGCTAAATCTGAATGGCCAATGACAGTGGCCGGCAATCGAGACACAGAAGCTGGCCACCTGAAGATGTCAGCAGGCAGGGGGGATCATCTCTGGAGCTGAGGTGAGTAGAATATGGTGTTACTCCAGTTAGAAGTGTGTTCACTAAGTAATCAGTTGAATACTGTCCTTGATACTGTATTTACACTGACCGTTACATTTCTAGAACAAGATTTTGGGTGTTCCCTTCTTCTTCTTCCTTCTTCTTGATACACAAAGCTTTAGCATAATTTTAAGAAAACATAGAAGAAGAGTGGGCTATGGTATTGGTAGGGGGGAGCAGACACAGAGGTAAGAACGGTCATAAAACTATTTAATAGTGATTTAGATTCACATTCACTCCATTATCTCTTGTGTCAAACAGAATTATCATTCATAGTTTAAAGGTTTTCCTTTCCTGAGTATTTTTTAAAACCCCCCCTAAAATATGGGCCAGGAGGATGTATTTTTCTATAATATAACTAAACTAATACTATAAATAAAAACAAACACAAATTAATTTTTTGGCATAAATAAATGGCCGCGGCACTTTATTGGTTATAAATAAATTAAATAATTATTTATTCAAAATTCCATCAAATAATTTTCAATTCCAACAAAATTATAAAACATAAATCTGTATCGCTCAGTCCCAGAACTCGAGCGAAAATAAACATATTTAAAACCACCAAAGTCCCCCCTTAGATCCAAGGGTGACTCTACCACATAAAGTGCCAGCGACGGGTGGGGGGGGGAGGGGAGCTCGCCAGGCAGTCACTTCCTAACTGAGGGGGATTACCTCAGAGACCCCTTAATAAAGCCTTGGGTCAGAACCTTCTAGAGGGGCGCGCGCTGCTGTGCAGCCCGCCAAAACCATGCTCATTACATTTAAAGGGACAGTGTCTTATAAATTAAATAAATTCTGACACAAAATTTTTTTTTTTTTTTTTTTTTTAACATCCCCTGTCCCATGTGCGAGGGCACCTATTACTTGTGCCCTCTTACCATGGGCCAGGAGGATGTATTTTTCTATAATATAACTAAACTAATACTATAAATAAAAACAAACACAAATTAATTTTTTGGCATAAATAAATGGCCGCGGCACTTTATTGGTTATAAATAAATTAAATAATTATTTATTCAAAATTCCATCAAATAATTTTCAATTCCAACAAAATTATAAAACATAAATCTGTATCGCTCAGTCCCAGAACTCGAGCGAAAATAAACATATTTAAAACCACCAAAGTCCCCCAAACGCCGGGACTAGTTGCAAACTTGTGCCGGCCCCCCCACCACCGCGGCCATTTCTATGCTATTTTGAAACCCTAAATTGAGTATATCTAGACCTATATCAGATAAATGGATTCCATCCTGCCTGTAAAGGCCAGGGAAACCACCTTCAAGGTCCACGTGTCGGAAAGCAAAACCACCAACCAATGGCATAAATTTTGCCATTGCATGATTTACTCTCCTCCTGGTCCTCTCCAAGGGCTTAAATTCCATTGAAGACAACCATTTCAAACGAGGAACAATTTCCGAAAACACCATTGTACAATTCGGAAAAATTAACTTGAAATTATATAGATCCTTTTTAATCTTGAATAATAAATCTAATGACTTCAAAACTCCCACATCATTCCCTCCCAAGTGGAATATCAATACGGATGGGGCTGGCCAAACTTCTTTTAATCTATAAATCAAGTCACACAAATTAACCCAACTCAGACCTCTCACTCCTTTCCAAAATATATGCAAATGATCAATATCAAAAGACAAATTTTCAGTATAACACCGGTGTGCAGCTCTTTTTCGTGCCCAGTGAACAAACGAGTGTCCAATGATCCATACGGAAACTTTGACACCTATGGAATCAAACAGATAAATTAGGTCTGATATATAGATTAAAACTTTTCGATTCCCACCTTCCCAACTTTTTTATCATAGACTCATCTAAACCCATCCTGGCCGCTTCCGTGGCCGCTCCTATCCTAAACGAATGTGCGGTAATTCTAAGCTTATCCATACCTAAATACTTAAGACATTTTTTTAGAACAGCTGAAAATTGATATTTTGTGACTTCTGAACCATCTATATGAATAAAGAAATTATTTGAAAAGGGGGGCCTGACCTCCAAATATCTGCTAAGAACCGCACAAGGACATATATACTGATCACCACAAGCTGCCAGCTCTAACCAATGGCCTTTTCTAAACTGATCAGTTTTTGATTGGCTAATGAAAATATTAACCTTCTCCTTACCCACAATGACTTCTTTAGCATTAAGGCCTGATTGGCCCACCCTATTGTCTGAGACCAATTCGGAAACACGAAGCGCAGCGAAAAAACAAAGCACAAAGGCTGCCGAAAAAAGTCTAGCCTCATATTCCGAAAAACAGACAGCAAGGGAGGCCAAGCATAATCTTCTAAGTAAATCAATTGATATAGGTCTGCGTGTGTCAGGGGTGAACATCCTCTTTTTATAACCTTTGAGGGCTTGTCTTATTGAGAAAAAACTCATAAACCCTACAAAATTCTTCAATTTCAGAAAAAATGAAACCCCGGCTAGGATCTTGTTAATGTGGCTATATGATAGCTGCTGTTTCATCAATGTGCATAAAAAAGCTAGCATATCACCCTCCCTAGGCGGCTCAGATGGAATACCCATCTCATTACAGAATAACAACCATCTCTGATAAGCAGAACCATACTCCGACCAAGTGTGAGGTGCCACCGAGCACTTTATCGCATCAAAGTCCAGATCTAAATCAAGGTCCACAGGTGATCTGGGCAATGACATCCCACCGGATCGGCATTCGGATGAAGTTCCCTGAAACGAGAGAACTGAAAACGGGATAGGGAATCAGCTATGCAATTTGACACTCCAGGAATATATTTGACCTTTAACCAGATGTTTAATTTCAAACATAAGAAAACAAGATAACGGAGAAGTTTTAGTACCAATGTAGATTTTGATGACAAAGCATTTATTGCATACAAAACTCCTCTGTTATCCGAGTGTACCAAAATTCTCCTGTCCCTGAAACTAGCACCCCAAAGTTCAAGGGCAACCAAAATCGGGAATAATTCTAATAAGACTATATTATTAGTAAATTTACTCTCAACCCATGACGTAGGCCAAGATCCGCAACACCAATGGGTGTCCCAGATGGCCCCAAACCCTAAAGACCCTGCTGAATCCGTAAATAACTGGAGGTCAGCAGCAAAAATCCAGTCCTTTTGAAAAAATGAACGACCATTATAGTCGTTTAAAAAACGCGACCAAACGCGCAGATCATCTTTTAACTCCGCCGTTAGCCGGATATGCGCCAAAGGAGACTTAAAGCCAGACATTGCTAGAGCCAAACGCCTCGAAAAAATTCTACCTACTGGCATGATACGCGAGGCGAATGCTAGCAGGCCTAGCAGAGACTGAAGCTCTTTTAAGAGAACTTTCTTTCGCCTCAAAAATTCACTAATTGTAGACTGCATCCTAGAGATTTTTTCCCTCGGGAGCTGACACTCGCCAATGGCTGTATTAATAGAGATACCCAGAAATTCAATCAAAGTGTTAGGTAAAACCATTTTATCCTCAGCCAATGGTATCCCAAAATGTCTACAAATAAGGGAAAATAGCTTTAGCAGCAACAGGCAGATGTCAGAATCAGGGGGTCCCACAAAAAGGAAATCATCCAAGTAATGTAAGACCCCCTGACAACCCGATTCTCGAACCATCACCCACTGAAGAAAAGTCGCAAAGGATTCAAAATAGGCACAGGACAAGGAGCATCCCATCGGCAAGCAGCGGTCGAAAAAGAAATAGCCATCAAAATAGAAACCTAAGGAATTGAAGGCTTCCGGATCAATAGGTAATAATCTGAATGCCGATTGAACATCCGCCTTAGCTAATAATGCACTAGGGCCATATTGCTTAATCATATCAACCGCCTCATCAAACGTAGTATATGAAACTGATGATATAATAGGGTCTATATCGTCATTTAACGAATCACCTCTAGGAAAAGACAGGTGATGTATTACTCGGAAGGAGTTAGGCTCCTTTTTAGGGACCAAACCTAGAGGAGATATGCGAAAGTTCTTAAAAGGCGGGTCCAAGAATGGGCCTGCTACTCGCCCAGCCTCAATTTCCTTGCGAATCTTCTCCCTGGCTATATCTATAAATTGATCTGTTGACTTTAAATTTTTTTCAACCTTACAACCCAATCCTTTAAAAGATGGAAGCTTAAAACCTGATTGAAAACCATTAATTAATAATTGGGCCTTCTCCTTGTTTGGATATGCCTGCAGCCACGGGAGCATTTTTTCCAGCCTCACTGAAGTGCAGGCTTTTCTGAAAAATATCCCTGGATGACTGATTCTGCTGACTTGCCCTCTTAAAACATTTTATTGCTGGGTGATTGCCCGTACAAAATGAGCACTCATGTTTAAATTTGCACGCTGCTGCCCACTTACACTGCGTTTCATTATACGCATAACAAATTCCCTTCCTATAGGGGGATGCCATAGGGGCAGCACTTGACTGTTTTGTTGGCGTAAACTTTTGAGGAATAATTAAATTTAACCAAAGGCCTACGTCCTTCATGCCCCATTTCAGGCTGGGATAAACTGATAGCTTCTGCCGGAAGGACTCATCGTAATAAAACCATCCCAGACCACCAAAGTTCTTATACGCTTCCAGGATATGTTCCACATGCTGGAATAACCCACTACAATATTCTGGAAATTTTTCACCCAAAACCGACGAATAAATGCAAAAGGCTTGAAGCCAGTTATTGAATGACCTATAAACCGGACGCCTCCTATTTTCTTCTTGCCCGTCATCAGATTTTTTTTCATTCTTGAAAGCAAATTCCTTTGCTGACGGCAACAATGAAAGTAAATCGATAAATTCACCCTTCCAAATTTTCTCTTTGATCCCTGCTGTGAGGTGATAACCAAGCGGCGACATATCGCATGGCATCACTTCCTTCAGACACGTCTCAGGAACCGTGTGTGCCAAATGACTAACTCTGGTACCACCATCTGACACAGGTGTGACCGGAACACTACTTACCACAGTCGCCGCTTGATTCATATTGCTGACTGGGGACCATACATTACCAGGACCTTGTATGCTGAAACTAGGAACATTAACAGCAGGAACAGGTGTAACATTCAACAAACTCGCAAATTTAGATAAAGATTCTAAAATAACATTTAAATTGTTCAATTGTGCCAACTCACCAACTCCTGTCGGCAGCGTAGCTGATTGGCTAACAGGAGGCACCATATGCTGTACTTCTGCACTGCTTGTATTCACCTGTGGACGTAAAGCCTGGCTAAGAAAAACCTCTTCAGCTGGTACCTGACTGGAACTATCTTCCCTAGGTTGCCTAGCAACCCTCTCCTCAGATGCTCTCTCAATTCTGCTTCTGTGAGGCCGGGTGTTATCCCGCCTTTCACCACTGGGTGGCGGTGATGGTGAAGCAAACCTTCTCCTCTTCGGGCCTCTTCGGCTCCTTCTCAGCCCTCCCGCAGCTTCTGACAGTCCCACAGCTGTGCTGTCTGACTCCTGTCTCGAGGATGCTGGCCGCTCCGGAGGACGGCTCCGCTGACCCTGTCTAGTCCCTGCCTTCCCTGCTACTGGTGCCTGAGGTGAGGGGGATACACTCCTAACGGCCGTCTCCTCTGCCCGCACTGCCGCCGCAGATGCAGCCATTCCGCTCACCTCCTCCCTCAGCTGTTCAGACTCAGCTCCGCTCACCATGAGACAGTTCCGCAGCCATTCTTCTCCCCCTTCTAAAGCTGCTCTTTCCAATACTTGCCGAACAAGGGTCTTCATTATGGCAGAAGAGCCAGCGAATGCCGCAACCGCCGCTGAGGAGAGGAGAGCTCGCCAGGCAGTCACTTCCTAACTGAGGGGGATTACCTCAGAGACCCCTTAATAAAGCCTTGGGTCAGAACCTTCTAGAGGGGCGCGCGCTGCTGTGCAGCCCGCCAAAACCATGCTCATTACATTTAAAGGGACAGTGTCTTATAAATTAAATAAATTCTGACACAAAATTTTTTTTTTTTTTTTTTTTTTAACATCCCCTGTCCCATGTGCGAGGGCACCTATTACTTGTGCCCTCTTACCATTCTTCAACAGAATAGTCTATTTGTAAGAAATTATGTCCTACAGGTTTCCAGTAATTCTATTCCTTTTGTTCGAATATGGCGTATCTATGTAGATTGTTTATTTTTTGTGATTTATAGTAATACTGTACATTGTACTTGTTTAGGTATATTTTAAGATTGTGGTCATTTTCAAGTTTGTCTTTATGTAATAAGCTCTTGTATTGTGATCTCACAGTCACAGATTGTAGCCATTAGAAGCTTGCCTTTGTGTAAACAGACTAGCTTTTATGTTTTGTATATATACTGTATATGTAAAAAAAAAAAATATATAAAATGTATATACCGTAATTTCCAACCACTTTAAAGTTTTAAATTCCTAAAATGCAAACTGTTTAACTACAAAACATTACAGTATGTAATCTACTAAGAAATAATTGTATAGTAGAGTGTCAAACCTCTTCAGTGTCAAATTTGTTAACAATCTAGGGTTTGTTGGTAGTCATATCTCATTGAATACAGCCTATATTATTTTATGGAGTCATGTGCAAAATTGAGTAACCTCTGGTGAGTTTTCTTGGTGTGGTTTTGAATAGTCTAAAAGTGGGTATGTCAATTGCAAATGAAACAGTGGGCTGAAATAAGGGAGGAGCTTAGTTACGTCCACACCTACTTCATTTCTAAAAAAGGTCAAGAGAATTTTCAGCTCATAAAAATTTACCTTTTAAAGAATGCCCAATTACATGCAAGGAAAAAAATCATTTGCTTGCACACAATTGGATGATGGCAGTCAGCAGAGTTAAGAAAAATTCCCTTGCAAAGTGAAAATTCCTCTTCAAAATGGACAGCCTATTTGCTTTTAGTTTTGCGTTTTACCTAAAAAATAGTTGTAGACTAGTGTTGAGCGAACACGGACTGTATTATTCGTGTTCGTACCGAATAATTGGATTTTTTGTACCCGAACACGGACACGGACACTTTACTGTATGTTCGGGTAAAAATCCGTGTTCGGTCGTTTTATTTCCGGGTTTTGCATGCTTTGGCGCTCTTTTCATGGCGGGCTTTCAACAGCCAATCAACAATCGTTTAACTGGTGTGCCTTAAGCCATCCCAGCCATGCCTGCAAATGTCTCAGTAGCTGTGATTGGCCGTCTGAAGCATGTGACCAAGTCTTTATAAGTTCGAGGCAGCCGCAGCGGCGTCATTATGCTGCTTAGATTCAGGGACAGAGCACACATCAACGTGCTGGCTGCTGATTAGGGAAAGATAGGCAGGAAAAAAACATTTGTGTCCGGATAGAATTGAGGGACAGGTCGGAGTGTTTAGGCAGGGCGAGTTGTAGGCATTTTAGGGATAGAGTCTGCTGAATTATATAGGGTCAGTGTCTTCTACAAACTACAATCGATATTGCTGTGTGGGGGGTGGGGTCTGCACTCAATCCTGATCTACGATCTCTTCTCAATCCTGTTAGGGACAGAGTCTGCTGAATTTTAGGGAAACTGTGTTCTACAAACTACAATCGATATTGCTGTGTGGTGTGGGATTGGAGATAGGCAGGTGTCAGTGATCCACATCCATTTTTCTGTGTGTGAGCTGCAGTGAACACAATCTTTTTGGGCTGCAGTGAACACAATCTTTTTGGGCTGCAGTGAACACAATCTTTTTGGGCTGCAGTGAACACAATCTTTTTGGGCTGCAGTGAACACAATCTTTTTGGGCTGCAGTGAACACAATCTTTTTGGGGTGCAGTGAACACAATCCTTTTTGGTGTGCAGTGAACACAATCCTTTTTGGTGTGCAGTGAACACAATCTTTGTGGGGTGCAGTGAACAAAATCCTTTGTGGGGTGCAGTGAACACAATCTTTTTGGGGTGCAGTGAACAAAATCCTTTTTGGGGTGCAGTGAACAACATCCTTTTTGGGGTGCAGTGAACACAATCTTTTTGGGGTGCAGTGAACAAAATCCTTTGTGGGGTGCAGTGAACACAATCTTTTTGGGGTGCAGTGAACACAATCTTTTTGGGGTGGAGTGAACAACATCCTTTTTGGGGTGCAGTGAACAAAATCCTTTTTGGGGTGCAGTGAACAAAATCATTTTTGGGGTGCAGTGAACACAATCTTTTTGGGGTGCAGTGAACACAATCTTTGTGGGGTGCAGTGAACACAATCTTTTTGGGGTGGAGTGAACAACATCCTTTTTGGGGTGCAGTGAACAACATCCTTTTTGGGGTGCAGTGAACACAATCTTTTTGGGGTGCAGTGAACACAATCTTTGTGGGGTACAGTGAACAGAATCTTTGTGGGGTGCAGTGAACACAATCTTTGGGGGGTACAGTGAACACAATCTTTGTGAGGTGCAGTGAACACAATCTTTGTGGGGTGCAGTGAACACAATCATTGTGGGGTGCAGTGAACTCAATCTTTGTGGGGTACAGTGAACACAATCTCATACTGAAGGTTTGAGGGTGCTGCCTGTTCCATACTCCCCCTACTCCTCATCTAGCCTTTTAGGGGTACAAACAATAGTAATTGGGGCCTAGTGTGGTTGTGTACGTGTGATATACATACACTTTTTTGGGATCATATTTTCTATTCCGCTATTTAATCAAAAACCTTTGGGGATCAGTTAAATTGGGGGATAGTCTGTGTTGGTACGTGTGAGAGAGATCCACCTTTCCAAGTTGTTGGGGTTCATCTCATACTTCTGAAGGTTTGAGGGTGCTGCCTGTTCCATACTCCCCCTACTCCTAGCCTTTTAGGGGTACAAACAATAGTAATTGGGGCCTAGTGTGGTTGTGTACGTGTGATATACATACACTTTTTTGGGATCATATTTTCTATTCCGCTATTTAATCAAAAACCTCTGGGGATCAGTTAAATTGGGGGATAGTCTGTGTTGGTACGTGTGAGAGAGATCCACCTTTCCAAGTTGTTGGGGTTCATCTCATACTTCTGAAGGTTTGAGGGTGCTGCCTGTTCCATACTCCCCCTACTCCTAGCCTTTTAGGGGTACAAACAATAGTAATTGGGGCCTAGTGTGGTTGTGTGCGTGTGATATACATACACTTTTTTGGGATCATATTTTCTATTCCGCTATTTAATCAAAAACCTCTGGGGATCAGTTAAATTGGGGGATAGTCTGTGTTGGTACGTGTGAGAGAGATCCACCTTTCCAAGTTGTTGGGGTTCATCTCATACTTCTGAAGGTTTGAGGGTGCTGCCTGTTCCATACTCCCCCTACTCCTAGCCTTTTAGGGGTACAAACAATAGTAATTGGGGCCTAGTGTGGTTGTGTACGTGTGATATACATACACTTTTTTGGGATCATATTTTCTATTCCGCTATTTAATCAAAAACCTCTGGGGATCAGTTAAATTGGGGGATAGTCTGTGTTGGTACGTGTGAGAGAGATCCACCTTTCCAAGTTGTTGGGGTTCATCTCATACTTCTGAAGGTTTGAGGGTGCTGCCTGTTCCATACCCCCCCTACTCCTCATCTAGCCTTTTAGGGGTACAAACAATAGTAATTGGGGCCTAGTGTGGTTGTGTACGTGCGAGATACATACACTTTTTTTGATCATATTTCCTATTCCGCTATTCAATAAAAACCTTTGAGGATCAATTGAATTGCGGGATAGTCTGTGTCGGTACGTGTGAGAGAGATCCACCTTTCCAAGTTGTTGGGGTTCATCTCATACTTCTGAAGGTTTGAGGGTGCTGCCTGTTCCATACCCCCCCTACTCCTCATCTAGCCTTTTAGGGGTACAAACAATAGTAATTGGGGCCTAGTGTGGTTGTGTACGTGCGAGATACATACACTTTTTTTGATCATATTTCCTATTCCGCTATTCAATAAAAACCTTTGAGGATCAATTGAATTGCGGGATAGTCTGTGTCGGTACGTGTGAGAGAGATCCACCTTTCCAAGTTGTTGGGGTTCATCTCATACTTCTGAAGGTTTGAGGGTGCTGCCTGTTCCATACCCCCCCTACTCCTCATCTAGCCTTTTAGGGGTACAAACAATAGTAATTGGGGCCTAGTGTGGTTGTGTACGTGCGAGATACATACACTTTTTTTGATCATATTTCCTATTCCGCTATTCAATAAAAACCTTTGAGGATCAATTGAATTGCGGGATAGTCTGTGTCGGTACGTGTGAGAGAGATCCACCTTTCCAAGTTGTTGGGGTTCATCTCATACTTCTGAAGGTTTGAGGGTGCTGCCTGTTCCATACCCCCCCTACTCCTCATCTAGCCTTTTAGGGGTACAAACAATAGTAATTGGGGCCTAGTGTGGTTGTGTACGTGCGAGATACATACACTTTTTTTGATCATATTTCCTATTCCGCTATTCAATAAAAACCTTTGAGGATCAATTGAATTGCGGGATAGTCTGTGTCGGTACGTGTGAGAGAGATCCACCTTTCCAAGTTGTTGGGGTTCATCTCATACTTCTGAAGGTTTGAGGGTGCTGCCTGTTCCATACCCCCCCTACTCCTCATCTAGCCTTTTAGGGGTACAAACAATAGTAATTGGGGCCTAGTGTGGTTGTGTACGTGCGAGATACATACACTTTTTTTGATCATATTTCCTATTCCGCTATTCAATAAAAACCTTTGAGGATCAATTGAATTGCGGGATAGTCTGTGTCGGTACGTGTGAGAGAGATCCACCTTTCCAAGTTGTTGGGGTTCATCTCATACTTCTGAAGGTTTGAGGGTGCTGCCTGTTCCATACCCCCCTACTCCTCATCTAGCCTTTTAGGGGTACAAACAATAGTAATTGGGGCCTAGTGTGGTTGTGTACGTGCGAGATACATACACTTTTTTTGATCATATTTCCTATTCCGCTATTCAATAAAAACCTTTGAGGATCAATTGAATTGCGGGATAGTCTGTGTCGGTACGTGTGAGAGAGATCCACCTTTCCAAGTTGTTGGGGTTCATCTCATACTTCTGAAGGTTTGAGGGTGCTGCCTGTTCCATACTCCCCCTACTCCTCATCTAGCCTTTTAGGGGTACAAACAATAGTAATTGGGGCCTAGTGTGGTTGTGTACGTGTGATATACATACACTTTTTTTGGATCATATTTTCTATTCCGCTATTTAATTTAACTGGGCCTCCATGCGAGACCTGTGTGCCTTGTTGCGCTGTTTTGAGTACTCCACCAACATGGCCAGTGGCAATGACGCCGTTCTCAGCTTAACTATCCCACTTCTATGCCTCCTTGAAAAAACAATTCGGGCGATGATGGAAGAGGATGTGGCACAGGATGAGGAGGAGGAGGAGGATGAAGAGGTAACATTTCCAAGGCTTTCAGGGCAGTCATTCGCAAGGGGCTCCGAGGGTGGGTTCCTGCACACGCAAACGCCAGGGACGCAATTGTCCAGCAGGGGCACAGTTCTGGAGGATGAGGAGGATGAGGAGGAGGAGGAGCTGGAGGAGGAGATGGAACCATGTTCACAGCAGGGTGGCACCCAGGCCAGCTCATGGCCATCACTGGTGCGTGGCTGGGGGGATACAGAGGACACGGACCATACACCTCCCACAGAGGACAGCCTTTCGTTGCCTCTGGGCAGCCTGGCACACATGAGCGATTACATGCTGCAGTGTCTCCACAACGACCGCCGAGTTGCCCACATTCTAACTTGTGCTGATTACTGGGTGGCCACGCTGCTGGATCCCCGTTACAAGGACAACGTACCGTCCTTAATTCACTCACTGGAGCGCGATCGCAAGATGCGCGAGTACAAGCGCACGCTGGTAGACGCCATGCTGCTGGCATTCCCATCTGACAGCGGGGCCACAGTGGAAGCACAAGGCAGAGGAGGAGGAGGAGGAGGTCGCCAACGCAACCAGGGCACCGCCAGCACCTCAGAAGGCAGGGTTAGCATGGCCGAAATGTGGAAAAGCTTTGTCAGCACGCCACAACAAACAGCAGCACCAGCAGCTCAGATGGAACGTCTTAGCAGGAGGCAGCATTTTACCAACATGGTGGAGCAGTATGTGTGCACACGCCTACATGTAGTGAATGACGGGTCTGCCCCCTTCAACTTCTGGGTCTCCAAATTGGGCACATGGCCTGAGCTTGCCCTTTACGCCTTGGAGGTGCTGGCGTGCCCTGCAGCCAGTGTATTATCTGAACGGGTATTTAGCACGGCTGGGGGCGTTATAACAGACAAGCGCAGCCGCCTGTCCAGAGACAATGTGGACAAGCTCACGTTCATTAAAATGAACCAGGCATGGATCCCACGGGACTTTTCCGTACCTTATGCAGAATAGCAATGGATACCGACCTTACCCACCCATTGTTCCATTTTTGCTCTTTCTCACTCTTTTGGGGTGTACCCTCATTTAAAATTTGTGAAAAGAAGCAGTGTTGGCTACCTCGTCCTCCTCCTCAGGGCCAGATTAATGTAGGGGCTATTGGAGCTGCAGCTCCAGGCCCCTACCTTTTATATAGGCCCCGGGTTGGCCATATTCACTGTTACCGCTCTTCTGTCACTTGTAAACACAGAAGTCTGGCTTCTATGCTCGCTTCCCCAGGCAGCACCCTCAGAACCTCCCCACACAGCGTGAAGGCCGGACAAGGAGGGACAGTTGGCGATGCATGGATGTGTTTATGGGCTTCAGAGACAGCATCCCATGTTGAATTAGGCATGCATGGCTGCACCCTTCCTCCTCTGGGTGCATGGCAAGGCACGGCCCTAAGGCCCTTCAAAATCCTCAGCACCAAGCCCATGATGCTGTTAATCCGGCCCTGGTCCTCCTCCACCGCCGCTTCCACCTACACCGCCCATAGGTGTGCGCAGCCTATTGCATTAAGGTGTGCACCCCAAAGTTGAAATACACATGCATGTGTTTGCCAGCAGGGAGAGTAATGTATCGGGGCCATGTACCTGTAGGCAAGGAGAAATAGAGCAGAGCAGGTCCCAGGGAGATCTTTCCCATCTCCTCACTGGCAATGCTATGTGCCCTAGGTGATTAGGGTGTGCCCAGGCACACCCAGCACACCCTGTGCGCACGCCTATGTCACCGCCACATCCACCACCACCTTAACCTCCCTCCTACTCCATATGGGCCTCGTCCTTCAGAGATGAAGAAGAACATTGTTTTATTTTTCTGTTTTTTTTTGTTGTTTTAAGTTATTTCCCTATCCACATTTGTTTGCAGAGCACTTGCCATGCTCTTAATTACGTTTTGCTGCCATTTGCAGCACTCTAGCCCTTTCCTTTGGTGTTTTAGAGCCATTTTAGTGCCTTAAAGTTCGGGTCCCCATTGACTTCAATGGGGTTCGGTGTCCGGGAAAAGTTCGGTAAAAGTCCGGGACACGGACCCGGACTTTTTTTTAAAGTTCGGCCGAACCCGTCGAACACGGACATCTAGGTGTTCGCTCAACCCTATTGTAGACTAAAACAAGAGCATAGCCCATGAAGCTGGAGCTAGAGGTGACTAAAGCACTTATTCGTGTCCATGAATAGCTGCCAACTATGAATGTTCTGGTAGATTATAAGCTTAATAATAGCATGCAAATCCAAGCTGCAGTTTCCAAAGCAAGCAAAATCATTTCTTGTATTAACAGAGGCATGGACTCCAGAGAGAGAGATATCATTTTGCCCCTGTACAAATCATTAGTAAGATCTCATCTGGAATATGCAGTTCAGTTTTGGGCACCAGTTCTCAGAAAGGATATTGGGGAATTGGAAAAAATGCAGAGAAGGGCAACCAAACTGATAAGAGACATGGAGGAGCTCAGCTATGAGGATAGATTAGAGGAACTGAATTTATTCTCTCCTGAGAAGAGGAGATTAAGGGGGGATATAAACAACATGTACAAATACATAAGGGGTCCAAATAGTGAACTTGGTGTTGTGTTATTCATTTTAAGGTCATCACAGAGGACAAGGGGGCACTCTTCACGTCTAGATGAAAAGAGTCTCCAAATATGGAAAGGTTTCTTCACAGCAAGAGCTGTGAAAATGTGGAATAGATTCCCTCCAGAGGTGGTTCTGGCCAGCTCAGTAGATTACTTTAAAACAAGGCCTGGATTCTTTCCTAGGTGCACATAATTTAACTGGGTACTAATATTTATAGGTAAAGTTTATCTAGGGAATATCCGATTGCCTCTCAGGGGATCAGGAAGGATTTTTTTCCCCTGCTACAGCAAATTGGATCATGCTTTGCTGGGGTTTTTTCACCTTCCTCTGGATCAACTGTGGGTGATTGTGTATACGGGATTATATATTTGTGTTTTCTTTTCTTTTTTTTTTTTTTTTATTGGTTGAGCTAGATCGGTGATGGCAAACCTTGGCACCCCAGATGTTGGGGAACTACATTTCCCACGATGCTCAACTAAACTGCAGAGTGCATGAGCATCATGGGAAATGTAGTTCCAAAGCATCTGGGGTGCCAAGGTTCGCCATCACTGAGCTAGATGGTCTTTTTTCAACCTGTCTAACTATGTAACTATGTACAGTATGATTAGGATTGAAATCTAGTCGACTGACAAAGTAAATAATACAGTAAAATTTGTGTATTTTATATGAATATATTTATGTGGCTGCTTATATTTCCAATTAACAGAACAGCTGGATACAAGAAAAGATTTGTCAAAATTCCCAATGGGCATATGTGGGTGGAAGGTGACCACCATGGGCACAGCTTTGACAGTAATGCTTTTGGACCAGTGAGTACTTTCTATATGGTTATATGCTTATTTTCTTTTCTCTATTTCAATCATTTCTTTCACAGAAATAATTGCAGCATTTGTAAAAGGCAATATTAGTTTATGTAATATTTCATGAGCAAGACACGTTTCATCAGGGAGACATTTTTCTAGTCCAAAATTTCCCTGCCATAATACAGAATTAACTTGTTCTCAAAGAATTAGCCATTGTATTTAGTTGAACTCTGATGAATAATAATTAAAGGTTCATATTTGTCATAACGCAGAATGACATTCAATTCTTTCAGACTATTTCTTTCAGAGGAAAGTTATTTCATTTTTCTGTCATTTGCCTCTTTGGTGTTATTTTCACCAAGCTTTAGCTCTGAGCTGAGTGGATATAAAATAAAATGTGTTTACATCTTTTAGCTTTAGTGGTTGTGTTACTATTGTGCCATACCCAGGAGCAATATTCCAATTTGAAATCCACATTTTGGTTGATGCTTTATTTGGTGTTTTCCTTAAGGTTTTTCTCTTCATAGCAGCTTGTTTTAATTTCTTTGAAATCTCATAATGCTTGTTTCACTGCTTACTAGCAAGGCTTGGAGGTATAATGCTCAGTTTATTTTTATTCCAGGGCTGTTAAGGATGATTACTTATTCACATTGTGGAACTGTATGTGCTTATCTAAAAGAGACAGCCATCAGACAGGATTTATTACTTTATAATATCAAATCACGGAATGTTTGCACTATATCCATGTTAGTGTAGCATTTATATTGATATTTACACTGTAGTATTTCAGAATATTTTACTCCTTTTAGCTTTTCGCTGTATTGTTTTTGTGTTACTGAATGCAATGTTTCATAAAAGGGGTCATCTAGCATGTTTCGAATATGCATTTTCATTATTGTGCTGAAAATGTTATTTTATCAATCCTAACTGCTTTTTTGGCAGGGTAGCTATATCACATTTTGTAAAGGCACAGAAAAGAGGGAGAAATACGAGTGCCACTGACTAAGTGTAGTAAATGTATTAAAAAAAAGGAGTAAATAAACAAATATACACTCGTGAAAAATGTATTCTAAACAACACTTGAATACCAGGCCAGTAGATGGAAGCCTCCCCACAGCCATGGGGAGGAACTTCACACAAAAAAAAGTGACCAACCCAAAAGTGACCCAAGTAGTCAACCCAAAAGTCCACTCCAGACCCATATCTGAGTATACAGGCTGTCTGGCCAGGAAAGGGAAGGGGGGAGGGGGGCGAGCATGCATACTTCCTTCCTGAACCATACTAGGCCACATGCCCTTAACGTGGAAGGCTACCTTGCCAGGGGGGACTCCCTCTGGCAAATCACCTTATTCCCATGAGGCAAATGCCTCTTCCCCACAACCCTGTCATAATGGTTGTGAGGGTCTGTGAGCAGGGAGCTTATATGAATCTGAAAGCACCCTT
The DNA here is from genome assembly GCF_965119305.1 of Pelophylax lessonae. Taxonomy (NCBI): domain Eukaryota; kingdom Metazoa; phylum Chordata; class Amphibia; order Anura; family Ranidae; genus Pelophylax; species Pelophylax lessonae. Next base: position 237,464,277 of record NC_138771.1, read on the forward strand.
TAACAATAAGGGGACACCCAGATACTCACCCACGTGAATGAGTAAATGGTGCATAGTATCAATGCTCAGTCTTAAAAAAAAAATAAAGTGTAAAAAGATTCCTTTAATTAAAAAAATGGAAAAAAGTCCCACAATTTGAATCCATCGTCAATCTTATCCCCCCCCCCCCCCACACACCAACCTATGTTCCAGTTGCTGCACTCCTGCTAAATGACCTGTCCAGCAGATGACAGCTGATATAAACAGAGGGGCAGGTTCTCCTGGGTGATGCCATTGACCATATATGGTCAATGACGTCTTGATGGTTGTGACTAAATATGGCCAGTGTATCAATGTTTTTATTAGGAGGCAAAGCAAAATGAGGTGACTGGGATCCAGCATATGCCCACTTTTATGGAGTAGGCAGACTTTAGTATACGCTTTAACTTTGGTCTAAAGTGTGCTGGAATAGGTAACAACCATAGTTTTTGCCAACGCAAAAGTTTAAAGAAGTGCTATTACCTACTTATTCTGAATCATGTTAATTAAATTCCTAAACCATATCTGCTTTTGTCATGTAAAGTATTTTGATTTCAGGATTATTTCTGAAACAATGTATGCATGACACAAAGCCAAAGGCACAGCTGATATGCATACTGCTTTTGGCAATGGCAAAGCAAAACCATTCTGTTCTAATTGTATCCAGATGGTTGTTCTTCCTTTTTACCAATACAACTAATTATTTCCCTCTTATTTCCAGAATGCCTAGAATAACATAAGTTCTTGTACTAGCCATTGTGACTAGACAATAGAAACATATGGTTATCTTATAATGGGCTAATACATTCTATATATTGATATTTACTTTTAAAGATAACTCATGCTCTATTGTACTTTTACATAGATCTAGTATTTATTGTTGTAGCAATTGTACCTTTAACACAAGTTAGTGCAGACAATATCATACTGACCATCTCAGCAAAACATTTAAAGCAATGTTGAAAATGTGTCCCAAGGATCTTTCTGCTTTATTTGATCTGTGCTTTCTGCACAACTCCTGTTGCTGCTTGATTGTTCCTCTAAGAATTATGAGCCCTCCATTCATCAGAGAGGCAGCTGTGACATGAGGTGGCAAAGTCCTGTCTCTACCAAGATGATCACCTCTACACAGAGACACAGTGCAGAACAAAGCATTTTAATTCAGTAATGGAGAAACGGCCAGCTCCATGGAACCTACAGACAATACTGGGGATTACTCCTGTATCCTCCTCTGTTTCTTTTTTCCTGGGCACAGGGTGAGTTCTTTTTTTAAATGTTCTTCTATTGTTGTTGTAGTTTTTTTTTTTTTTTAAAGAATAGAATACAAAGAGCCTGTGAAGACAGCGGGAATAGGCAACAACACCTTCAAAGGGTGAGGCATAGATACAATCAATACAATCAGCATTAGCTATACATGATCAGCGGGCAATTTAAAACAAAGGTATGAAAACCATTACAATGAGAAAAAAAAGGTCAGACTCTACCATGAAACCTTGGGAGTGAAGCAGTGCGTTTGTGAACAGGTGAAAAACCTCGGCTGCTGAGACAAAACCATAACACAAAGATGATTAAAGGCTACAAGGCACGTTTTACAGATCAAAGGTCACTTAAGAAGCAGGAAGAAGGGATGTGGAATGTGACACAGAGGCAGATAGTTTGATCACTTTGAGATTACCAAGTGTGTTGGTAATTTTCGGCTCGCAGATACCAGTTTGTATAGCGGAAAGGCTACATATGGGAGGACAGTTCTTCCAGAGAGAAGGATTATTCCATGAATCTACGCCATCTATCAATTAGGAGACAGGTATATTTATAGTTCTGAAGGTTGAAAAGGGCCAACAGAGCCTGTACTACTGCATTAATTCTGTATTAAATGGGATGGAGCCTGCAAAGAGAGTAGTGAAGAGGTTGTCATTTGTTAACAGCCAAAAATGAACAGCATAGAGTCTTTGGGGAAGTTGATCCCTTGGACCTTACCAATACAGGTGAGAACTTGATCCCAGAATGTAGAGGTTTATGAGCAGTCCCATATTCTGTGGAATAAGGAAGGTCGGAGGGAATTACACCATGGACACGATGCTTGCGAAGGAACCGCAGCAGCAAAGCAGAAGGAGTAGTAGGCTCGGTGAAGGGTTTTAAATTGTGTTTCATGTAGATTTCACAGACTACTAGTGAGCGTACTTTTTAATATCCGGCCAGAATCCTTTCCGAGGCATTATCACCACCAAGGACAGACGCCCACGATTTGAAGAAAGCAAGATGATATTTAGCAGTTTAATGGGTGATGAGGTGCAAGTTAATGTCCAAAACAGAGTATTGATCTACCTCAATGAAGGAGCTTTTAAGAGAGTTGTGATGCGGATTGAAGCAAGTCAGCTCAGCAGCTGATGATAGTGAAAAATTAGGAAACCAGGAAGGGAGTATTGTGAAGACAAATAAGCAAATGATTTAGGGTAGCTGTGGGCACCATCAAAAATAGCTGTAACTTTAGTGAGACCATACGCAGTCCACTGGGCAAACTAGAGAGGTGGGCAGAGATCATAGTTTAGAATGGAGGTTGAACGGAGCCACCACGTCTAAACCCTGCCTTAGTAAACAGGAAAGATTATAAAACCGTAAATTGGGCAAACCCACTCCACCTTCACTCTTAGGAAGACATCGTTTTTAAAGTGCAATGCAAGGTTTTTTGCCGCGCCAGTAAAGGCTAGCAAGGCGGAATGGATTTTCTGTACATCAGAATGTTTTAAAAGAATAGGTAGAGTTTGCAAGGGATAGAGTAATCTGGCAAATAAAACTATTTTAAAAAGGTGGCATCTCCCAAAGAGTGAAAGAGGAAGGGTCACCCATGTTTCCAACTCCTAAACAATCCTGGTGATTAAAGGAGGGTAGTTGAGACTGTACAAGGAGGACGGTTCTCATTCAACACGTAAACGAGATAAGTTCTTATTATTTTTTGGCCATGCAGAGAGGCGATGAAGGCAGCCAACCAGAGGACACAGACTGGTTAAGTGCTAGAACCTTGTCAAAATTATTCCGTAGACTTGAACAGGTGCAGAAGGTTGTAAACAGACTCTGGGGCTTGTCAAGATCTGAAGGTGGATAAATTGAAAATAGCAATATATCATGGGCAAACAAGGCTGAGTGGAAGGTTTGATTTTCTTGCGTGGCACCACTAATCCCTGAAGGGGAATTTAAAGTCTAGATAGCGGCTCTATAGTTATGTTGAAAAGGAGGGGAGATGAGTTGTGTCTAGAACTATGTATATGATCCTGTATTGTTGATCTTGACTCCAATGTATGCCTTTTCCTCTCCCAATAAACATTGAATTTAAAAAAAAGAAAAGGAGGGGAGAGAGGGGGCAGTTCTGATGTGTGCCCTTGGTGAGGACATGAAATCAGGGGTGACCAAGTGAGCTGAAGGTGAAGCATACATCTTTTGAACAAGGTCGAGTATGGGACCCGACATGCCAAACGCTGTCATGACCATAAACAACCAGGAGAAACTAATGTTATCAATAGCCTTTTCAGTAGCTAGAGAGATGATGGCCAGATCTTGGCTAGGATGAACGTTGGCATGTTCGAGAGCCAACAGGACCTTTCATATATTAGGGACACTGAGCAGCCTGCGGCAAATCCAGACTGGGCTGGGTGAAGGATCGTCAGAAGGATAGTAGCAAGTCAGAAAGCAAGGATTTTGGAATGGATTTTCCCATCGACTTTGATAAAGGAGATGGGTCTGTGTGAACGAGGAAGCGGGGGGTCTTTCCCCTTTTTGGCAATTAACCTAATGTGAGCTTGTGAGGCTGAAGGGAGGTAGAGGCCTCTGGCCCACATCGCCTCATAGACATGATGTATGGTATCCAGGATAAAGTTGGATGTGAGTTTGTAAAATTCCATGGTGTACCCATCAGGGCCTGGTGCTTTATCAGTCGCCAATAATTTAATAGTTGAGCGGATGTCTTCGAGGGTGATAGGGACATTTAAGGCTTCTGTTTGAACTGAGGTGAAATCAGGCAGGTGGACCTGTGAAAGCAGATCAGTTGCAGCCGCAGTATCAATTTGGTCTTCTGAATAGAGAGACACACCTAAAAAGCAGTGAGAAGAGCATTCACTTCAGAAGGGGTGCTATTATTAAACACTGTAGTGGAATGCAAAGCACCAATGTGTGTCAGACAATGGGCCTGGAGCAGAGTTTTGCTAGCAAACGTCCAGGTTTAAGGCCATATCTGTAGAATTTTAAAGACAAGTAAGATAACCTGGTTGCTTCATGGTGCTCAGCCCAATAATCAAAAGTGTGCTTGGCTGCCTGCCATGCACGCCTATTGGCTAAATTGTGGTTCAGGAATAGAGAGGTATTAGCTTCACATAGGGACTCACTAGCTTTTTGGAGTATGGATTGTTTCTTAAGTTGGGAGGGAAATGAAATAATACACCCATGCAGGGTATTTTTAAAATCCTTGTTATTAGCAAGATAGGAAGGGAAACACCAGGTGCCCACTGACCACAGGGACTGGAGCCCCGACAAAATGATGAGACTATGGTCAGAAATAGCCATGGCACCAATGTCAGTCGCAGCCACCATGGGAAGTAAAGCCCAAAAATCTATACCCGAAAAAGCGTCATGCGGAGGCGGAAAAAAACGTGAATTTGCGATTAGTTGAGTGAGCCATATGCCATAGATCAACAGGCGAAGCGTAGAAACAGTTTGTTTGAGCATAATGGAAACTGGGACCTGATGTGAATGGCGGTCAGGTTCCCAGTCCCCCCCAAAAAATGACATGGCTCAGTAACTTGTAGCACTCAGGAGATGATGTTTTGAAAAAAGGCCATAAAGAGTTAACTGTATATACATTTGAAATGGCTATGTCACAAGAGACAATCGTAAAGTGTAGAGTGAGTCTGTAACCATTTAAATCCTCTTCAACAGATCGTATGGCATGGCAAAGGTTTTTATGGAGCAAAATGACTACTCCTGCCTTGTGTCCCACAGCTGGGGAGTCAAATACATTATCTACCAAAAGTTTACAAAGACGGGAGGGATCATCTGCCGCCAAATTAGTTTCCTGGAGAAATGCAATATCTGCCTGTGAATTTTTCAGATGCCTCAAGATCTGAATGTGTTTGTTTGGGGAACGCAGTCCCTTAACATTCCATGATATCACAGTTAAAGCAGTTGTAAACCTGCTGAAAAAAAAAAAAAGCCTGCACGATAAAGGCATAATGTGCTTGTATGCATTGCATACTAGCACGTTATAAAATACTCATCTTAGACTAATCCTTCTCAGCGGCACCCAGTCACCACTAAGAGGGTTGGCATCTTCTCCTGTCCTTTCTCCCGAGATCTGGTCACCAAGGCACTGTAAGTGGCTGGAGCCGCGATGATGTCACTCCTGCACATGCACGTGGGAGCCCTCGGCTGCGGCAAGAAGCTCTGAAGTTCTGGTATGGTACGCCGGACCTTCAGAGCGCATGCGCCGCTGACGTCAGTAGCTACATGCAGGTTGAATATCACTTAAACCATGCAGATTTAGGAGATATTAATGTCACCTACAGGTAAGCCTTATCATAGGCTTACCTGTAGTTAAAAATGGGAAAGCGGGGTAAACAACCGCTTTATGTGATCGCTATTATCGGAGGAAGCCATGTCTGCCGTGATGATAAAATAGGTAAAGGCACAGGAAGAGTGGGGTGGGAGAAGGGGGAAACTAGAGAGGGGGGGTAGGGGGGATGAGGGTGGAGCTCAATGTTTAGAGCTGCCCATGAGCCAAGTGGGGGGGGGGGCTAGTAAGAACAAGGAGAAAGGGACTAAGAGGAAAACTAGATATAGGCCCAGAGACCCGCAAAGAATGGACCCCCATGTGTACCAACAGAAAGGTCAAAAAAGTTGGCAACCATAAGGAACTATAGAAAGACCCGTTTATAGTGATCAATCAACTTGGGTACATTCAGCCTGCTCATACATTGTTAGAATAGAACTGTCTATGGCAGGCTTAATATTATACTCCAGGTGGTTCCTTATGTGGCAGCTGGGGACAGGACAGGACTTGTAGACTTTTTTTAAAATAAGGTTGATAGTACTTGCTATTTTTAGCACCTGAATATTTTATGCTAAGGTTATCAAAATTCTTTGGGTCATTAATGCATGTTAGCAGTGCGTTAATGCATGTTGTTTTATGTGTGAACATGTCTAGTTTTAAAGGAGCCCATTCGTTATTATGAATGGACTGCTAATGCATGGCATTTTGTTTTAAAGCAGACATGATCCTAATATTTAGTCTTTTTACTCAGCACTTGGTTGGTTTATGTAGTGTTAGGAAAATGTATGCCTTAGTTTTACAGTACTCTTCAAGTAATAGGTATTTTTACAAATAAAGGTTGTGAGAAAGAGATAGCTTTACTGATTACCCAAAAAGAAGGTGATTGCTAAAGGTTATGAACAGGATAGTGAAACTAGACAATAAAATAACACTGGTATACACACTTATATGTACTTAGCCAGAACTCACTGATTAAATAACAGTGTTATACATTGTAAAAATACTTACAATACATTCTTCGACCCACGCAATAAAATATTACTTGGAGGGAGAACCTTAATTTTAATGTACACCTGTTAGATACCTCATTCAAATTGAATCTACAGAAGTCTACCTAAAAGTTTCTCTAAGTCACAGTTAATTTGTTGACTTACAAATAGGAGTAGCTTGGTAGAGTGTGTGTGTGTGTGTGTGTGTGTGTGTGTGTGTGTGTGTGTGTGTGTGTTGATATCTCATACCTGCAATACCTCCAAATCAAAGAAAAGGTAAAGCTGAATAAAAGTCTCTCAAAAGCTGCAGGTGCTTCAAGCAAGCTTTGTTATAGACTTCTATGGAGGCTTTGAAGACGCTTTGAAGCACCACAAAAGTGACCTGGGGTATCATTTTTGAAGCAAAGCAAACACAATGTGTACAGAACTATGCGCAAAACATTTTATTTAGTGACAAGTGCTTTGATTGGCGTTCAGAATGCTTTAAAAAAGTGTGTCCAATGCCATATTTTGAAGCAAGTGTAAATGAGCCCTTACTGATTTCTTCCATAGCTTGCATCAAAATCTCAAAAAAATGTTGGCATGGCCAAAAGTGCCAAGCATTGTGAATTCTGTAGTAGCTCTTATTTATTTGTTTATTACAGGTACTTATATAGCACCATCGATTTACACACCACTTTACACATAATATACATTCACATCAGTCCCTGTCCTCAAGGAGCTTACAATCTCAGGTCCCTAACTCACATTCATACATATACTAGGGCCAATTTAGACAGGAGGCAATTAACCTACAAGCATGTCTTTGGAGTGTGGGGGGAAATGGGAGTACCTGCAGGAAACCTATGTAGGCAAAGGGAGAACATGCAAACTCTTTTCAGGTACTGTTGTGGCATAACGGACCAAAAAGAAGGTGCTCATAGTGCAGTAACTTTTATTTAGACAATAGAACATACTAAATGTAAAATCAAAAGGGTGTACATTTACTTATTAAGTGCCTATATCCAGCACTATAATGTTAGCTTGTACCATACATGCACTGGAGATCGCTGGTGCTCTGCACACACCTGGAGCCGGTGTGTGCTCCGAAGAACAGATATTGCAAAACTGGAAGTGACATATCCAAATTGGAAGTTGAAACCGGAGGACCTGCCCCTATGCGTTTCATCTCAATGACATAAGGAGGAAGCTTCTTCATGATGTACGTTATGATATGAGTAGTAAAGGTATGGAGAGTGCTGAGAGAGACATCTGAGTTTAACCCTTGAAATCTAGGCTTATAGTGGATTGGGAACTAGGAGCTGGACTACTGATTTTAAGGGCTAATTGGCCTTTACCTTGAATAGAGGTCATATACGTCTGGTGAGTGCATGATTTGTTTCTGGGTCACAGGGTGACAGCATTGTGTTTATGGTGGAGGCTTGGAAGATCACAATAAGTCGGGGAAGACACATTTAAAGTCAGTGGACACTCTATTTGGACTATGTTTTATTGC